>NC_142081.1:126084334-126387327 GCF_054644295.1 Miniopterus natalensis
AGTTTCTATATCTGTAAAACTGGGATTAAATGTTAAAAGATTCTTTGATTTTTTTTTTTTTTTTTACAGAGATACTATCATCTGATATTAATATAGTATTATATATTGATAGCATTATAGTATTTTGATTTAACTCTGATGGCATTTTCCCTTAGAAGAGCTTAAACAACCTTATTTAAAATAGCTACTAAATCATGCCCTGTCTAGTTTTGCTCAGTAGTTAGAGAGCTGGCCTATGGACTGGACCTAAGGGTTCAATTACTGGTGAAGGGCATGTACCTGGGTTGCAGGTTCGATTCCCGACCCCGGTCAGTGTGCATGTGGGAAGCACCAATTGATGTGTCTCTCTCACATCGATGTTTTTTTAAAAAAATATATCTTTATTGATTTCAGAGAGAGGAAAGGAGAGGGAGAGAGAGAGAGTAACATCAATGATGAGAGAGTCATTGATCGGCTGCAGCCCGCAACCTGGGCATGTGCCCTGACTGGGAATTGAACCCTGATCGCCTGGATCCTAGGTCGACGCTTAACGGCTGAGCCACGCCCGGCTGGGCTCACGTCGATGTTTCTCTCTCTCTCTCCCCCTCCCTCTCTTCCACTTTCTCCAGAAATCGATGGAAAAATATCCTCAGGTGAGGATTAACCAGAAAAATAAAAAATAAATTTCTAAAGAAAACAAAATATCTACTCACAAAAATAGTAGCATCAATCTAACCTAAAATAAAAACATATTTAGTAAATGGCAGGAGTTTCACTTGCTTCTAGGAAGATCAGGAGTGACTGGAGTTTCATATCTTGTTTTCTTAAGTGTTTTTGGCTCTAAAGACATTAATTATTCTCTGATAGAAGTACAAATTGCAACTGTGTCTTGCTGACATTAACGAGTGTAGAAAAAGTTATAATTTTATCCTGGAATTTTCCTCACTGAATTAGCAAGTGAATTAAAAATATTAGAGTAATGTTTTTCATGGAATAAGTGAAAGGATATCATTTTAAGCTTCTTAGTGCATGAATTTCAGTTAGTAATGTTATATATATTAATAAAGGCAAATTAATATTTTATTATGGAATTAATGCAGTGTTCATAAGCCAATTAGCTCTCAGGGCTTTTTATTCCTGTTTCTTTTTGTTTAGTTTTTGGACATTTTAATGCTCATTAGCCTCTCTGTGGTAAGATAAGAAAAGATAAAGTGAAATAAGATTTTGAAAAGTCAGGTACAATGGAAAAAAATTGAGTAGGTGAGGAGGTTAAGATTTATGAAGTTAGGGGGGTGTGTGTGTGTGTGGCTAGATATTTCTGTGTATTTTGCCAATGCTTGTTATGAAAATTAATTTTCATACAATGACTATTGACATTAATGTTTAAAAATTTAAAAAATCTATTTTTCTCACCTGTCTTATGTTCTTCTAGCTTTGTTTTGGATTGATATTTAAAAACTAATCATTCCATTTTCTCCTTTTCTATTAGCTTGGGATTATATACACACACTTTGAATAATTATAAAGGCAGTGTTTATTAAAATACATTTCATTTTCAAAATTGAGCTATCAGTTGTTAAAGTGTGTATACATTTTTTTGGGACACCCTGTATGTATATTTTACTATTCTTTTAGCATTTGCCTAAGAAATTCTAATATGTCTTCTCAACCTATCAAAGTGCAATATTAATTGAAACTTTCACTCTTTTTTCAGATGATGGAAGGCCTTTAAAAACGTTAAAGCCAATTTTCTTTCATTACCTATTTCATTGTTATCATGTTTTTTTTGTTTTGTTAAAAATGTATCTTTATTGATTTCAGAGGGAGGAAGGGAGAGGGAGAGGGAGAGATAGAAACATCAATGTTATGAGAGAGAGTCCTTGATCAGCTGCCTCCTGCACACCCCCTACTGGCGATCGAGCCCGAAACCTGGGCATGTGCCCTGACCGGGAATCGAACCTTGATCTCCTGGATCCCAGGTCAATGCTCAACTGCTGAGCCATGCCCAGCTGGGCTTGTTATCATATTTTTAAGGATATTTATGTGTGTGTGTGTATAGTGTTTTTAAGTATATATATATAACCCCCAAAGATGTTATTTTATTGTTTTATTCTGTAACTATTCAATTAGACTTAACTGCATTTTTTCCATTCCTTTTTGCATTATTGACCTTCCATTTGGAATAATTCTTCTGCCTGAAGAATACCCTTAGTATTTTCTTTAAAGTGGATTAGTATTGGCAAATTTTCATATTTTTTGTTTGTCTGAGGATGTTTTTATTTCACCTACATTCTTGAAAGATACATTTTGCTAGGTATAGAATTCTAGATTGGAGATCTATACATACATATACAGGGTGTCCCCCCAAATGTATACATCATGTCTGTAGATTCTATTGCATTTTGAAAAGAAATGTATTTTAATAAACACTGCTTTTATAATTATTCAAAGTATGTATACTTTTTTTGGGACACCCTATATTTATATGTTAGTTTTTGTAGAAGAAATTATTCTGAAGCATTTGACTTTGTTTCTATTGAGAAGTCAGCTGTAGTTTATTGCTCTCTTGTTCATAATTTGTTTCTTTGTCAGACAGTTTTAAAGATTTCCTTTTTGTCTTCTGATTTCAGATGATTTTCTCTCTCGTCTTTTCTCTCTTGGGGTATATACCTTTTGATGCTGTGACTTGATGTATTTCATCAGTTTTATATAGTTCTCAACCATCTCTTCAGATATTGCTTTTTCCCCATTCTCTAGTTTAATCCTCCGGGGTTGTCAATTATATACAATGTTGGATCTTACTGAGTCCGCTGTGTGTTTCACCTGTCTTCTGTATTTTCCATTCTTTTGTTTCTTTTTCATTCTGGATATTTTCTTCTGGCCTATCTTCCGGTTTACGAAATTCATCCTCATCTTTGTCTAATCTGCTCTTACATGTATTGTCTTGGTTCTTAATTTTGGTTATTGTATTTTTTATTCTAAAGTTTCAATTTGGTGTTTTAAAAATCTGCCATGCAACTTTAGTAGTTTCTAATTTCCTATAAAAAATTTCAAACTTTGCATATATCTCTTTGGACGGAGTAAGCATGGTATGATAGTTTTATCCCAGAGTCCTACAGGTTTTTTGTTGTTGTTTATTATTTCTTGAGGAGGCAGATCTCCTTACATTCCTGCTTATCTTTGATTGCGTACTGTTTATTGGAAAAAGCATTTCTAGAAGTAATTATAGATTTAGGTAAGGAATTTTCCATTGCTTTTGCCAGGCACTTATGATCACCTTTATCCAAACTGAGGTTTTATTGGAGAGTCTGTACAAGGTCCTGGTTTAGTTTACTTCTGGGCTGTCCCTTCTGGGATTCAGCTTTTTGAGGTCTCATTTGAAATTAGGGGATGGTTTCTTTGTACTCTGATATTTCATCTTCCTTAGCCTGCAAGTTTGCCTAAGAGCAGTTTAGCCTCTCAGGCACCTCTTTTGATTAGGCAAATAGTTCCAGGAGTAAAATGCCATGCTTTTATTCTGGATTCCTGTTACCTCTTGGACTGTAGCTGGTAATTCCTCATTATCTTGTTATCTCTTTGGCACCTCCCCCTTAAAATTAAGGTGTTTATACATATAATAATGTGCACTAATTAAATGTGTACCTTAAATTTTTATAAATGTAATTAAGTGCATAATCATATCCACTTCAATATATAGGACATTTTTGTCACCCTAGGAGTCTCTGTCACACTCCTTCCCAATCAGTACTACCTTCCTCCCCTGATTCAGAACAATTACTCAGTTTTCTGTCACCGTGGACTAGTTTTGCATTTTGTAGTTTTTAATCAAAATGGTATCATACAGGATATAGTATCTTGTGTCTGACTTCTCTCATTCAACATTGTATTGTAGCAGTGAGATTCAACTATATTGTTGCATGTGGCAGTGGTGTTTCTTCCTTATTGCTCGGAACTTGTTCTGTTACTGTGGCACCTAAAAAATTATCTCACACTTCAGGGACTTAAATGATGAAAACTTTTTTTTTCCCTTATAAATCTGCAGTTTGGGCAAAGCTTTTTTTCATTTGGTTTCAAGTTGGGCTGCTTGAAGGTTTGCTCACATGTCTAGTGGTTGATGATGTGGCCTGAGCATGCTCCACTACATGGTGGCTGGGTTCCAAGGGCAAGCGTCCCACCCACGTGTGATGAGAAGGGGAGTGAAGAACCAGTGAGGCACACAGACGCTCTTTTGCTTCTTATGATTTGGCCTTGAAGCTTATGTGGTATTACTTCCACTGCAGTCTATTCTTTGAGGCAATTATGAGTCTACCCAGGTTTAAAGAGACAGAAAAGTGGATTCTACCTCCTGTTGGAGAGAGGCAAGATTCTGGAAGGGCATGTGAGACCAGAAATAATGCAGTGACCATTATTGGAAAATACAACCTGCCATAGTAATAGCTAATACATGAGTATATCACCGTTTTTCTATTCTACTTTTTTTTTAATCCTCACCCGAGGATTTTTTTTCCCCCCATTGCTTTTCAGAGAGAGTGGAAGGGAGAGATAGAGAAAGAGAGGGAGAGAAAGAAACATTGATGTAAGAGAGTCACATCGACTGGCTGCCTCCTGCGCGTTGAGCCTGCGACTGAGATACGTGTCCTTGGCCAGAATCATACTCGCGACCCTTCGGTCCGAAGGCTGATGCTCTAACCACTGAGCAAAACCAGCTAGGGCTGTCCAGTGTACTCTTAATAGACATTTGGATTGTTTCCAGTTTTGGGCTATTATAATAAAGCTATGAACATTTTTATATATGTAATAATATGTATTTTGTTGGACATATATACTCCCTTCTTTTGGATATAATCCTAGGAATGGAATTATTGAGGTAGAATATAAATAAATATATAAATACATTTATGTATATACACATATATACACATACACACACATACTATCAAACAGTTTTCCAAGTGGTTGTACCAATTTATACCCTCTGATATTTTTAATAATTTAAAAATATACTTAATGTATATATTTTTGTGTAGCTTTCTAGTATCTTCAAGCAAGAAGGTTGATCTGTAATACCTGGCCTATCTTTGTTGGATATGCACATCGCTTATCTTGTCTTTTAATGCAATTTTTCATGCATTTGTGTTTTACTTTTCTAGTTAGATGCTTAGTTATTAGAACATAGGGACTAGTTATAAGAGTCTGGTTGTTAAGTAGTAGACTAATTTTTACAGTAGCATTTTAGAATATGTATTCAAATTACTGCTAAGAGTGGTTACCATTAGCAGACTATTGACATTAATTGCTTAAGAGAAATTAAAAAATTGCTTTTAGGGGAGATTGAGCCCCATTCCTCATCAGTTTATATCACACTTTGTTTTTGACCCAATTTTTTATTACCACTTTGAATTCTAAGCTCCTTCCTAGACTTGCTTGGGAAATATTTTTCTATTACCAAAAGTTTTCCTTCAAAGTTGATATCATGAGGATTGCCAAAAGAACATCATCTAGGTTCTCTCCTCTCTCTTAGGGTTACCTTTGATTATTTCACTGTTAATAGTCATTTTGACTTTCTTCCAAGTGTCATTTGAATCTGACCCACTTTTAAAAACATAGCCAACTAGTTTGTTTCAGTTCATACCTGTTATGGTTATGATTGATTGATCCTGTTTATAATGCTAAGGAAGTTAGAATCTTTCTTAGTTACCTAGTGAATTAAAATAAGCTTTTAGGTCATAAATCTTTCAGTGCTAGAGTGAGAACTTAAAAATTGTGTTTCAACTCTTTTATTTTATGCAATAAGACAAAAAATGGATCAGTACTAATACATATATCAAATATGTAAAGTATTTAGTTTACCAAAGCATTTTTTATGCATAATCCATGATAATTTTGAGTGGTAGGCAGGTTGGAAATTTTAATTGTAGTTTTACAGTTAAAGAAGCAGGGGCAGAGAAGTGATGTGATCTGAATTTCTAGAGCTGGTTAATGGCAGAGCTGTACCATTTGTATCTAGGACTTCCTATATATTGAGTGATTTTTAAATTTTTTTTTTTGCAAGGCCTATAGTCTATCGTCAACTTGCTGAATTTCAAGTTTATTGACATACTGTATGAATTTTCCTCTCTTCAACTGTAATATGTATATTTTTGGCCCATAAATTTCCTCATTTTCATTGACTGCAGGGCCTTTGCATGAGCTGAAGCTCTTAACTCCCATCTCACCCTGGTTTCCCTTGGTGCTTTTGTCCTGAATGTATTCTGTTAGCTCAGGATGGCTGGGACCAGGTGTCTGTCTATCTGTCTGTGTGTCTCAGTTTCATTGAATTTATTGGGGTGACATTGGTTAATAAAAGTATATTAAGTTTCAGGGGTACAATTCTATAATACATCATCTATATATTGTATTCTCTACTCACTACTCCAAGTCAAGTTTCCTTCCATTACCATTTACCCCCCTTTATCCCCTGCTACCTCCCTCCTTTCCTTCTGGTCATCACCATACAGGTTTGTTTTGATTGTTGTATCTGAAGCCCCTTGAGAAGTTTTTGCATTATTGTATGGCTGAATTAGTATTTACTGAATGGATGGATGGATGCAGTCTTGTGTTTAGAATCTAATTAGAGATAAATTTCTTGAAGATAGAGCCTTGAATCAGGTCTACTTTTCTTTATATTTCTTATGGTGTCTGCTACAGGGCATATTATTATAGTTGGCAGCCTGGAATTTTTAACTGACTTTTTTTAAAGGATGCCTGGCTCCTGAAAATTAGAGATACTGTATCTTTCATTTTAGCTTTTATCTGTAGAGGTCAGGCATTATGTGCAGTCCTGATAGGATGTATCAAGAGAATTAGGCAAATACAGCATTTATAAGCCACTTTTAAAAGATCCTGCCTATGTCACTGAGATAAGTAAGGAAGCCTTGGAAAGGACATTTGTTTTCCTAAGTACATAGAAGCTGACTTGTTGACCGGTAAAGGTACTAGAATTTGATAAGTCCTTCTGGAAACCTAACTTAAATTCCACCCATAGATGGTGAAATTAGACCTTATTCTTATCTGATGCTTCATTAACGTACACATGTAAACAAACCGAGGAGACCAAACGATTACTCTTTTTGCCCATCTCATTCTCTGATCTCATTAGCAGGAAGTACTTTGTTGATTTAGTGAAATGGATAAACAAACCTCCTTTTACTCTAGCAGTGATAGATTTGCTTTACTTCTCTTGAGCTGGGAAAATATTTAAAGCTCTGGGAATTTAGCATTGTGTTTCAGGGGCTATAAATTGCAGAAAAAGCATTTTTTTATAGAAAGCCCAGGAATTGTGAAAGTACAGTGGTGAGACCTTCTGTGTCAATAAATACTGACCTTAATATTTGGTAAAGTTATTTCTTTATCTGGAATGAGCATATGTTACTTGGGAATCTGCCCTGACATATATATTTGAACTAATAAACTGAATCTGAATTAAGAAAGGAAGGTACTAGAATTACTATGACGTAAATTCCATGGGGACAGGTTCTTTGTTTTCTTCAGAGCCTAGAACACTACCTAACTCATAATAGCTGCTCAGTAAATATTTATTGAATGAATTGTAAATTTGTATATTATCTGTCTTTTAAATTTAAAAACTGAACATTATTTAAGTATTGGTTTATAAGCCTTTGGGGAAATAAATTCAGATTGGTTGAGGTATCTTTTCTGATTATATCCTGCTGATTGTGAGAAAGTTGCGGAAAGTACGTTGCAGAGCATTCATTCATTGTTAAATATCTGAGACATTTTAAAACAGTGCATGATAGTCCATTACATGTAAATTAACAACAGTTCATTCAGTCAGTTCCTTGTTATTGGACATTTAAGTTGTTTATAATTTTTTTGCTGTTACAAATAATACTTCAGTGAAGGGAATTTTCTTAAGCTTTTTCTTGGGATGGCAGTTCAACAAATAGCAATTTAGCAAAACAGGATCTAGTGTTTTCTATTAGAAAATGAACTTGGATTACACAACTGTGAAGGTGAGGTCAGAAACTTCAGTGATTAGATAGCTGAGATCAGACATCAGAAATGGTACAACTCTTTGGGTAGGTCAGCTGGTTCTATATGTGGATGATGGATAATCATCAGTCTTTCACGGAAAAGCTGCCTTGTAATTTGTAGTGGAACTGGCTATCGCTTGTATTTGTCTTTAACTTTTAAAGAGTAAATAAGTCACTGCAACTGTTTCTTCCTCTTAATTATGACTTAAAGATTGTAAGTGCAATGAACTCCTTTATGACATTTACATATATAAGGTTACTTTTATTTATAATCATTTTATTTCTGAATTTTGTTGGAAAATTTTTGATTTTTTATATTAAAATATTACATTCATACAAAAGACTATATGTAATATGTGTTATGTAAGGTCTTATATAGTGATGTCCATACTATCCCCTCCCTCAGCTTAAGTGATAGAACATTAGTAGTAACTCTTGGATCACATCTCCCTCCTCCTCCTTCACCTTACTGTCCTGAAGAAACCATCAGCCTGAACTCGGGACTAGTATTCTCTTGCTTTTCCTTATAGTTATATTGCATAGGCGTATGTCGCTAAAGAACATATTGTTAATTTCACATATTTTGGAACTTTTTATAAATGGTATATGTTTGTGTGTGTGTGTGTGTGTGTGTGTGTGTGTGTGTAGTATATGTTCACAAATTTAGTGAGTAGAATTAAAACTCACAAATTTATTTGCATTTAAAGTTAACATATTTATCCTCTGCATTAGTCATCTTGTGCTATGTCACAAACAACTGCTAAATTTCAGTGGTGTACCACTATGAGCATTGAATTCTAGCTCACAGGCTCAGCAGTCTCTTCTGGGTTTGACTGGGGGGTGGCTGGGTTTGGCCATAAGCTGTGGGTTGGGTGCAGCTACATGCCAGGTATTTATGCATTCTGGGACCAATAGCTACCTGGGGTAAAGTGGAAGAGCTCAAGAGAACACAGACAAGCTTGGTGCTCTTAAAGCCTCCCATTAGAACTGGGACAGTGTCAGTTCTGCCCACTTTCCAACACGTCATATGGCCAGGACCTCAAATCCATGAGGTGGCCCCCAGGGAAGCCACGGCAAGGGTAGTGAGTGAAAGAAGACATATGAACAAAAGCTAGTGTTTGCCACATCTTCCACCCGAATAACAGCATAGGAAACTTGGAATATTTCCATTCTATTACCTCCCTTCTAAATTACATGCTGTTTTTGTTCAGTATTTAAGGTGCTCTTTTGGAGCTCCTAATTTGTTTGCACTTATTCATGTTTACAATTTTATTTTTCAATTACAGTCTTTTAGTTTTGATGGTTTCCTTTGCTGTACAAAAAATTTTTAGTTTCATGTAGTCCCATTTCTTTATTTTTTCTTTAGTTACCTTTGCCTAAGGAGGTATATCAGAAAAAATATTGCTGAGAGAAATGTCAGAGTTTACTGCCTATGTTTTCTTCTAGAGTTTTATGGTTTCCAATTTTACATTTTTCCCCCTCCAAATTTTACATTTAGGTCTAGAATCCAATTTGAGTTTATTCTTGTATATTGAATAAGAAGGTGGTCTAGTTTCATTGTTTTTTGCATGTATCTGTCCAATTTTTCCAAACACCATTTGTGAATAGACTTTTTTTTACCTCACTGTGTGTTTTGCCTCCTTTGGCATATAATTGACCATATGGGTGTAGGTTTATTGCTGGGCTCTCTATTCTGTTCCATTGGTCTATATGTCTATTTCTATGCCAGAAACCTTTTAGTATAGTTTGACATCAGGTAGCCTGATTCCTCCAACTATTTTCTTCTTTCTCAAAATTACTGTGGCTGTTCGGGATCTTTTGTGGCTCCATATAAATTTTAGGATTATTCTGTGAAATATGACATTGGTATTTTATAGGAATTGTGTTGAATCTATAGATTGCTTTGGGTAGTATGGACATTTTGATAATATTAATTCCTCCTACCCATGAGCACAGTATATTCTTCCACTTATTTGTATCTTCTTACTTTCTTCAGTGTCTTATAATTCTCTGAGTATAAGTCTTTTACCTCCTTGGTTAAATTTACTCTTAGGGAATTTTTCTTAAAATGCAATTCTAAATGGGATTATCTTTTAGCTTTCCTTTTTGATAGTTCATTGTCAAATGGTGTATAAAAATGCAACTGATTTCTGGAGATTTATTTAGTATCCTGCTACTTTACTGAGTTCATTTATTAGTTCTCATAGTTTTTTGGTGGAATCTTTATGGTTCTCTATGTACAGTATCATGTCATCTGCAAATAATGACAGTTTTATGTCTTCCTTGCCAGTTTGAATGCCTCTTATTTCTTCTTTTTGTCTCATTGCTGTGGCTAGGACTTCCAGTACTGTGTTGAATAAGAGTGGTGAAAGCGGGCATTCCTGTCTTATTCCTAATCTTAAGGAAAACACTTTGAATTTTCCCGTTGAGTATGATGTTAGCTAGGGGTTTGTCATATAAGTCCTTTATACTGTTGAGGTATGTTCCCTATACTCCCACTTTGCTGAGAGTTTTTATCATAAATGGATGCTGGATTTTGTCAGTGCTTTTTTTTTGCATCTATTGATATGATTTTTATCCTTCATTTTGCTTAGGTGGTGTATCACGTTAAATAATTTGCAGATACCAAACCAACATTGCATCTCAGGAATAAATCCCACTTGATGATGGTGTATGACTTTTTTAATGTGTTGCCGAATTTGGTTTATCATGGATATTGGCTTATACTTAAAAAAAAAAATATGTTTTTATTGATTTTTTTTTTTTTTTTTTTGAGAAGAGGAAGGGAGAGGGAGAGAGAGAGAAAAATTGATGAGAGAGAAACATCTATTGTCTGCCTCCTGCAAGCCCCCTACTGGGGATGGAGCCCACAACCTGGAATTCAGTCAGCAACCTTTCAGAGCATGGGACAGCACTCACCAGGGCTGTTGGGAGTTTTTTGATTATTGATTTGATTTTGTTGGTTGTAGTTTGTCTGTTCTGATTTTCTGTCTCTTCTTGATATAGTCTTGGAAGATTGTATGTTTCTAGGAATTTATTTCTTCCAGATTGTCAATTTGTTGGTGTATAATTGTTCATAGTATTTTCCTATAATCCTTTGTATTTCTGTGGTGTCAGTTGTCATTTTTCTTTCATTTCTGATTTTATTTATTTGGGTCATCTGTCTTTTTTTCTTGATGAGTTTCCTAAAGCTTTATCAATCTTGTTTATTTTTCCAAGGACCAGCTCTTGGTTTCGTCGATCTTTTGTATTTGTTTTTTAGACTCTAGTTTATTTCCACTCTGATCTTTATTACTTCCTTTCTTTTACTCATTTTGGGCTTTGTTTGTTGTTTTATTTCTAGTTTCTTTAGGTGTAAGGTTAGATTGTTTATTTGAGATTTTTCTTGTTTCTTGAGTAGGCCTGTGTTGCTATGAATTTCCCTCATAGGATTGCTTTTACTGTATTTCATAGATTTTGTGTTGTGTTTTCATTTTTATTTGTCTCAAGGTACCTTTTTTCCCCTTTTTTTCCTTTTTAACTGTTGAGAGTATTACACCTGTCCCCCCATTTCCTCCCTTCCCTCCTCCACCCATCTCCCACCCAACCCCACCCCAGGCCCACACCTGTTCATTGTCTGTGTCCATGGCCTGTTCATCTATGCTTATAAGTTCTTAATTAATCTCAATTTCTTCCTTGATCTCATTGTTAACGCATTCGTTGTTTATTAACATGTTATTTAGCCTTCATATCTTTGTGTGTTTTTCAGTATTTGTCTTATAATTGATTTCTATTTTCATACCATTGTGGTTGGAGAAAGCGCTGGATATGATTTCAATTTTCTTAAATTCATTAAAACTTATTTTGTGGTTTTTAACATGGGTCTATTCTGGAAATTGTTTCATGTTCACTTGAAAAGAATGTATATTCTGCTGTTTTGGGGTCAAATGCTCCGAAAATATCAATTAAGCCTATTTGGTCTAATGTGTCATTTAAGACTATTATTGATTTTCTGTCTGGAACATCTATCCATTGATGTAAATGGGGTTTTAAAGTTCATTACTATGCCTCTATTACTGTTGATCTATTTCTTTATGTCCATCAATATTTGCTTTATATATTTAGGTAGGTGCTCCTGTGTTGGGTGCATAGATGTTTACAAGGATTATATCCTCTTGTTGGATTGATTCCTTTATCATTATGTAGTGTCCTTTTTACTCTCTTATTTATAGTCTTTGTTTTATAGTCTATTTTGTCTGATACAAATATTGCTATCCCTGCTTCCTTTTTTTTTTTTTATTCTCACCTGAGGATATTTTTTCCATTGTTTTTTCAGAGAGAATGGAAGGAGGGGAGGAGAGAGAGAGAGAGGGAAACACTGATGTGAGAGAGACATATTGATTGGTTGCCTCCCGACCGGGGCCAGGGATTGAGCCTGCAAGCGATGTCCGTGCCCTTGGCTGAAATCGAACCCTGGACCCTTCAGTCTGCAGGCCAATGCTCTAGCCACTGAGCCAAACTGGCTAGCATCCCCTGCCTCTTTTCTTGATTTCCGTTTGCACGAAATATCTTTTTTCATCCCTTTACTTTTAGTCTTTGTATGTCTTTTGATCTGAAGTGGGTCTCTTGTAGATAGCATATATATGGGTCTTGTTTTCTTATCCATTCACCTACTCCATGTCTTTTGATTGGAGCATTGAATTCATTTACATTTAAAGTTATTATTGATAGGTATGTACTTATTGCCATTTTATTATTCAATTTATGTCCCTTTTTTTTCTTTCTTCTTCTTAAAGAAGTTTCCTTTAGCTTTTTCTTGTCTGGGAAGCTCTTTGACTCTCCTTCAATTTTAAATGATAGTCTTAGTGAGTACAGTAGTCTTAGTAGTCTTTGCTTTTCATAACCCTGATTATTTCATGCCAGTCCCTTCTGGCCTGAAAAATTTCTGTTGAGAAATCAGCTGATTGTCTTATAGGAGCTCTCTTGTAGGTAATTGTCTTTCTCTTGCTGTTTTTAAGATTCTCTTTGTCTTTAAGCTTTGCCATTTTAATTATGTTATATCTTGGTGTGGGCCTGTTTCGGTTATCTTGTTTGGGACTCTGTGTCTCCTGGACTTGTGTGTTGTTTTCCTTCACCAGTTTAGGGACATCTTTAGTCATTATTTATTCAAATAGGTTCTTAATCTGTTTTCTCCTCCTGGTGCCCCTATGATACAGATGTTATACTTGATGTTGTCTCAGAAGTCCCTTAACCTATCCTTATTTTATTGGATTCTTTTTTGCTCTTCTGATTGGGTGTTTTCTGTTACCTTGTCTTCCAAATCACTGACTTGATCCTCACTCTGTCTAATCTGCTGTTGATTTCTTTGAGTGTATTCTTCATTTCAATTATTCTTTATTTCTGATTAGTTCTTTATGGTTTCTGTGTCCTTTTTTATTCTTACTATCTCTTTGTTGAAGTTCTCACCGAATTCATCTATTTTTCCCATATGTTCCTTTAGCATCCTTATAATCTTTGCATTGAAATCTGTATCTGGTAGATTGATTGCCTCCATTTCATTTAGTCCTTTTTCTGGAAATTTCTCCTGTTCTTTCATTTGGGGATATTTTTTTGTCTCCCCAGTTTGGCTGCCTTTCTGTGTTCGTTTCTTTAATTAGGTAGATCTGCTTTTTCTCCCAGTGTTGGTCAGGTGACCTTATGTAGTAGGTGTCCTGTTGAGCCCAGTGGCGCAGTCTCCCTGATCACCGGAGCTGGGTGCTCCAAGAATGGTCTTTGTATGGGTTATGTGTTGCCTTCCTGTTATATTTGAGCCTTGATTGCTGTTGGCACGTCTCTGGGTGAGGTTGACCCTCTGTCTGGCTGACTGTGAAGATTGGCCGTGACGAGAGTGTACGAGGTGCTGTGCGGAGGCCTACCCCACAAAGTGGAATTTGGCCCATACTGCTGTCACCTCCTTTGGGTGTGCTACTTGTGTAGGTAATCCGGTGGTACTCTGTTGTGGTCTGAAACCAGCGCTGGGTTGTGTTGGTTCTGGGGCCTCTTGGAAGGGACACTAGTACAGGTCAGTATCAGATGCTCTCTGTGACACAGCAATCCACAGTTGCTAGCTGCCTCTGCTGGGCCTGGGTATACGTTGGAGGGGCCAAGCTGCTAATCAAGGTTGGCACCGATCAGTATTGGGCCTGTGGAAGGTCAACAGTAGGCCTAGGACATTTGAGACTGCTGCCACCTGTTTTCTGTTTTTTAGACTAAGCCACTGTAAGGGCTTTGGGCAGCATTTGAGCTGCATGAAGTAGGTTCTCAGGGAGTCTCCAGGTAGATGTGAGTGGTGTTCACCAGGTCGATAGTTTCAAACTCGGTACCAGTGCTGGGTCTGCGGTTACTTAGCAAAAGTCTCAGGGTTCACCAAGGCCAACTGCCCCCGCCTGGAGGCTGAGGACCTTTGCTGTGGGGCAGGGTCTGAGGGGGTCATCAGGGTAGATCTATTAGAGTTCACCAGGCTAAAGCAGATCAAGATTTCGCCTTGTGGGGGGAGGTTTTAACACAGGAAAGGTGGCTCCTATCAGCCATGTGGGGAGATGGCCCTTACCCTAAAGCCAGACAATTTAGCTTTACTCTGTGTGTCTCTTGCATCTTCCAAGCTTGACCAGAATTCCTCAAGAGTTTTTTAAGAACAACTGCAGTGTAGGCCCAGGCTGGCTGCCTTTGATGGAGTCTCCTGCTGTGCATGAGCTGGTTAGGGCAGAGCCCCAGGGACCCCTCATGGTGGAGCTAGTGTAGCTCCCCAGGCTGATGCTGTGTAGAAGTGCTTAACCCAGGAAAGATGGCTCTTTGTGGGCCATGGCCATATGGTAGGAGGACTCAACACAGAGATCTCAGTTCCTGTCCTGCCAGCCCTCACCTTGAAGCCATGCAACTCAGTCTCTCCTTGTGTGACTCTGGCACCCCTTGAACCATCGTCCCTCTGTCAGAGCCCAGGGTAAGTGCCTGTGAGTGAGAGTTTGTGCATTTGTCCTTTAAGAGGATGCCTGGGTTTCTAGCAACCTTCTGTCTTCCCCCCAATCCCTGCTGATTTTCACAGTCAGATGTTATGTGGACTTCTCCCACTGGCACAGGTGCTCTGGGCTGGGGAACACTGGGTTTCCAGCAGCCTTCTGTCTCCCCCCAGGTGGATGGAATCCCCACTGATTTTCACAGCCAGATATTATATGGGCTTCTCCCTCCAGCTCTGGGCCGGGGAGCCTTGCATGGGAGTGAGGTCTCTTGCTCCTCAGGGTTACCTCTGCAGCTGAGATACCCTCCAGATTCTCAACTGCCACATGTGAGTGTGGGTCCAGCCTGTTTTGTGTCTCTGCCCCTCCCACCAGCCTTGATGTGGCTTCTTTATATACTTAGTTATATAAATCATCAGCTACTCTTCAGATGATTATTCGGGTTGATTGTTCTATAATTTAGTTGTAATTTTGATGTGGTCATGGAAGGAGGTAAGTGCAGCTCCTACCTACTCCACTGTCTTGGACCTTTGTATAATTTTCTTTTCTTACCAGCCTTTCACATATTTCAGACCTTTTTGGAATCATTTTCCATCTTTGCGAACTATAGTTTTAGAAGCATCTTTAATGAGGACCTGTTTACAGTATATTCCCTCAGTTTCTGAAATTTTCTTTCTTTTGTCCTTTTTCTTGGGAAAATGGTTTAGCTTAGATGGGTACTTAATTAGAGCTAACAGTTATTTTCTCTTAGAACTTTGAAGATGCTATTCTAGTATCTTCTGGTGTCCATTGTTGCAGTAGATAAATCATCTATTAAGTCTAATTGTTCCTTTGGAAGCAATCTGCTTTTTGTTTCTGGTTGCTTTTAAGAATGCTTCATTATTGATATTTTGGAGTTTCACTGTGATGTCTCTGAGTGTCCATTTCCTTTTTATTTATGCTTGGAATTTGTTGAACTTGAATCAGTATATTAGTAATTTCATTAGTTCAGGAAAATTCTCAGCTCTCCTCTTGTTGCATATTGTCTCTCCCTCATTTGTCATGTTCTTGTTCTAAATCTTTAATTAGATATACATATTAGATGTTTTAATATATTTTTAATGTCTCTTAATCTTTCTCTTTATTTTTTCTTTGTTGCATTCTGGATAGTTCCAGCTATGTGCTCTAGTTTGTTAATTCCCTCTTTAGCAGTATCTAGTTTCTGAACTTGTCCATTGGGGTTTAATTTTAGTTACCCTGTTTTTCACTTGATTCTTCTTCAAATCTATTGCCTTCTTTTTTTGTTCATAGTTTCCATTTTATATTGTATTTTGAAACATTGATGTTCCTTTTTTTAAAATTGATTAATCTACTTATTTCTGTTGAATCTTGCTTATTATGCATAGTTAAAAATTTGGGCTCATTTTTATTATACCTTTTATTGTATCTTTATACCTAACACTGCTTTCTCCCAGAGGGAATTTGCAGTTGAGGACACCTGTCAACACAGGGCCACTTAATTTCTAGGCTTAAGATTTTCTCAACATACAAATAGTTTGAATCTGAACTTGAAGCCTATGTGAAGGTTCATTTGGTTACAGATTTCCAAGGAATAATCCCTTTCTCCTCCTCAAACACAAATAAACCTAGAGTTGGGAGAATTTTCCTTATAGCTCCCCTTTAGGGAGGGGTGGGAACCTTTTCTCTGCCAAGGGCCATTTGGATATTTATAACATCCTTTGTGGGCCATACAGAATTATCAACTTAAAAATTAGCTATGGCCTGGCCAGGTGTGGCTCAGCGGTTGAGCGTTGACCTAGGATCCAGGTGATCGGGGTTCGATTCCCGGGGCTTGATCCCCAGTCAGGGGCGTGCAAGAGGCAGCCGATCAATGACTCTCTCATCATTGATGTTTCTGTCTCTCTCCTTCTCCTTTCCTCTCTCTGAAATCAATAAAGATACATTTTTTAAAAAAAATTAGCTATGAAAAAAGTTCCTGGATTTATTGAATTTTGAGTCCCACCAAGGGCTGGACGTTCCCCACCCCTGCTTTAGGGTATTTATTTTTTCATAGTTTATTCTTTTTATTGGAGATCTAGTCCTTCAGGTGCGAGGCTTTATGTTTTATCTGTAGCCTGACTTCTCATATTGTATAGCGTAAAGGTTTGGCTTTGTCCTATGCAAACTTAATTCTGAAAACTCTTCAGTATTGTCCAATAGAATTTTCTGTAATACTGGAAATACTATATATCTGTGCTAATACAGCAGCCAGTGGCCACATTTGGAATGTGGTTAGTATGAGAAGGAAACTGAATTTAAAATTTTACATAACTAATTAATTTAAAATTAAATAGTGGCTACATGTGGCTAGTGGCTACAGTATTAGACAGTGCAGCTTGATTATGCGAGATTGTCAAATGTCTCTAAGGGCCATTGGTGTGTTCCTATTTATTTATTTTGTTTTTGTCTTTGAGTTTCTTGTGAGCTTTGCTATGCATTTTTAAAAGGATAATTCTTGTATTTTACCAAGCATTTTTAGGTGTCATGTAACAAGAGGGTTCACAAGCCAGTCGGACACAAGAATCTTGAAAACAGACATCTCTGATAGTTTTAGATTTAGTTGGAGATGTCCTTATCTTACATGATAAAAATTGAAAAGTTCGTAGTAGAGTGCTAGAAGTTCCTCAGGTAGAAACTGATTGTGAAGTTAAAAGTTATGAGAAAGGTGCCTGGCCAGCTTGGCTCAGTGGTTGAGTGTTGACCAATGAACCAGGAGGTCAGGGTTCGATTGTCGTGGCTTGATCCCCAGTGGGGGTGGTGCAGAAGGCAGCTGATCAATCACTCTCATCATTGATGTTTCTATCTCTTCCTCTCCTTTCTTCTCCCTGAAATCAATAAAACATATCTTTAAAAAATCACGAGAAAGAATGAATTAGTTATTTTGTCTTCCTTTTTATTCTATAAAGAATTTAAGGATGTTAAAAGATAAAAATATTAATAAAAAAATAGAGATACCCAATCAACAACTGAGCCATACTGGCCGGGGCTGAAAAAACTTGATATTTTAGAGGAACTTCAGTCCGGGAACGAGTATTTATTTGGCAATTTACGATTATTGGCCGGAGAGGTGCACTGCTTAGTACAAAGTGCTTTGATGTTGCCGTTTTGGTATTTTAAGTTTAAGATTAAAAAATCTGATCTAAACATGAACAAAAAGTGTCTGGGCAAAGAGATTAGACTGTACAAGTGTAAGTAAATGAACTCCTGGGTCATCTGTGAACATTTCATTTACTCTGCATATTTGTAACATGGGATTGCCTTTCCGTGTTGTCATTCAGCATGCTCAGGGGCCAGCATGTTCAACCTCATAGTTCCTGGAGGACAAACAAATCTAATAGACTCAGTGAAATACCATCCAGAAAGAGTACTGATAGCGAGAAACTTTCATCATGTATTCTAAAACTAACGTGTACATGATATGTTTTAGATTTTCCATATAATTTCTCATTTCCTTTGGGATGGTTGGATTATCTGGAAATGAAAATCATTTAATAGTATCTACTGCATAGATAAAGAAGAATCCATATGGGATGGGGGTCAGATGATTACGTGACAACACTATGATTATATGCCACTGCTAATTACAGTATAGGAACCATATTGTGCATACAGAATTGTTGGTTTGTAAATCCATATTCCTCATGTACATTACACGCATGAGTAAAGCATATAGATGGGGCAAACATTATTTCTTCAAAAAATGTTATCCAAACTTTAATCTGTTTCAGAAACAGAGGTCCTTAGTATTATATTATTTTCTTAATTGATTTAGCAAATAAAGTAAGCATCATTTCTTGTGATTGCAAGAAGTAGCTTATCAGTTTATGAAGGAAGCTACGCATTAGGCAGCACAAATTTAATTTTGTATCTAATCTTATCTGTGGAATTTCATATATTAGATTTGGGGAGGTATTTATGCATCTATTTGTATATTTAAATATAGTATTAATATTAATTTATGCCTCATTTAAAACTATATTAACCAAGAAAGGAAATTTATAGTATAAATTTTAGCAAAGGGTTAAGTATGTTTGTATTAATGCAGGGTGATACTTTATATTATACTTAAGTGAAAAGAACCAAATACAAAATTTTGTATGTAGTGTTTATAAATTATATTTAAGAAATATTTACAAAAAGTGCCTTGAAAAGAAATATGCTACAAATGATTGGATAGATGTCGTAGCATTGTGTTGTGATATATATTTTTTCTACTTTGCTATTATTTCCAATTTTTTTAAATCAGTGAAACCATATTAATTTTATACTGAGAAAAATGCCCATGTTTAGAGAAAATCTATAGCAATAACTTTGGTAATCTTTATTTGGTGGTGTATATAAATCATTTATATGCAATCAAAATAAATGTAGCAGGTGCGATGTGCTATATTTACCCTAGCTGGAGTGCTTTCTTTCTGTGACTTATTTATTTGGTAATGGTAGAGGGAATGCATTAACATTATGTTTAATATTAAGACAAAGAACACCTTAATAAGTTTCTGTGTGATAAGTACTTTATACATTTTATTTACTTTTGAGGTAACTTCTTATAGAGAAAGGGACATATGAATGGGATCATGATGTTCTAAAGCTCATTGGGCTCTTTTGGAAACAGAAAATTTTAAACAATTATTTTCATCCCCTTTTACAAAATTTAATTTTAAATACCTTTACAAAATGTGACTTATTTCTCTTTGTTTTTTTTGACTAGGACATGTATTCCTCCGAGAAACCTTGGACAGCAGATTTTGGTTTAATATTTAATTGGGACAACGTAGAGAGACATTTCCAGTCATGAGTAAGTGTTCTTCTTTATTTCATTTCAGCAGTCTCAGGAGCATTTGCAGTGTTGTACTTAGAAAAAGAAAAAGTTGTTATTGGACAAATTAGAATTATGTCACTTCATCCAAGAGAGTGGATAATCTGTTTTTGCCCAGTACAGTGCACTTATCTCTACTTAAACATGGAGATACTTTTTGATGTTCAATTTATTCTAAAAAGTTAGGTGTGGTAAGGAAATCTATGTCATTAGCTTCTTGGCTGATTTATGGTTCTGTTATCTAAAATTTTCTATTGACTGGCTATTGGAAATGACTATTAGAGATATGAGGAGGGAGAATTGCAGTTGACCGTCATCAGCAAATGTTTTATTGTGTAAAATCTGATCATGGAGTAACGTGGGTTAATATGTTTAAGCAAAAAAAAAAATTTTTTTTTTAAAAAGAATAAGAAAGTTCTCTTTATCAACATCTTTGAAGGAACAAGGAACCAAGTCTATTCCTATAGATTTACGAAATTTGATACAGATTTTATCTTCTCAGTTGTATATGTATATGTAATACCTTCTGTCGTTTCTATTCGATTCTGCTTGTGAGCAGAACTGGATTTTACTATTTTGTGTTAACTGTTTACTTTTAGAGAGTGAGGGAAGAGTTAAGATTTTTACCCTGTCATTACCCTTTGATAGCTTTGATGTACTTTTAAAAAGTACAGCTTTTTCAATTGTGAAAATTTTGGGATGGAGTGAGCATTTCCTTTTTATAATATTAGGGAGTTTAAGGTTTTTCACATATTATTCGTATTGATTATACCGGGTGGGACAAAATTAGATTTACAGTTGTTCCCATGGAAGATAATACAATAATTAAATGATAATACAAGAATAAACTGTGTTTCTCATACAACTGTAAACCTAGTTTTGCTCCACCCTGTATTTACCTAATATTGACCAGAGCTCCACCCTGTATTTACCTAATATTGACCAGAGTACCTTTTCTTATCAAGAATTTAAATAACTAGGTAGTTGATAAATAAAAATGAAGCTGCTGTTATTGTGAAATCTGAGTGCTTTCTACTAAGAATAATATTGCAAGAAATAGTCTTTGCTTTTTTAGACTTTCCATTGGTGTACATTTTCAGTGGTATACTTTGAATAAACAAGGGTAGTTGCTAGATGAGTTCAAATACAGATTTAGAAAGAAGCAGCTTTTGTTATTTCAGCTCCATTCATATGCAGTTTTGTGAGAATGTTTATCTCACGCAGTGATTTTCAGCTGGTGTGCTGCAAGAATTTTTAAAACATGCAATACCTGACTATTTATTCAGGGGCACTGACCTCTTTTCCCTTAGATTATCAAATAAAAAATGACAACACCCAACACAACAATAGCTGTCTGGTGTGAATGAATCAAAATTATACCTAATTTTTTGGTCAGGTTGGCAAAAAATATAATATGTTTTTTGGTGTGCTGCAGAATTTTAGTAAGTAGTTTATGTGCCATGAGATGAAAAGGTTGAAAATCGCTGGTCTAATATAATGTGCCAGTTCTAATAAAGGTGGTGGTATGAATTCTTGAAAACTAAGAGAGAAAGATCAAGCCTTTTAACTTAAAAAATGCTTACATTTTTGAAATTTAACTAAATTTTGCTTTACTTTGTAATTTTAATGTTCTGTTAGCATCACTGTTAAAGATGGTGAGTTCTTTGAGGACAGGTACCATGTGTCTTTCCTTTTTGAATCTCAGTGTCTAACAGTGTCTTGTACACAGCTGCCCCTAAGAACTCAGAGCCCTGTTATTATTTATAAATTACAATGGCTATATTTCATTTGCTACATATATATATATATATATATGTATATATATATATATTTGTTTTGTTAATCCTCACTCTATTTTTCCATTGATTTGAGAGACAGAGAGAGAATCATTGATGTGAAAGAGACACATTGATTGGTTGCCTTCCACACACGCCCCATCCAGGAATCGAACATGCAAGCCAGGTACATGATCTTGACCAGGAATCGAACCCTCAACCCTTTGGTGCATGGGCTGACACTAACCACTGAGCACACTGGCCAGAGCTGCAAGATTTTTAATTGATTCTTTTCTATATCCACTAGTTCTTTTCTCGTCTCTGCTTGTTTTTATTTTAAAATTTTCTGGTTCTTTTTTATTCCTTTATCTCATTGTGAGTCTTTTACATGCTTATTTTAAAGTCTTAGATCACTGGATTATTTTTTATTTTATTTCTAGTGAATTTATGTTGTGGTTGTTGATATTGTTGGTGTTTTCTTTATGTTCTGTAATTTTGCAGGCACATTTTGATGGGAATTTTTTTTCTCTCTTCTGTTTCTCTCTATCTCTTTTTGTGATTTTCCCTGCTAGTCTAGCAGATTTGCAGTTGCCTCTTGTCTGGTTTTGGTGTTCCCAGGTCAGAATCAGGTCTTGTGTTAATCCATCAGAGCCCTGGCCCCATGGTGATGTTGGGGATATCACAGACTCAGTCATTGAGTCTGCTGGTGTTAGGTCAGCAGCTTCCTAAAATGCAGTCTTAGTGCAGTTAGCAGAAGTATTTTTCAGTCTAGTTTCATAATCAAGGAGAAGTTCCTCCCTGTCCTTGGTTTTAACCAAAGAGCCTGGCTACTAACCCTGCTTCAGATGGAACCCTTGTATTTACAGTTACCCTCGCCTATAGGATCAACTTCCTGCTGCCTTTTTCTCCTTTGGGGCCCAGCTCCCAGCAGGCCTCCTGGCTTCAGCTTGGCTCACACTTTGTGTTCCTGTTAGATTTCTGATCCATAGAGATGTTTAACATTTTTTGAGGCATAGGTATGTCATTTTGGTGATTCGTTTTTATATTTTATCTGGAATTTCTCCGTGTTTGTTGCGAAGACAGGAGAGCCACAAAGAATGAACAGTGCTATTGGTATTAAAATAAAGCCCAAAGTCCTTACTCCGCATTTAAGATTAAAAACAAAAGTTTCTGCTTAGTTCCTTAGTTCCTAGAATTCCTTTCTTACCCACTGGTTAGGTGAGCCCCACTGCACTTCCTCCTCACAGCACTCTGCTCGTCTCATTCTGGTTAAAATCACCAGCTTCTTCATTCTTATCTAATCTATAGGTTCCTTGAGGGCACAGACTTTTATTTTTAGTGCTAAACACTATTCCTGGCACTTAATGGTGCTCAATAAATAGTGCATAGATTTGGGTTTCTAAGTAATGTCCTTAGTGTTTGGTAGCTATTCCAAGTATTATTTTTTTCCATGTGTTATTTTAAGGTGAAATTTGAGCTATTGCCCTGGGGGGGAGGGGGAGGGAAGAGAGAAAAAGAGAGAGAGAGAGGGAGGGAGAGAGAGGGAGAGGTATGACATTGGATGAAACATCTCAAGTAGGTGGAGCAGTGTGAGAGAGACAAGAAGGTTTGACTATATGTAGGTGTTAACAGGCAGTTGAACATTCTGGAGATTAGAGATAGGGAAGGCCAGGCCATATACATTCCAGGAAGTTTGGAATTTATCTTGTAGGGCTTAAGGAACTATTTGAGGATTTAAAGTAGGAAAGCACTTTAAGATTTCATTCTGGAATGATTACTCTGACAAATAGACATTTTTGTTAGATGTAAACTAAAAAGATCAGTTACAAGCAGTATTTGTCTTTTCTAGCTTTGTTTTTAGTTTTCAGCTCTTTCCAGGCTCCCTTTGAAATAGACTTTGAGTTCCCTTTCTTGTTCTTGCCAATTTGATGATTTTGCTTAGTGATAGAAATCATCCTTGAGTAGACCATATAACCATAGGTATGGGCATGTTGTGGTAGTTATGTTATGCTGCAGTTTCCAGAGAGTGGGAACTGACTAGATCAGCGTTCCTGTTTTCAAAAAAAATATTAGGGAAGGTAATTTACATTCCCACCAACAGTGTATGAGGATTTCCTTTTTCTCCATATCCTCTTCACCACTTGTTATTTCTTGTCTCTTTGATAATAGCCATTCAAACGGGTGTGAAGTGATATCTCATGGTTTTGTTTGCATTTACCTGATAATTACTGATATTGAACATCTTATGTGCCTTTGGCCATCTGTATATCTTCTTTGAAAAAATGTCTATTTAGATCCTCTATCCATTTTTTAATCAAAAAAATTTTTTTTGCTATTGGTTGTATGAGTTCTTTAGATATTTTGAATATTAACCTTTTATTGGATTTATGATTTGCAAATATTTTCTCCCATTTTGCTGATGGTTTCCTTTGCTATACAGAAGCTTTTTAGTTTGATGTACTTCCCATTTGTTTATTTTTACTTTTGCTGCTTTTGCTTTGGTGTCAAATACAAAAAGTCATCACCAAGACCCGTGTCCAGGAGCTTACCACGTATGTTTTCTTTTAGGAGTTTTATGGTTTCACATGTTCCATATAAATCTTTAATATATTTTAATTTTTGTGTATGGTATAAGATAATGATCCAGTGTTATTATTTTGCATGTGGCTGACCAGTTTTCTCAACAGCATTTGTTGAAGAAACTCTTTTCCCCATTGTATATTCTTGGTTCCATTTTCATAAATTAATTGAACATAAATGTATGGATTTATTTATGGCCTCTCTATTCTATTCCATTGATCTATGCTAGGTAAGTGGATGAATAAGATGTGTTATATACATATAAAATAGAATACTATTCAGACATAAAAAATAAAATCTTGCCATTTGCTTCAACATGAATGGACCTTGAAGATATTATGCTAAGTGAAATAAGACAGAGAAAGACAGATATATGATTTCACTTATATTTGAAATTTAAAAAACAAACAAAACAAAACTCATGGATTGGTGGTTTTCAGAGAGGAATGTAGTTGGGGTGTGGGCAAAATGGGTGAAGGTTGTCAATTTTATGGTGACAGATGGTAACTGAACTTACTGTAATGATCACTTTGTAGTGTATACAAAGACCAAATTATTGCGTTGTGCACCTGTAACTAATATAATGTTATATAACAGTTTTACCTCAAGTAAAAAAGTAAAAAATAAAATTTATATTGATTATATGTCGAAATGATAATATTTTGGATAGATTGAGTTAAATAAAATACATTAAAAGTTAAAAAAAAAAGAGGTTCTAAAAATTATTAGAGAAGCAATTATTTAAAAAATAGGAAGAACTCTGGCGGGCTGACTCAGTTGGTTGGAACATTGTACAACAAAAGGTTACGGGTTTGGTTCCTGGTTGGGGCACATACCTAGGTTGAGGGTTTGATCCCTGGTAGGTATGTAAGGAAGGTAACTGATGGATGTTTCTCTCTCATATTGCTGCTGCTCTCTCTCTATCTGAAAATCAATAAAAAACAACATATCTTTAGTTGAGGATTAAAAAAACAACAACTGGAAGATACATTATTAACATCTAGATAGAATTTCTAAATCTAGATTTGGGTGATAATGATGGGTAACTAAAATTTTTTCAGTATTTCTCTATAGAGTAGAAGGAAGGTTGGATATTTGTATGTCTGGGTGGATTTGTTTCTGCAGGATTTCCTAACCCTTCCCACGTCATGAACTGCGTAGGACATGGTTGTAGTTGTACAGCACAGCCTGTGGGATAAACTGATAGAGCTGTTAGGGGCTTGGAGGCAGCTGGCTCTGACACCTCTGGCCAGGCTGCCATTTGTGCCCAACTGCCCTGACAGCTGAGGGAATCACTTTCTCCGAACACCCTGAAACACTATTTGGGATGCCTCAACTATAAGGCCTAGAGAATTTGTTAAATGCTTTGACGTATTTTTCAGCTTTTAGTCTAGATCATTATAAATTCTGAGGCTGAATATTTATCTCATAGGAAATGTATTATATGATGCTACTATGATATGCATTTCATTGTGAATTGTTAACTTGATTACAATTCACAAAAAGCCTTTTGATTTTCAGTTCTTAAATTGTTCTTGTTTTTCAGTATTTGCATATTTTGCAATGCTTAGCATTCATCAGAAATATCCAGAATTCTGTTTTATTAGATGGTGCTAAAGATGAAATAATGTATTTAAAGCGTGGCTGTGTCCCGCCGGGCGTGGCTCAGCGGTTGAGCGTCGACCTGGGATCCAGGCGATCGGGGTTCGATTCCCGGTCAGGGCACATGCCCGGGCTGTGGGCTCGATCAATGACTCTCTTATCATTGATGTTTCTATCTCTCTCCCTCTCCTTTCCTCTCTCTGAAATCAATAAAGATATATTTAAAAAAAAAGCATGGCTGTAATTGGAAGTGGACCTCTTAGTATATTTTAATGGAGATTATAACAACAAGAGTAGTTCGTGTAATGCCAAACCATATCTAAATGATCATTTTGGTGAAATATGTTTTTAAAAAGCCACAAAAAGCACCAAAGCCAAAAGTGATTACTTAGGATACTACTGAATTTTCTTTTCCCAAGAATCAAGTTTAAAAAAAAAAGCCTATTCTATTTTAAAATTTTAATCCTTACTTCTGTATTTTATTTTACTTTCTTCAAGGAAGTTTTGTTCTGGAACTAATTACATGACTTGTTTCCTGAGAGAGTCTTTCTGGATATTAATTCTCTTCTGACTGGGCAGTTCAGGAGTGAATCTATTATGTTGGAGTGTTTGATCCTGCCCTTTGGCCTAAATAATGGAGTGAGTTTTTTGAGGTCACTTCTGGGTATGAAACATTTCTTATTGATCTGAGAAAGAGTAATGGCTGGATAATTTGGAATGTAGTGTATTTGTCGCTTTCCAGTAGAGGAGAAGTAAATATCTTCATACACTGGAGCAGTAGACTAAGAGTTCATGCTGAAGTGAAGAACAATTTGTTTTAACATTTGCTAGAGCATGCAGTACTGTAGATAATTGAGTAGATTGCTAAATCCCTTAATGGTGGTGGAAGGATTCTTCTGCATCTTTCTAAATAGAAAAAGCTCCCAACAAGTAATATAAGACTTTCCCTAAGTATGGGCTAAAACTTCTCTCTAGGACATAGCTTATTTAGATATCTATCCTGCTTTATTGAAAAGCTGTGTACCTCAGAAGTTGGGCAGAAGTCAAAGAAAATTTAAGTTGAATTGTATTTTAAATACTGGTGTGTCTGCATTCAATGGAACCTTGAAAGAAATCTCCCTGCGCAGTATAACAGGTGTCCATTTGTTAAGACTCATTTTATGCTTGATAAATTTAGATTTTGGAATATAAAGTTTTAAATGTCAACCATTCATAAAATGAATATATAATTAGTGATTCTTAATGGGGGAGGTGAATTTGGAACTGTATAGAGACTTTTTGGTTGTCACAGTTATTGGGGGAGCCTAATGCCATTTTGTGGGCAGGGGCCAGGTAGAATGTATAACAGTCCCTGTTGGCACACTGTGTATGACCTATCAGAACCATGGCAGCAAAAAAGTGTAGGTAAGGTGTTAAAGAGTGTCAGCAAAAATTGCTTCTCAGAAAATTCACTAGATTAATTTTCGTTGTGTTAATGCTGACCATTTAAAATGTCATATACTTTACTTTTAGCTAATTTATCTTCTTTTTGACCACTTACTGCAGAAAAGTGAATAATTCTTAGTTTGATACTGTGGGGAATTAAATGTGAATTTAATGTAGCATTTCTTATAGAGTATATTCATTTATAGTATTTTAAGTTCTTGTTAGGAGATGATTTGCATTATTTTACATCTTTTGTTTTGTATTTTTCAAATGGACAATAAGAAAAGTTGTAAAAATAGTACCCAGAATTATTTCTCATATGCTTTTTTACCAGATTTACCAATTGTTTGTATTTTGCCCTTTTGATTCTCTCTCTCTCTTCTCTCTCTCTTCTCTCTCTCTTCTCTCTCTCTCACACACCTTTACCCATATATCTATATCTGTATATCTATAACTGTATAAGAAATTGATTTGTAATTAAATAAAACATTTTCTGTGAAAATCTAGTTTCCTTTTATTAAAAGTCACTTAAATTCTTTGTACAAATGTAAGTTACTGTAGTATTATAATTTTAGTAAAGCTTCTAAATTACTTTTGCTAGTTAAATCTTAAAATTTGAAACCATTTGCCTAATATTATTATGCTGCTATTGTTCAAAAGCCACATTATTTGTGTAGTTTTTGTAGGCCTGTCATTAACATTTTTCTTTCAAATCTGCAATATATAATATAGATAAACTTGGTATATAAATCAACTTCAATTAAAATTTTTTAGTACAACACAAAGCAGAGCGCTCCAACTGACTTTTTTATTGTAGTTTTAAGATATACTATTCTTTTTTCTTTTTAAATAGTTTATTGATTTTTAGAGAGAGAGGATGGGAGAAGGAAAGAGAGAAACATCAATGTGAGAGTGCAACATCAACTGGCTGCCTCCTGCATGCCTCTTACTGGGGACCAAGCCCGAAATCAAAACCCACCAAAACCCGGGCATGAGCCCCTGACTAGGAATGAAACCTGAAACCTCCTGGCACAGGGGACAACACCCAACCAACTGAGACACACTAGCCAGGGCAAGATACACTCTTTTTATTGGGAACACTTTAAAATTCCATTCTGAGAGAGTAAGTTGTCCAGTGGCCATCTTCTTTAAGTTCCTGGAGTCCCAGAGATCTGGGTTAGCTTTGCTACTAACTTACTACATTATGTATGTGGCTTGACTTCTTTAATGTGCCTTCCTTATGTTCTAACAAATACAAACTAAGGTATAACATGTTTGCTTAACTATTAAAAGAAATTTGAAAAAACAAACATGTACATGTATTAAGTTTTTATGTAAACTTAACAATAGTTGGTCTTGTGTATTTTCCTTAGGCAATAACTTTCTGTTATTTTCTTTATATGATATATAGATGTAGATGAAGTGTGACGTATTAGGAAAGTAGGAACTAGGTATTACCAGTGTTAGAAGAACACTGCAGATTTGTTTGCTTGTGATAATTATGGCACAGCAAAATTTGAATTTGATTTTCAAACGTGCTTGAATTTGTTTTAACTATAAGAACACAAGTTTCTATGCTAAATGATTGATTCAGACTGTTAAGATGAATTTCATTGGCATGCTTTATTATCAGAAATCTTGTTTCTGGTGGTGGAAGCAACCTAGAAGCTATAAAAGAGGGTTTCCTTCCGACTAAGAGGAAATCGTTATTGCTTTAGAGTCTCTCCTTTGGATAAGGAAAGGTGCTGTTTTTGTCCAGATATGGAAGCAGTGGGGCCATTGTGATTTAAAAAAAAAATTTCAACTTTAGACCTTTTATAGGAACTTTGTACCTATATATGCCTATAGGTATGTGTACCTGTATACATATGGGGAACTTTGCCCAGGAAGAAGAAGAAACCCACCCCAACTTTCTAGGTACCAAACTCACTTTGTTAAAAGGAACTTGGATCCAGATGATTCCTTACTAAAAGAATCTCTGCAGTTAAGAAAGCTACTTAAAATGTTTGATTTGTGTTATAAAAGTGGAGTCATTGTTCTCTTTGCCTTAAAATGTGATGTAAAAGGTGTTAGCCATCAGGGCTTTTAGTCTCACTGGAAAATATCTATATGCTTTTCAGGTTGAGCTGAAATCCTGATGGAAAAAACATTGTGTACATCTGCAGTTTTTCTTCTTAAGTCATTTTTTTTCTTTGATTAGTGTGTATCTTCTCAGCAGGTAAAATTCTACCTCTGATATGAAATCCTATTTCTTCATTCCAACAAGTCCAATTTTATTCTTTCAATAGGATCAATTCTTTATTTTAATTTTTAAATTTCTGGATATGTATTTTGAAAAAAAAAAATTATTCATTTTGGAACCATTTGAGACTAGGTTGCATTTACCATGCTCCTCTACCCATTTTGTATTTCAGTGTGTAGTTCTAAAGAACAGGATATTCTCTTAAGTAACCTCAGTAAAACTATTAAATAGATAAGTTATGTTTAGCCTACAGTCCTTTTTCCACTGTTGACAGTTTCCCCAATAATGTCCTTTAGAGCAGCTTTGCCCTGCCAGGACAGGATCCCCCTGAGTGTTGTTCACACATTGCATTTACTTGTCAAGGTTATTTAGTCTCCTCTAATGTTTTTTATCTTTTGTGATATGGTGTTTTTGATGCAGACTAGCTCTTTTGTAGAGTAGCCCTCAGGTTAGGATCCTCTAATGAGATCTGTCCTATAGTGTGTGATTGGTGGGGGGTGGGGGGAGGGCATTCCTTCAGGAAGTTCCTCTGGAAAAGAAAGGAAGACTGCATGCTAATTAATCTCTAGATTTCCTTCCCATTTAGTTCTTTAACAGGAAAATTTCCCACTTCTTCTTGAATTGAAATAGGATTCAAACTGGTTGCATAAGAACAGGATTTATTGATCTGCTTTACTGGTTTTTGTTTTGCTTTTATTGCAAATACTTGAGAAAAATGGCAATGAAATCTAGAACATGAGGTAGCCTTGAAAGGAGACATTTGTCTTTTATCACGAGAAATTCCTTTTTGCACGGTTCTTATTTTGAATTATGTAGACAAAATCTCAAATGTTGTTGAACAAATACTATGAAGGTAAAAGGTATAGCACTATTGAGTTGTTTTATAACAATAAAGCAGCTGCAGCTGTTCATATATAAATTGAGATTGCTTCATTAAAGATTAGCCTTTCTCATAACCTGACACCTCTTTGTCTTTGTTCTAGTAAATTTTCTTTAGCTAAAAAATAGAAAGTAATATATCAAGATTCTGATTCTCATTAGGTTTTAGAGATTTATGGGTTATATTGGATTTTAATGTGAAACATCAGGATACTTACCATCCATAGTTATGACTCTTAAAAGTTTAATAATTGTAACGTGAATTGAAAGCTAGATAATTAAGTTGGAATATTATGCAAAGTATAAGAGATTGAAATATTGTTTCTTAGACAAGTCCGAGACATGACACTATAAATTAATTTCTTAAAAGTCTTAAGAAATTATTTTCTTAAGACATTTCTTAAATGTCTTAAGAATGATGTTTGAGTCTGATTTTAAAACAAATTTAAAGGAAGAGATTATATGATTTTGAATAAATAATAAAATATTTTTAAAATTCTCACCTGAGGATATGTTTCTATTGATTTTAGAGAGAGGGAGGGAGAGAGAGAGGGAGGGAGAGAACAACAAAAAATCCCATCAATGTGAGAAACATCAATAGGTTGCCTCCTGCACGTGCCCCAACTGGCGACAAAACCAAAACCTAAGTATGTGCCCTCACCTGGAATCAAATCTGAAGCTGTTTTGGTACATGGGATGATGCTCCAACCAATCTATCCACTCAGCAAAGGCTATTTTTATTTTCATCCTAACAGACACTTAATGAGCGCTACTTCCATGTATACTGCTGCTGTGTTGATCTTTGTTAGACAAGAACAAGACAGACACAGCTCTTGGCCTCATAGAGCATGCAACTGGTGGGAAAGACAGATACTGCACAAATAGCACAGTATTATTAACACAAGGGAAATGCAGGGGTTTGCAGGAGCAAGGGAACTGATCCGCGGGGGGGGGGGGGGGGGGGGCAGAAAGACTACCATTAGGAAATCGTATTTCAGCCCAGGCCTGGCTAAGTGAAGAGGGAGAAGAGGAAGAGGGTTCTAAGCAGGGGAACAACATATGTGAGTACCTGGAGTTGAGAGGTTGAGATTAAGATTAAGAAATTAAGGAAAATGAATTGAGAAGTAGGTGGTTGGAGGAGATCAACTTTGTAACTTTGGTTTAGTTACCTCCATTTTATATTCAATTTTACCTAATCTCATCTAAAGTAATCTACTCTCTTCATCTTCCTCAATCCCTTTTTGTTGTTGTTTAAAAGTATAACCATAACTTTAAAATAAACACATTTCAGAAATGGAGGAAAAAGTCATTGTAACCCCACTATATTAAAGCAACTGTTTGCTTTTTTGCATATGACCCTTTTTGTATTGCCCAGATAGTATATATTTTATATAATAGAATTCATAGTTTATATGCAATTTTATATTTGGATTTATAATATTGAATTGTGTTTAGACAGTTATATTTCTGTAATTGTTTTTCATAATTAGAATGCATAATTATCATATTCCTTAAAGGTAGTGCTGCATCATTTCCCTATATATTGGTTATTTAGAATGGTTCAGTTTTTATTTTTTAATTTATTTTATTTTTTTTAATCTTTACCAGAGGATATTTTTTCCATTGCTTTTTCATAGAGAATAGGGGCGGGGGGGGGGGTGGGGAGAGAGAGAGAAACACTGATGTGAGAGAGACACATCGGTTGGTTGTCTCCCTCACACACTGGGGCCCGTGATCAAGTCTGCAACCGAGGTATGTGCCCTTTGGTCCATAGGCCGACACTGTACTAACCACTGAGCCAGACTGGCTAGGGCATTGGTTCAATTTTTAAAAAATATTTGCAGAATGAATATCACTGGTGAATTTGCCCTTTTTCTTTTTTTTATTATTTATTTATTGATTTTAGAGAGAGAGGAAGGGGGAAAGAGATGTAACTTAATTACATCAATAGGGGTACTTTTGTTCATAAATACTGTCATATAACATGCTTTGAGATTATGTGAAAGAAGGATAATGTCATCCATAAACTCATACTCTGGTTTTTTCTACATCCTACAATTTCAGGACATTTAACCTTCATATCTTCCTTGTTTGGTTTTAGTTTTTTTCTAGAAAAAAAATCTGTGAGGATAGTTGATTAGCTTTTGACAGTGTTAACTTTTAAATACCCAGAATGAATTATTAGGAATTACTGTAAAAGCGCCTGAACATTATTTGGACAGAAAATAGTATAGATTTTAGGTAGAAAAAATGTACAACTTTTTAAAAATAAATAACATGTATTTTATATTGATGAGTTTGTAGAGATTGATTTTCAAAATTCTACATAAAAGTGATTTTTTCTCAACCTTAAAATTTAAGTAGAATGACAAAGAAATTAAGTATATTAACTGATTTACTAACCCAAGAGGGAACAAGTCAGAAGTAGGTTTATAGTTTAATATTCAACTATTTGCAGGCCACTGACATCTGGAATATTTACAGATTATTTTTGTCACAAGAAGTGTGGCCTCTCACATTTTTTCTTCTCATTTATCTACATGTCCTGAAAAAGATGACAGTAGTTTTATTCTAAAATATATTTCCAGGAAAGCCAAAAAAGTTTTCTGAAAAGTGGCTAGAAAAAATCTGAATTGGTGCCAAGAATGAGAAGATGCTGGGCTGTTATTCATATGATCAAAAAATTTTGTAGATGTAGAGCACAGTGCAAATACCCTTATCTGTGTTGATTGTATAAAAAAGAGGTTGATGAAATATTTTAAAATGTGAAAACACGTATCACTTCCAAAAGAGTATGCATAATATTACTCCATTTTTGTAAAATCAACAAAAAAGTACATGGATAAGTCTCAAAGGTTGTTAAGGCCTAAGAGAGATTTTTATTTTCTTAGCATAACTTTGGTACTTATTTTCTACAGTGAACATGCATTATTTTTGTAATAAGGAAAACTATTAAAGATGTATATTGACAAAAAGAGGAAAAGACACCTTTTAAGTTAGTTTATATTTCTTTAAGATTTTAGGGAGTTAGGAGTTTATTTGGATTATTTATAAATTATTTGTTATGACTAGTACTATGATTTTACTTGAAAATAATACTGATGCTCTTGTCCTTTACACTTAGGGCCAAACAAGATACTCCAGTGAACTAGTTCATGGTTTTATTAAATGAATGACAGAAAGAATACAAATGAGATCAAATTCAATCTAGTTCTTTACCTCTTGCTCCCTCCCTTCCTCTCTCGCTCCCTCCCTCCCTTCCTTCCTTTCTTTTTTGGTGAATGAGTAATGGTGGGAAAATATTTTCTTCCTTTACCTAGCTTTTTAAAAATTTTTTTATATCATTCATGTAAGTCCTGTTATTGATCCCTTTTCATCTAAAAGAAGTTACTTTCTTTGCATGTGAATACCCATTTCTACCACCATAGGTTGAATAGCAATGATTTGCAGATAGTTGAAGCATATATTTAATTGCCAGAAACTTTTTGAAGGGGCCTAAAATGTTAAGCAACTTTTTGTATATTAGTTGAAAAGTGTATCATTATATATTATTATTTAAACACTAATAAAAATCTAAATATCACAAATTTTGATATGTTACTTACAATAAACATAAAACTTTTATTCAAAAACTATCAAAATCTACTCCAGTGATATCAGAAAAAAAGGTCATATAAAATAACAGCATTTAATATATTACTGTCAAGACATTGAACAATGTTTTATCAAAGAAACATTAGAAATAACGTAAAGAAATAACAAGAAAAAATAAAGTAATAATAAAAGAAGTTACTGTCTGCCTTATATTTTCATTTGGAGAAAGGAGAATGGCATAAGTTGGAATGTCCAAATAGGTGGACAGTAGGGAGTGCTTATATTCCTGGCCTGTTGCATTTGTCTCTTTGTTGTCTCATTTCTGTTCTCCTACAGGCATTCTTCCTTGTGTTCCACTCTGGGAATGCTGAATTTGGAAGTGATAGGGAGGAAAAGTAAGTCAGCAGTTTTGGGGTTAGCCAAAAGTTAGTGGTTTTTGGGTGGCCATGTATAACAAAAATACAAATGTAGGAAACAGGATTGAGTTAAGAATTTTCTGTTTAAAAAAGAATTAGATCACAGCTATTTGTAGGCAGCTCATTGGAAGGGCAACTATAACATTTTTTATCCACTAAGCCACATTGGATTTCTTTATATATAGGCAGTTAATATTTATGTTCTAAGCACTCTCTTTCCAGTTAAGCTCTGTACTTTTTGGGTTTATTTTTTATTATTTCAGATAAAGTCTGAAGAGTAGGATATAGATTGAATATATATTATAGAATTCTTTTGTTATTATTATTTTTTTTTAAAGACTTTTTTGAGAACGGTTTTAGGTTTACAGAAAAATTGAATGGAAAGTACCAACAGTTCCCTTATACTTCTTAATAATACTCTCCACCTTCCCAGTTTCCCCTATTGCTAACATCTTGCATTAGTTGATATATTACTGCAGTTGATGAGCCAATATTGATACATGACTGTTCACTAAAGTCCATAGTTTACATTAGGTTTTATTCTGTGTTGTACATTCTTTGGATTTTGATAAATGTATACTGGACATGTATCTACCGTTACTATATCCTAGAGTAGTTTCACTGCCCTAAATATTCCCTGTGCTCCACCTGCTCATCCTTTTCTCTCTTTTCTCAGACCCCTGGCAACTACTGATTGTTTTACTGTCTCCATAGTTTTGCCTTTTCTATAATGTCATATAGTTGGAATCATACAGTATGTATGATTTCAGATTGGCTCCTTTTCAGGTTGACTTCTTTCATTTAGCAATATACATTTAAAGTTCCTCCATGTCTTTTTTTGGCTTGCAAGCTCATTTCCTTTTATTGCTGAATAATATTCCATTGTTTAGATGTACCACAGTTTATCTAATCACCTTCTGAAGATTATCTTGTACATAAACTAGATGTGCATAAAGAATATACATAAACATTCATGTACAGATTTTTGTGTAGATAGTAGTTTTCATCTCATTTGGGTAAATAACAGAGAGTACAGTTGTTGAATTGTATGGTAAGACGGTTTACTTTTGTAAAAACTGCCAAACTTTTCCTTTGTGACTCAGTTGGGCATCCTGTGCACCGAAAGGTTTCCAGTTCGATTCCCAGTCAGGGCACATGCCCGGGTTGCAGGTTCATTCCCTGGTGGGGGACATGCAGGGGGAAGTTGATCGATGTTTCAGTTTCACATAGATGTTTCTCTCCCTTTTCGTTCCTCTCTAGAAATCAATAAAAATATCTTAAAAAGTTAGTAAAATTTGTTCTCTGTAGAAAGTATATAGTAAAAAGGAAGATAGTAAAAATTCATATGTAATGCCACCTTTCAGAGGAAAAATCATTGGTAACATTTTGATATTTTTTCTTTGTGCAACCATCTCTTTCTCCCTCCCTCTCTCTCTCAGACACACACACACACACACACACACACACACACACACACACACACACATATTCAAGGTATCCCCCCAAAATGTATATACACTTTAACAGCTGATTCTATTACATTTTGAAAATGAAATGTATTTTAATAAACACTGCCTTTTTAATTATTCAAAGTGTGTATACATTTTTTGGGACACCCTGTGTGTGTGTGTGTGTATATATGTAAATGGCAGTAGTGGAATCATAATATATTGTACCTTTCATGTTTACTTATCCACACGTGATTAGCTTTTCCTATGTCATTCTTCTAGAATAGTGGGTTTTAACCTTGGCTGATGTTAGGATCACTTGGGGGAGCTTTTAAAATTTGTGATGCTCAGGCTGCATCCTAGGACAATGAAATAAAAAATCCTTGTGAATGGACCCAGGCATCATACTTTTTAAAATTTCCCAGCAATTTCAGTGTGTACTGAAGATTGATAACCACGGTCTAGAATATAATAGAATCATTTTTAAGAAAAATATAATTACCAAAATTTTACATAAAACATGATATTCTTTTTATAAAGTTCAGAACAGCCATATACACACACACAGACACATACACACACATACAGATATAGATATGTAGATATAAAGGAGATAAAGGGAATGATAGGTAGCTACAGGATTCAGGATGATGGTTACTTTGAGTTGAAGCAGGGGGATGACAGGTTGGTGGTTGGTGGGATTATAGGTTAAATGTAGATTATATTTAAGGTCCTAGTTTTTGTTTTGGGTAATTGCTTTCTGGCGTTTATTAAATTATTATCTATAATTAAACAATTGAGTGAATAAATAAAACTGGGCTGTTCGTGGATCAATGATAAGAACTAAGCAATATCATTAAACGAATTCTTTGTTCCAGAGGCCCAGTAAGGAAAAAAAGTAATCAAAACTGTTACTTCCTCCTTATAAGTATATCCAGTTGCATTTAAGTATCACAGTGGCAGGATACCCAGTGCCATTCACTTAAAAAATGAATAAGCTATTCCTTAGTCACCAGAGATTTTACATACTTTCTTTTTTTCTGAAATTATACATCTATTCCACTTTCCTTACAGAGGTTTATCCCAATGCCATTGGTCAAAACAACAAATATATGATAAATTTTGATAAATAATCATTTACTATAAAGTAATATTTTATTAGAAACTCATATCTTAATACAGGGAATGGGCTGTTACTTGTCGTGTCTTGACTAAAGGAATTGTCCCCCATCTCCCATATTTTTCCCCTGTGGAGCACTCACCATATTAAGATGGGTAAGGATTGGTCTTTTTCTTATAAAATGAGAGAAAGGAGATCCTGTAAAAGAGACAGGAATGGAGGACCCCTGCTACAGGCATCTGCTCAAGCAGGTCTGCTTTAGCGATCTTTAACATATGGAAGTTAAGGATCTGGAAATTAATTCTTTTAAGATTATCCACGTCAGAGTAACCTAGAGGTATGCCTGCCTTTGGAATTTGCATGCCAGGAAGGTTCAGAATGACCTATGGGCTGAAGGAAGCAGATATGAGAATGTATGTGTATATATGTGTACATACTTACACAGAGTTAACTGAAACAGCATATATACGTGTGTAATTCTTCATATTTATCTCATCCTTTAAAATTACTTTTGTATGATTAAACATACATAGCTATGAATACATATATGTCTTTTATAAGCAAATATATATATATTAGAATATGTAGTCAGTATTTAACTTTTTATTTTGAAATAATTTCAGACTTAGGAAAATGTTGCAAGAATAACACAAGTTGTCATATATTCTTTTACTTGGATTTCCCCAATGTTAACACTTAGCACGTTTGCTTTCTCATTCTATATTAATATTATTTTTCCCTGAATCATTACAGAGTAAATTGAAGTATTGACCCCTAAATACTTCATACTTCAGAGTGTATTTCCTAAAATCCAGGATGTTCTGTTACATAACTACTGTGTAATGGTCATAGTCAGGAAACTAACACTGATGATCTATAGATTGTATTCAAATTTTATCAGTTGTCCCAAAATGTCATGCATTTCCCCTTAACCTTTTCTGGTCTAATATCTAATCTGGGATCATGTGTTACATTTAGTTATCTTGACTGTACTTTCCACTCTCCTCTAATCTGTAATAGTTCTCAGTACTTCTTTGCCTTTCATGATCTTGACATTTTAGAGCACAGCTCAGTTACATATATTAGAATATGTGCTCAAATATTTTTACTGATGCAATGTGTGATAAAACAATGAGAAGAGAATGAGAGAAAAAAAACTATTGGTTGCTTAGCCGAAGGTAAGGACTGAAAGTATTGAACCAGTGCGTCCAAACTGATTGTTATATGATTTTCATTTTCAAAACCACTGATATCAATGAGATAGATGATGAAAATTGAAATTTATGGAAATATGAATATAATATTCCTCTCTTCACTGATTAGACATGGAGCATAGAGTTGACTGAGAGGGTCATGTCCTATATATCCCCTTCCTTGCATGGAAAGAAAAAATACTGAGGGAGAGCAAAGCTAACAGAAAACTACCTCTCAAAAACATTATTTTTTCCCAGAAGAGTAGAAGTAATTTCTTAGGAGCTGGAAAATAAATCCAGAGATACGTAACACCTATTTCATGTTCAGAACTGCCCTAAGAAAACAGAACAAGGGATAGAAAGAATGAGGGGAACTTGATTTGGGGAGTTTGATTTAAATGTTGATTTGTCTAGCCCTGGCCCTGTGGCTCAGTTGGTTGGTTGTCATCCCATGCACCAAAAGACTGAGGGTTCGATTTCTGGTCAGGGCACGTACCTAGGTTGCAGGTTCGATCCCCAGTCAGGACGTGTGCGGGAGGCAACCGATAGATGTCTGTCTGTCTCTCTGTGTGTCTCTCTCTCCCTCTCTCCCTCCCTTCCTCTCTGTCTAAAATCAATAAAAAAACATATCCTCCGATGAGGATAAAAAATAAATGTTGATTTGTCTATATCAAATTTTCATAGGTATTCGTTAAAGAGCAGAGTTTTGATTTGAGGTTTAAAACTTGGTCTTTGACCCATCTGAACTCTTGCATTGGTTTAGTTTGCAAGTACAAACATGGTCTTTAAAGATAGTATGTAGTTAGGGTAAATGCCCGGTTCTGTCCTCCATTTGCAAATGTTTTCTCACTATCATGGATTTGTAGCACTGATGCCTTAAATTAACACCCATATGGAGAATACATTATGAGTGGATATATATGCGTATGTTATAGCACCTCTTCTTTGAGGAGCTGGAAACATCACCCTGAATTTTAAAACTGTACATTTTTACAGAAGGGGCTTAATGTCAGAGAAAGCAGAAGAAGCCTTTGGATTTTGGATTCTGTGTTTTACTTCTGACCTTGGTTGATTCACTGTGGGCCTCAGTAGTCCAATTGGAAAATGGGAAAATAACAAATAAGCCTTTCACTGTGTGCAGGCAAAGGAACTTCCTTTGTTTTGCTCTGGGAGTCATTATTTTATGAGACATTAAGAATATAAAAATAATAAATCGGAAGGAAAGAAAACTCAGTAAGGGGAACAAATTGCTGGTGGAGATTGACTTTAGTAAATAGTAACATTTAACCATATTAACCAGAACATCAGTTTTTTTCTTTTAGTTAACTCTGTAGGCTTACTTTGAAAAGTGCTGCTATGTGAAAAATAGAACATGTAAGAAAGGTATTAAATATTATTTGAGCATTATTGCAACTTGGCTGTTAAAACTCATGGCAAAAATGGTGGTTATACTTGATTTGAAATTCTTTGATCCATGCCTCTAATCGCAAGACCAACAAATTTATATACTTCTTAGGGGATTTCTAGTGGGCAGCCTGAACCTAGTCTTCTCTTCATCTACTAGGATGTTAGAAGTATGTGTGTGTGAGGAGTGGGCAAGGAATTTAGAGGATGTTTTTTGAGATACTATATCTTTTATGCAGATCTGGAAGCTTGGAGTTAGCAAGATAGAGTTTTATTTTTATCCACATTTTATTTTCTGTGTTTCAAATATGAGATTTTTGAGAAATTGGAAAAAAGTATTAAGGCTTTGACAGTGCAGGGTATTTTGGTCGACTGCTTCTGAGTGTTTTTAAGAACTTGCATACAGCATCTGTGATCCACTATGTGAGAATTTATAGCACAGCACTTTATTTTTTCTGTCATGACTTTCGTGAGAAAATGTTTTCACTGTGCTTAGTGATTTACAGATGACTACCCACGTTTTGTTTTGTTTTGTTTTGTTTATAACTGTTAATGCTTTGCAAAGTCATACATTTGGGACTTTGAGGATGTTGGTTTCCACATATGCTGAAATCACTTTGAGTCCATCATTTCAAGAAGATACAGCCTATCTTTTCTTTTTTTCTTATTAACTGCTTCAGAGTCTTCATGGGTAGCTAAGCAGAGCATTTATTTCTCTGAAGTTGAACTGTGTTTGTTCCTGAGCTTCCTGAAAGCAGAAATGCCATGAGCTCTTTCTGATGAAACCTGTTGGATTTCTGGAGGAAGCAGCTGGGATCTTTGGCTTGTTAACTAACAATGATTCAAGTCTTGCAGATTGTAAAGGAGCTGGTGACACCATCGAGGCAAAAGGCAGCCACAGTGAAGGAAGGTAGGAACAGTATTAGAATGAACAATTGGAGCACTTTAAGGCACTCAGAGTTTTACAAATATAGACCTAAAGAAAAGATATAAAAAAGGAGTTTTAAGTTATCATGTATGCTTTTGCACTTCTGATATAATATGGCATCTGAGAGAATCAGGTAATGGCATAGCTGTTAACACTCCTCATCATTATTGTTTTTAGACCACACATTAGAAACATATTATATTAGAAGGTACAAAGAGTAAGGAGAGGTTATAACATATCTGCTGCGACAGTATTTTTCACATTGTAAAGGTGCTCTTGCGTTATGTATTTGGAGGGAGGAGAACAATTTATATAATCTTCCTTTTAATTTTAAAGTGTAAATGTTCATGGTAGAAATCAGAAGGGAGCAAGCTAGGATTTTACCTGTAGCAGGACAAAAGAACTAGATGGTTCTTATTATTGTGAATGGCTGATAAAATAGTAGTTATAAGTATGATTAGACAGTGAATGGTAGATTTTATTGCATTTCTCAGTGAATAATTTTTTCTGTTTATGATTATAAGCTTAAGCAATGCTGTTTTAGATTTAAAACTACTTTTAAATCTAAAGAGTACTCCTTAGTACTCCTACTTTTATAGCCTGTCTCAGTTTGGGATATGCTGAAATATATTTTCTAAATCTTTTCTTTAATTGCATGTCTGACTTACAATTCTTAAAATGAACTAATGCAGATATACTTGTATGTTTTGCTTTTTAAATATTTGAAATAGTAAATCTCCAAAATGACAATTAGGAATTGATTTTAAAAATATAGGCCATCAATAAGTTTATATTACTGACAATTTCACTAATTTAATCTATGGTTTAAAATCAGTTAATTGATAAATTTATATATATATTTCATATATGTAAAATATACCTTTCTGTCTTTATGTATTTGAATAGCATAATTCAGATGATACAAAATGTAAATTGTTTTGGATTTTTAAAAACTTGTCATCATCTGTGTTTAAAGTAAAGCTTATGAGATTTCTTAAGTCTCAAGTAAAATGATTTAGAGTCATGGTATGAAATAATATTGTTACATATAGTATAATCAACCAACAGAATATTACAGCTGAAAAAAATCTTAGAAATCTTTGTATTCTCATTTTATGGGGAATATATGGTACTTACATGGACAAAATGCACCTCAAAAGCACAGAAACTATTGTCATTTACCTTTGAAAGTATGATAGTATTATTTAGAATACAGTTATTTACCTCCTGTTTTCTACTTTATTTCTCCTCTGATACAGAAACAGGAGGAGAAGTAAAATAGAAAGACTGCATTCCTGCCTCTGAATAGCAGGATTCTAATATTGTTTGAAAAGTTTATTGCTTTTACAATTTCAGGAGAATATAAATTAGTTAATTTAATCCCAGTTTTTTTGAAATTGTTAGATTCATACAGTTTGATCTTTACAGTCAGAATTTGTTTATTGGAATATTTTTTCTGCTTTATGTTTTCAGTCACAATCATGGTTTCTTGGAATATACCCAGAGAAAAGAATAATAATATTCTTCTGGTGTTTTAAAATGCACACACCTGCGTGTGCGCGCACACACACACACACACACACACACACAGTGTAATAACATTTGACAGGAAATACCATCTGAATATAGAAAAAAGTGGTACTAAAAGATACTATATACTAAAGTAGTAGAATGGCTTTTGTTCCTAGATTTTTTTCTATTTTTTTTCTATTACCTGAGAAATAGGAACACTTATACATAGATTTTTTTTTTTTTTAAAGAAACTTGTTTTTCAAACCTATTCTAATAGTATTTTTAATCATTTAGTAACGTATTTACTATTTTACCCTTTTGTAAAATATTGTTACATTTTACCAGTTTTTAATATTAATAAATGGCAAAGCCCTACAGACAGATATAAATGACCCATAAGAAGAGTTTTGACTCAGTTCTTTAAAATGTAGTATAAATTTGATGGATATAGAGAGAACATTTCAAAGTATTGTATTCACATTTAATATTAGAATATTAGTAAATAGTATGGAAAAATTGATTTGTGAAAGAAAGGATCAAAGTTGGAGGTGAAATAATTATGATAAATGGCTTGAAAAGTTTTTATTCATTTTTTGTTGGTATGAGGTAGTAAGCAAACTTGATACACTATATTATAAGTAGGACCCAAGGTATGGTTAAGAATTATTTTGGGGAAGGAGGGAAATTATGGAATATTCATGAATATTTTCCCTAAAAATTTCAAAACATCTGCTAAATCACTGCTTTGTCATTTAGTTGAAGTATCCCAACCTGCCCAGCACTGAGTGAAATCCAATGCTAAGAGTTCATGTTAATGCTCTTTAAGAAACTTATAATTTTGCAAGTTAGCATTATAAGAAAGGGAGAGAACTAACATCGTTGTTTGAAGGATAATTTTAGTGGATCCACATTCTTTATTCTAATGTTGCAGTGGGGAAATGATTGACAGTTGTAAGATAGTTGAAATGGATTGGAATAGATGTTCTGTAATACAACCTTGGGCAAAATAAAGGAAAACTAGGCATAAGATAACTGGCCTTTGGTAAAGTATCCTTGTCTTAGGAAAGAGGGTCAAATATGCAGGAATATATACATTCATTTGTTCATTCATCATGCTCTCATTCATTAATAAAACCCTTGTCAGGTGTTCAACGTTTACAAGTCACTGTGGTGGTCACTGGGGATAGAAAATAAGATAGAATCCCTGTTCATGCCTGCAGCACGTAGACACTCAGCTATTTATGGAAGGGAGGGAGTAAGGGAGGAAGGAAGGAAAGAAAGAAAGGCAGGTAGGTGTGTTAAGACAGTCTAGTCTAAGAGGTATTATACACAGGGCAGAATAGTAGGTTGTATGTTCTGCCGTGAGGTCATCATGGGCAGAATTAAAGCAATTTGATCATGTGAACCAGAGAAAGAGATGGGATCAGTGATTCTATGCCAAATGGAAAAGTAAACTGTCACAGTTTCCTCTGGAATGTCCTAGTTATCCTGCATCTCGAGGGCCCAGCTTGACTAGGTTGGGAAGGGAAACACCATGGAGCAGACCTATGTAAAACCATGCAATCTATTCAAATGTACCTTAGGCACCAATGTAATCATTGTAGTTGTATATTATTGAGGAGCCTGGTTTTCTCCTTTAAAAGCCTCACGTTAAAAGAAAATAAGTAAAAGCCTTATGTTTATTTGGATGAAACCTCCCTCCCAGCCTTGAACCCCCCAACAAGCTCCCTCATTGGTGCCCTATGGAGCACGCCCCCCCTTGTGCTCCCTGCTGATCCCATCCCCTCCTTTGGCTCCTGCTCCTGGGCTCCAGTGAGTCTACCTGACACCCCTATCCCTGTTAGCCCCTCTGGTGTGTGCCCCCCCACCTTGCGATCCCTCCCCATTGTGTGCTCCCTGCCCCCCCACTTGCTCTACACTCCCTGGCTGTACCCGCTTGGCTTTTGCCTGGGTATTTGGGCATCCGTGCACTCCACCCCTTCCTGCCTGCCCCACTCTATGCCCCCTGCGATTGGTGCTGGCACCTAGGCAGGAGCTTGTCCATGTGCCTCCCTGAAGCCTCCACTGCCATGCTTCTCCTCGGTGCTGATTGGAGGGTGCCCATGCACCCCCCCCCCATCCTTTACTGTTTGCTACCTGGCCAGCTCCCTTTGTCTTTTGCGCTGTTACCTGGGTCTCTAGCGCATGCACAGGACCCTGCCTGGTGCAGGGGCAACTCTCCCTGATTAAGGGTTGAGAGCCAGACCTGTGGCTGGGCTCGGAGCTGACAAGGGTCAGTATGGACAAGGACGTGCTGGCCACTCTGAAGATCCTCATCTGTCAGGGAGAGTGGTGGGCAAATCTAGCCTGCTCTTGCAGTTCATAGAGCAGCAACAACAGGTGTTGACTTTAAGGTGAAAACTATTTCAGTGGATGGAAATAACGTTAAACTTGCAACATGGCAGAGGGACAGTGTGAGAGATCCCTAGAATCGAAGCAAAATTGAGCTCAGTGCTCTTCCTGGAGATGGAGAAGGGATGAGAGTAGTCAGTGGTGAAATGTTCCTGCACAAAGTGTGGTTCAGCCTTGGCCCGACTCTGGATGGGGTGTGCTGCTCCTCGAGGTCCTCTTTTTCATCCTTGGACTGTAAATCAAGCCAGTGCCCACAGCGACTGTCAGCTGTATGGATGCTAGCAGGAAGACCTAGTTGGTGCGAGCCCACCTCCCATCGCAGCCATTGGAAGGCCTGGGAGAGCAGAGCCTCCAGGCAGTTAGTGTGGCAGTGGCACCTCTCAGGCACTTCATTTTCCAGACTGTGATATGGTTAGAGATGACCCCCATCTCACCCTGCAGTGAGAATGTGACTCCTGCTCAGTCAGTCCTAGTGGCTTTGGGCACTACCCTGAAGCCCAGCTCACCTCAGGTTCCTGGTCCAGACTTGACACCAAGAGCAGCTCTGACTTCTGCCTTTACAAGGTGGGAAGATCCACCTGTGCATCCAAGTTTGGCCCAGGCCCCACTAGTTCTTGTTTTGCTGAGGGCTCAAGCTTACCTCTGGGGCAACCTTAGAAGGATTGAGGCTCATTTTGGGTAAGGAAAGGCCACGTTCTCAAACACCACAGTAGATTGGAAAGTAGCTGCTGGACCAAGCACCTATGTCTACCGCAACGGACGGTTTCCTGGGGAAATTCTAAGACATCTGTTTGCACTTGGATGCTGGAGCTTCCTTGGGGAGCATGTGGTGACTAGAAACCTGACTAGCCTTAAATTTGTTTGCGGTGAGCCTGTCCTCTGAGGAGTTCAGTTAATACAAGAAACACTTTAAATGCAAATTATATGTGTGCCTGTCCTATACACCCCTCAAGTTATTGGGAGAATTTGGCTTGTTCACAGGTGTGCACACACACATACAAATGGCAGATACTACTTGTTCTGAGTGGTAGCTTTTACCTTTTTGGGGATTATTCATTAGCACAGTTCTCAAGTAATGCTTTTATGAACCTGTTTTCACCTAATTTAGTTATTATTATGTTTTTATTGAATTTATTGGGGTGACATTGGTTAATAAAATTATTATTGTATATTGTATTGTGTGTTCACCACCCCAAATCAGGTCTGCTACCTTCCCTCACCCCTCTTTCTCTCTGGTAATCACTATACTGTAGTCTGTTGTTATTTTTATTAACTACAAACATAATACTGCATGTGCATACATTTTTCTTGTAAAAAGTTAGAATGAGAAGTGAAAAAGCCCCTGTCCAAAACCCAATGGTAAACCTTTCTTCTATTCCTCTTCTAAAAGGAAGTGGTCAAAAGTGGGTGTTTATCCTGACACACCACTTTCTGTGAATTTACAGGCGCATCAAAATATATCCTCTTCATAAATGTTTGTTAGTTATGTATCCAGATTACATTTTTCACTTAATGTGTCAGAGAATCTTAACATGTAGGTATGTGTAGATTTTTCTTATCCTTTTGAACTACTCTATAATTTTTCAATATGTGGGTGAAACATAGATTAATTAGCTCTAACCTTATTGATAGGTTTGTGGGTTGTTTAGTCGTTTGCTGGTTTAAACAGTGCTAAGGGAATGAATGTCTTTTATTTAGAACACCAGAACTATATCTGCAAGATAACTTTTTATAGGTGGATTACTGGGCCAAAGGATATCTCCTTTTATTATCTATCATCTATCTATCTATCTATCTATCTATCTATCTATCTATCTATCTATCTATCTATCTATCATCTATCTATCATCTATCATCTGTCTATCTATCATCTATCTATCATCTATCTATCTATCTATCTATCTATCTATCTATCTATCTATCTATCTATCTATTCATCTATCTATCATCTATCTATCTATCTATCTATCTATCTATCATCTATCTATCTATCTATCTATCATCTATCTATCTATCTATCTATCTATCTATCTATCTATCTATCTATCTATCTATCTATCTATCTATCTATCTATCTATCTATCTATCATCTATCCCTATCTATCTATCTATCTATCTATCTATCTATCTATCTATCTATCTATCATCTATCTATCTATCTATCTATCTATCTATCTATCTATCATCTATCTATCATCTATCTATCATCAACTAACTATCATCTATCTATCTATCATCTATCTATCTATCTATCTATCTATCTATCTATCTATCTATCATCTATCTATCATCTATCTATCTATCTATCTATCTATCTATCTATCTATCTATCTATCTATCTATCTATCTATCATCTATATCTATCATCTATCATTTGTTAATCCTCACCCAAAGATATTTTTTCCATTGATTTTTAGAGAGAGTGGAAGGGAGGGAGAGGGGGAGAGAGAGAAACATCAATGTGAGAGAGACACTGCGGTCGGTTGCCTCCCAAATGCTCCCCACAAGGGCCAGGGATCAAACCTGCAACCCTGATACATGCCCTTGACTAGGAATCAAACCCACACCCTTCGGTGCACCAGCAGACACTCTCACCACTGAGCAACTCGGACCAGGGCAAGGATATCCCCTTATAAATTTCTAGAGCTATTGATGATTGATATTCATAAAAGATGTATCAGTTTATGCCCTCATAAGCAGTGTATGAGGTTCTATTTTGCTACAGTCTATCACAGAATGTCAGTAAAGTGATGTGTAAAAAAATATATATATATCTTGTTTATTTGGATGAAAACATTTTGGAAATAGTACATGTTTCTCTATCTTGTTAAGTAGAAGTATGCTTACTGTAATTTGACCCTCTTTTAATGATTCAGATTCTTTATTAAAAAATATATTTTCTGCCCTAGCCAGTGTACTTAGTGGTTAGAGCATTGGCACATGGACTGAATGGTCAAGGGCATGTACCTGGGTTGCAGGTTTGATCCCTGGCTCCACTTGGGGTGCATGCAGGAGGCCACTAATTGATGTGTCTCTCTCATACCGATGTTTCTCTATCTCTCTCTCTCTCTCTCCCCCCCTCCCTGCCTCCCCTCTGTCACTTTTCCCCTCCTCTCCTTTCCACTCTCTCTGAAAAGCAATGGAAAAATATCCTCAAGTGAGGATTAACAAAAAAAAATTTTTTTTTAAATTTTTCTGTAGGCTACAAAACCTGATGATCATGTTTATTAAAATTATTCTTAAAATAATAACAGATTTAGAGTGGGACTCTGAAGGTTTCTCCTTTGAGGAAACATACGAGCTTTGGTATCAGTCCTAAACTTTTAATTTCCCACTTCCATGTGTTAGCGCCTTTCCTTCCTCTAGATCATTAAAGTAGCCTCCTCATTTATTGTATTTGACAAACTTGCACTGAACATTTATCACATCTTAGATTTGCGGGTACAGAGATGTATCCTCAGAGAGCTCATGTGCAAGTAGTAAGAGACAGAAGTCAGTAATTAATATAGTATCATAGGCGTTGGTGTAGACAAGGTGTCATAGTAACCCCACAGGGGACTGGCCCTGGTTTGGTAATTAGGAGAGTGAAGGAATCCAACTCTTTGGTGAAATGACAGATGCTCTCATTTGAGACAAGTATCAAAGGATGCATAAAAGCTAGCTAGCTAGTGAAAAAAAGAGAGTATTGTAAAAGCATTCCAAGCAAATTAAATGGTGGAGGGAACTCAGGTGCCCAAGTGTGAAGAGACTTTTATACCATGTGAGAAGTTTGGAAATATTCTTAAGGAGCTAGTGGGAGAAGGGACTGTTCCTGTTGTAGCTGGTTATGTAACTCTGTATTCCAGCCTTCCATTCTGTGAGATAGCTTTCTGAAATAGCTATGTGAGATAGCTTTCTGAAACAATTTGCTATTAAACTTGAATTTGGACTTAACCTATATTTCTAGCTGTATTGCTAGATCTCTCCATGCACTGACTGCCAACTACACCAGAATGCTTGCTGTTTCCCAGACATGCTGCTGCATCAGGACTGCAAGTCCTTCTCATCCTTACTAGATCTGCCTGCAAGGCTCAAATGCCACCCCCACCAAAGTACTTCCCTGATCTTTTTCTCCCCTCGCCCCCTAGGTCAGTGATTTTCAACTGATGTGGCATAAAAATGTTTAAAACATGCAATACCTGAGTATTCAGGGACACCGACCTCTTTTCCCTTAGATCGTCAAATAAAAAAATTACGACAGCCAACACAACAATAACTGTCCAGTATGAATGCCCTGTCTTGAACCATAAATATGTAGGCCATATAATAGAGTTGTATCTTATTGGTCACGTCACATAATAAGGTTGTGTCTGATTGGTTAATTCTTGTTACTAGAAATCCGTATATACCAGTATAATCACCTGATATTTTAAAAAGTCACTTTGGAGCAAAAAGGGCAGATAATTACTGTTACTGTATTATTATTATTTTTGTAAACCAATAAAAATTATATCTATTTTTTTGTAAGATCAGCAAAACATATATATTTTTGGTGTGCCACATTTTAGTAGTTAATGTGCGTCACAAGATGAAAAAGGGTGAAAATCACTGCTCTAGGTCAGAATTAATCATTCTTTTCTTTGTATTCTCTTAGCACTTTACCTAATTGTATTGTACTTTAAAATTGTATTGTACATTATGATTATATTTATCAAATTGGCCAATAAATGTTAATTTAAAAAAATGTTTTGGCTTATTAGACACTTTTGCTTTCATTCTGTTTTTACCTGTGTTTTAGATGGTTAAGAGTGTTATAACCTGATCTTTAAATAAGTGAAATATTATAGCTAATAACAAAACAATGGACAGGGAAATGTTTGATTGCCCCTTGAGATATTTTGTAATGGTCTAATAAGATAATAGTTTTCAGCTTATATTTAAAATATATACATATTTTTCTATACATGTTGACTATTTAAGCTTGAGAAACTGAAGTCATAGTATGTACTATACTTTATTTCTTCATGGTATGTAACAACTTTAATGGTCTTGACCAAAAAGGAAGATACTGTGATAAGAATTATTTACTGAGAAGCTGAGAAATGGCTGCTGGTGGCAAACACTGTCATTGCCCACCCAATATCAATTCTCCCTTAATTTTTTACTAATAACAAAATCATGTTGATTTTTGGGGGGACAATACTGTGCTCAGTTAAAAAGCAAACCAACAAAGTCTGTTTCCTGAGTTGTAAGCAGAAGCTTGCTGGGGATTTCTGGGTAGGTTTTTCTGAGATTCCTGGAGTTGTAGCAGCCATGATGTGACCATGAGTCGACATTTGTAAAGTGCTTAGAACAGCACCTGGTACATAGTATGTGTTTGTTAAATAAATAATTGTGCTTAGTGTTGAGATTTATTATGCTCTATATTTATTAATGTTTAGTGATTGTCTTTTTGTCCTTTACATATCTTTATTGCCCTTTTGAGAAAAAAATTATATACACATACCTGTTTGAATGCATTTTTCACTTTTATATTTGATCACAATTTAGAATAACGTTTCCATTATGCATTGTAGCTTAAAAATTCATTGTGAGTGCACACTGCTTTCAGGGTGAAGCAGTCTCCTCTGTCAGGCATTTTGGGAGTTCCAGCCTTCCCTTCCCAACTCATTTTTCACTCTGCCAGCAATTCTGGCCCTTTGAACCATTGTTTAGTTATTCAGTACCTTTGTTATTAGAAATACTTAATGGTGATGGTTTCATCTCTTCAAATGGTATATAAGCTCTTCCAGAATGTGTATATTTTTATATGTGCATTTAGTAAGTGCCCATAGTGTGCTTGTTGAATAAAAAAATCTTCAGTTTTTGAAATGCAGTGAGTATTTTTATTAATATCAAAACAGATTTGTTCAAGTAATCTTTGCAGTAAAGGAAATTTAAAACCCATTCCACCATCTGTGATGTCAGTACCAGAATTGTGCTCCTTCTCTCAAGGTTCTACTACTTGTCCTTATTTGTTTCATTGGGAAGGGGTCTGGATCATAGTTCTCCTCACTGTAGGGCACAACCCCCCCCAGCATGATGACAAGCAAAGCATCATTTAATGACACATTTGGTGATTTTCTGAATGATATATTCTTTTCTTTTTTTTAAATATATCTTTATTGATTTCAGAGAGAGGAAAGGAGAGGGACAGAGAGAGATAGAAACATCAATAGTGAGAGAGTCATTGATCAAGCCCACAACCGGGCATGTGCCCTGACCAGGAATCGAACCCCCATCGCCTGGATCCTAGGTCGACGCTCAACAGCTGAGCCACGCCTGGCCGGGCTGAATGATACATTCTTAAAGGATGCTGCTAAAGGACCTTGGTTTACTTCTTTTAAATTATCTTCTACATGCTTTGCTCTACTGTTTGTTGCTTCTTTCTGTGTTTTTTCTGATTATACTCAAATGTTTATCATATAAATATAACAAGGGGAAAAAAGTGAATCAAAAGGAAAAAAATGCCATCCAATACAGCAATCAAAACTTAATTTTTATGTTTATAATAATGACATCTAAGTATAATTTAGGTCATTTTTCACTTTAAGCAGGTTTATCTTCTTTATATGAGGAAAAAGTTTAAAAACTTACATATAAACTTATACTGTAAAATAGTGTATGCCTGTGGTGTAATAAGACCATATGGAATCCCCATTTGTTATAATATGCTTAATAGATAACAGTATCAGTGGCAAAGCCATAATTATCTATGGAGAGCTGCATTTTGGATTGCACCTACTGTCACAGATATATGTTGTGCAGGTTACCTTGTTATTGTCTTGATGGAGGAGAGTGGGTATTTTAAAACCAGTGATGTGAATCAAGTTTATGTATTGTCTAGCAGAGTAATTGGAGATACTCAGACATCATCTCTGAGACATTGAGTCAGTATCCTGTGTTGCTTTCTTAGGGTTTTTAGAGGTGGCATGGAGGATAGTTGGAAGTTGTTAGGACAGGGATACCAGGTTCCATTTGACAATGATTTAGAGTAGCCCTTTGCATGTATCTCTACTTAATACCCTATAGCATATATACTTATGGTTACTTTTTAAAGTGATGTGTATTAAGCTGTGAGCTTCTTGAGGGCAAGGACCACAATTCATTCATTTTGAAGAAAAATTAATTCTGAAGAATGCTGTGGTTGATGAGCCTGCCTGGTATTTGTTTCTCTGTAGCTTATCATCAAAGTGATGAATGCACATATGGATAAGAGATAATTGTTCTATTTAATCAGTTACCTAATTAATGAGGGGATTCTGTTTTTACCCTCTATTATTTTATTACTGAAACAGACTGCCCAACAATATTACAAACATTCTCTTGAGAACAATTAGGTTTGCCATGAGTTATTTTACTTGGAGCGCTACTTGGAATAAAATGTTTGTACCACTATCTTGATAGAATTTAAATGTAATTGGAAAATTCTGTGGTGTCTTCATTCAAATAACTTGTTGCCCTTTAAAAACAGGCTGCTGGAGTATTGTTTCTCTCCCAGTTAGCAGATACCAGATGCAGTGTTTAATAAAGGTCATTATGCTACTTACTCATGGAGAGCTTTTAATGACCTTTACCTGAACATCTGCTAGTTTCATCACTGCAGTTACCAAAAACATTCAACACAGTATGGATACCGTTCCTGGAAAATCTGACTTAGGCTAATCTAGTTATTACTTAAGAACATTTTAATATTCCTTTAAATAATTGTGGGAAAGTCCTTATCTTTCTGTAGAGTGAGCAGTCGAAAATGTCAGTGAAAAACTTTTGGAATGGTTATAATGGTTATAATTTAATTCAGTTCCTTGGGTTGAATTATCAGTGTCTAGGAATTGTCTGTGTGCAGAAATGGGTGGCAGAAGCAGTGACTTTCTCATGCATCCTGTTTATCGTGTAAAACTTTGACTGGAAATGTGGGGTTTAGAGTGGAGTTAAAAGGAAGGAAAAAGTTTACCCAGACTTTGCTGGGAGAAAGTTGAAAACTGAGAAAGGGTATATTGATTATGGGGTTTTCAAAAATAGAATCAAGTACTTTTTAAATTTTGAAATAATTACAATGCTTGCTTTAGAAGCACATACATTAAAATGGAAATAATTACAGATTCACAGGAAGTTGCAAAGCACAATACTGAGAGGGGTCTCATGTACTCTTTCCCCAGTTTCCCCCATGGTAATATGTTACAGAATGATAGTTAAATATCAAAACCAGGATATTGACATTGCTGCATTCCACAGACTTTATTCAGGTTTCACTAGTTTTACTTATACTTATGCCTGTGTGTAGTTTATGCACTTTTATCATGTGTATATTCGTATAACTGCCATTAGGATCAAGATACAGAACTGTTCCATCACCTACAAAGCTACCCCTTTATAGTCACACCCATTCCGCTCACCCTCTCTGCCCTTCCCTACCCCTCCCTGTTCCTATAATTTTGTAATTTTGAGAATATTATATAAATGGAATAATATATTATCTTCCTTTTGGGGGTTGGCTTTTTTTACTCAGTTTCCATGCTAATTGTTTCATATGTCAGTCATTTGTTTCTTTTTATTGCCGAGTGATACTCCATATATGGATGTACCAGGGTTTGTTTAACCATTTACCCATTGAAGGATATTTGGATTGTTTCAAGATTTTTACTGTTACAAATGAAGCTGCTATGGGCATTCATGTACAGGTTTTTGTGTGGACAAAGATTTTAATTTCTCTGGGATAATACCCAGGAATGTGATTGGTGGATTGAATGGTAAGTAGATGTCTAGTGTTTCAAGAAACTGCCAAGAGACCAATACTGTTATTTCTCTAAAACTTATTTACTAATTCCTCATGAAATTGAGACACTCTATTCTGTTAGAAATGGTGTTCCTGCATATGTGCACAAATATCTTTACTATAGCATTCAAACCACCAGAAACTATCCAACTAGCTCTCAGTAGGAGAAAGGGTAATACATTATCATATATCCATATAGTGGAGTACAACACAGCCAGCCACTAAATAAGCTTGACTTATATGAACAGACCTGGAAGAAAATAGCCATGAAATATATGAGTAGAAAAAATTGCAGAACAGTATGCACAGTATTGTTCTATTGCTTGCCCTTCAATACATAGGTATGCGTTTATATTTATTGTGCACTTATGAGTGTGTGTGACTATATGTTTTGGTATGTGTGTGTATATATGCGTGTGTATGGTATGACTATGTATGCTTTGGAGTATGCAGAAGAGAAACACTTTATGGAAACACGCCATGGAGTGCACCAGGGAAAGGGTTATGGGGAAGAGATTTCACTTTTTTTTTTTATACATGACTCTAGTGCTTGAATATTTTACATACACGTAATAGCTGCTCAATTAGAAAATGAAATATTCTACAATGTGATTTGTTTTTTGAATGCTTGAAGCATAAAGTTGTATATTTTAACTATTCTGGATGAAACTACTTAAAATTTTTTTTAAAAAAATATGTTTTTATTGATTTCACAGAGAGGAAGGAGAGGGAGAGAGAGAGAGAGAAACATCAATGATGAGAGAGCCATTGATCAGTTGCCTCCCGCATGCCCCCCTACTGGGGATCGAGCCTGAAACCTGGCCATGTGCCCTGACAGGGAATTGAACCATGATCTCCTTGGTTAATGGGTCGATGCTCAACCACTGAGCCACGGCGGCTGGGCAAAACTACTTACATTTTTATTTTGCCATTTTATGTTATAGGGTATACTAAATATCGTTTCTTGGTAACTCTGGACCTAATGAGGTATTCAGGGCATTCAAGGTTGTTGGAATACTGAAAATAGATTTAGATTAATGCTTTTTAACTCTTCCTTATTAATTTTTAAAGTTTCTGACTCAGTCAGGTAGTTATTTCTTGTACATTATCAGTGAATCTGTCTCTAATAGTCCTTCCTATTTCTCATTTTCTGCTTTAATCTCCTTTGACTTGGAAATGAAGCAGCCATCAACCTGATTTTAATTTTGTGTCTAAAAATAGTTCTGAATTAAAGCAGGATAAATTAGGTCTGAGTGAAGGTTTTGAGAGACTTTATAGTAAAGTACACAAACTAATTGTTGTTCGAACACTTATTTTTTACTGTTTAGGGGCCTTTTTTTCTTCTTTTTCTTTGGTTACCTTGGAGTCTCAGCTATGGTTTAGTTATTTGAGATGGCTTGATAGTGTAGTTCGCTAAAACTAGGAATGTTTTAAAAACAGATAACCCAACAGTGTGGCTTCCTCTTTTAGAGAAGCAGATTGCTGTAGTAAAGAAAGGGGATAGATGTTTTAGGGCAGGTTTAGGTAAGAAAAAAGCCCCTGAACATTCAAATATTTGCTCTTTTTTCCTGTTCCTTAATGGTAAGATGATTCTTGCCTTTGTTGACAACTTAATAATTAATCCTGCTCGGCTGGCATGGCTCAGCGGTTGAGCATCGACCTATGAGCCAGGAGATCGAGGTTCAATTTCCGGTCAGGGCACATGCCCCTGTTGTGGGCTCGATCCCCAGTGGGGGTCGTGCATGAGGTAGCCAATCACTGATATTTCTTTCTCTCTCCCTTTCCCTTCCTCTCTCTGAAATCAATAAAGACATATTAAAAAAAAATAATCGTGTGTAATACAGTGTCTAGAGCACACAGATCAGACTGAGGTTTGAATCCTGGTGCTGTCTTGTCCTAGCTAGGTGACCTTTCTGGTCCTCGGTTTTCTTACGTTTAAAAACTTCTTTTGCTTAATATTAGTACATATTTTGTAATTGTCTGGATGGCACATTCTGTGATTACTGTGAGCCTTAAGTGAAAATAGTTTCTGGAATGTATCTGGCACACGGTGAGTATTGAAATAGTGACTGTTAGATAAAAAAAGCTGTGATACATTTACACAATGGAATACTTCTCAGCCACAAAAAAGAAATAAATCTTACCTTTTCTGACAATGTGGAAGGACCTGGAGAAAGATAAATACCATATGATTTCACTTACATGTGGAATCTAATGAACAAAATAAACAGACAAAATAGACTCATAGATACAGAAAAGAGACTGACAGCTGTTAAAGGGGAGGGGATTTGGAGGGCTGGGTGAAAAAGGTAAAGGGATTAAGCAAAAACACACACCAGAAAATGCATAGACACAGACAGCAGTGTGGTGATTACCGGAGGGAAAAGGGATGGGGCAGGTAGAAGAGGGTAAAGGGGGGATAAATGGTGATGGAAGGAGACTTGACTTTGGGTGGTGAACACACAATACCATATACAGATGATGTGTTATAGAATTGTACACATGAAACCCAGATAATTTTATTAACCAATGTCACCCCAATAAAGTCAATAAAAATTCAAAAACAAGAAATAGTGACTGTTATTGCAGAAGATAATGTGAAATTTGAGATTTGCATAATGTGTTGTGCGGTTTTTGTTTGTTATAACAAAACAAGACTTTTATTTTATTTTTGTAGAATTATTATTTGTGCAAGAAACTTGGACAACCCAAAACACACAAAGGGAAGAATTAAAAAAAAATCCTCTGTAATTCCATTACTCAAGAAAGATGTTAATATTTTGTTGTCTATCTTTCTAGTCTTTTTTCCATATGCAATTACTGCTTGCTTTATAGACTCGGTCTTAAATCCTTGAAACAACCTTGCATGGTGTGGTCTTATCTCAGTTACAAATAGGGGAAATGAGGCTGAGAGAGGTTAAGATCAAATTGCTGAGAAGTGTTAGAGGTGGTATTCATAATTAGGATTGATGCCCCATTGGAACTAGATGGGGCTCTCCTCCTTGCCTAGTTGAAAGCAATTCTCTCCAGAATCACTTTACAATAATTTGTGTTTGTAAGATGTTGATCAAGGTTTAGCTTCACTTTGTGATTGTTTAAGAAAGCGAAATAGGTTTGGGCTTGGTACATTATTTTTCCATATATTTTTATAATATAACATTACTTAGATGATATACAGGTTTGGAGCCCCATCAGTGTTCAATTGTAATGACTGAGGTCAAAGTGAGATTTTCTACTAGTCCAAAGAGATTGTTACTCTCTAAGCTGTAGAGTCTTATTACGACAGTGCTTGGGATGCACTGTGTATATACTAGGATGTTGAATTACTGAGTGATTTGGAAAATGATTTTAAATTTTAAGTTGTTCTTTTATTGTACTAAAAAATGACTAAGTTATATTCTTATTTTTATAATAGTTTTGAAATTCTAACTTTCCTGTTCATGTGTCTTTAAGAAGTAGAAATTGTTATTTGGGTCAGTAAATATTGCCTTTAATTTAAGCATGCTAAAGTACTTACACATTTATTTATAATCTTCAGAAACTCTCTGAAAAATTAGTTTTTATATTATACTGTATATACTGCCTACATAATACCTTAGGTACACATACATATACACACACGAAAGGGGACTTACTTTCATTGCTTTATTACGCTTGGACCTTTATCTTAGGAAATTGGGCAGTCTCTTATTTCCAATATTTAGAAAATTATACTGTCATGATTATAGAAGTATGTACCCAAACTTGACTGAATGGTTTGTATTGCTTTTTTATAATTTTTTTCAGAAGTAGGGTTAAAAAAAAAGTTAATAATTTATCTGACTGTATCATTTAGGCAGTTATAAAACATATACTAGATTATTATGCTAAGTAAAATAAGCCAGTCAGAAAAAGACAGTTATCACATGATCTCATTTATATGTGGAAACTAATGAACAAAATAAACTGATGAACAAAACACGACCAGAGGCATGATGCATAGAACAGACTGACAAATCTCAGAGGGGAGGGGGGTGGAGATACTGGAAGAGTTAACCAAAGACCATATATGCATATATGCATGCCCATGGGCACAGACAGTAATGTGGCAAAGGCTGGGTGGGGCAGGGGGAGAAGGCAAAAGGAGGGAAAATGGAGGACATCTGTAATAGTGTCAACAGTTAATAAAAACAAAGAAATTAGCCTTGGCTGGTGTGACTCAGTTGGTTGGGTGTAATCCAGTGCACTGAAAAGTTGTAGGCTTGATCCCCTGTAAGGGGAATGTAGGAGGCAGCTGATTGATGTTTCGCTCTCACATGTATGCTTCCCTTTCTCTCTCCCTTCCCTTCCTCTCTAAAAACCAACAAACTGTTAAAAAAAAAGAAATTAAAAGAAAACATGTACTAATATTACACAAAATAAGCTATGGTTAATTTTAGACATTATACTTTGAATTTAAACATTGTCAAAAACATTCCAGAAAAAATTCACTGTTTTTGCTCTATATTTGTAGCAGAGTAGGGGTGGATCTGCTTGAGTTCTTTACATATTTATGTATAAGTTTAATATGATATAACTTTCAGTTTGATTAGGATTATGTGGATATAGCTTACATAAAGTTAATGAGGTGAATTAAATGTGATTATCTATAGAGGTGTGCAGTTATAGAGCTAGGTGTGTTTGAGGAAGAAGTACAGTGGTTATGGGATCTTAGGATGGGGAGTGGTAGGAGATGTTTAGAATTTCACAACTTCAGACTGGGCCCAGACTGTCAAATGTTGCTTCAGAAACATTGGGATTTATCCTCAAGATACCCAGATATAGATATCCAGAAAGCAGAATATGAGTTTAGGATTCAGGTAGAATAGGATAGAGCAACATAGATACAGGTTTCATCATTTTGGGAATGGATATAATCAGCCATGGAGAACTTGTTGAAGACACGGAGGGAAGAGGAGAGAACCCAAGGGAATGCTGTTAGAAAAGGAGACAGGTCCCTGTGATGATGGTGTTTTTCTGTACATGGGCATTAGCTCCTGTATTTGTTGAAGTGGAATTTAGTCAGGGGGCAGAGGCCAACATTTCAGTCTTTTTGGTATTTGAATTGATCTGTTACCTCCCAATAGGCTCTTGCTAATTTTACACCCACTTTGTTTGTACCTGTGCAGCTAGATGTGGCTGGAGAATACACCACAACCTTCTGACTAGTCATACTTTAAATTCATGATCTCGAACTTTAGGTTTACTGTTGCCTGGCAGTCATAATACATTATCCTACTTCATTCACAAAAACTGTCTCAGTTTCCCCCTTTTTCTCAAACCTTCAGCATCTCTTCTTCATATCCAATTATCAGCTGATTATCTTGCTTCCTTCTTTACTGAGAAACTTGAAGCTAATTACTTCAATGGACTAGTAGTGTCAGTTACCTACATCACATCAACTGAACCCATGTAGTCTGCCTGTTCCTGCTGTAGATGAACTCTCTGCTCCTATGTAATGCTAGCTCCTTTCCTTGTGCACTAAATTCTCTGTCCTCTCATGCTCCCCAAAACATTGCTCACCCAGCTCTCTGTTCTTTCTCTTGTGTCATCAGTTTTACTTCTCTGTTGGCTTATTCCCACTATTATACCATGTGCTGTTATTTCTCTTATCAAATGAAAAAATACTACATTTGACTCTACTCACTTTGCCAGCAACTATTCTATTTCTCTGGTCCCCTTTGCAGTAAAGGGGTTATCAGTACTCACTGTCTTTAATTTCTCCCCTTCTATTTTCTTTTAAAAGCACTTAAGTCAGATTTTCAGCCCCAGACTTTAGTTTAATATTGGAGATAATCCAATTTAAGTTTGCTTTTAAGATCATAAATCAGTTTGAATTAGAATATGTTATTGACACCACTTTAAAATTCTTGGGCGAAATATAATATATTTAGAGAAATGTATAGACTTTACTATCCATCTTTAGTTGTTATGGTTGTATTATAAAAAGGTACTAAAATGGTAACAAATTTTAATTGCTCTTGTTAAATATTGGGCATCATACGTGCTGGCTTTGTAGTATTGGGCTCCATATGCCTTTTTTTGTGACTATTCCTCAGTCCTCCCTACAACTAAGAAATTGTCTAGTTTTGATCAAGCAGATGGTTTCAGTAAGTTGAATGAAGTGAGTGAAAAATTGAGCTGAGTGAACGTGAAAGCAATTAGCATACAGGAAGTTTAGTATAGAAAGAAAAATATACATCAAATTTAATCAGATATGTAATTAATAATATCTATAATTGATAATGCGTTGTATACTGTAGCTTTTATTAATCTCTTAAAAATTCTTGTTTCCTAGAATTCATTTAAAATCCTCTAGTTATGACCCAAAAGGAAGAAGTCAGTGGTCTTTTTCATGTAAGAAATACAAAAAAATCTAGTTGATGGTACCCCTGAATGAAATTGAAGGCCACATTGATAGGCTCAAAAGTTGATAGGATCAAGTATCTCAGATGTTGTTTGTCTGTAAATATCTTTATTATTTTAATAAAATTTGAAGTATGTTTTTAAAGTTTCTTGAAATTCTAAGTTGCTGGTTATTTTCTTCCAGCATCTTAAAAGTGTTAATTTGTTGCCTTCCAACCATCATCATTTCTGTTTAGAAATTTGCCATTAGTCTTACTGCTGTTCCTTTGAAGGTTATCTGTCTTTTTCTCTGGCTGTTGTGAAGATTTCTTCTTTGTCTTCAAATTTCAGAAGTTTTACTCTGATGTTCCCCTGGTGGTTTTTTCTTTGTAGATATCCTGCTTGGAGTTTATTTTGCCTTTTGAATCTGTGAGCTAGTGTTCTTGCTTATTAGTTCTTTAAAACTGCTTCTACACCCTTATATCTATCTTCCCTATCTGGGATTTCAGTTACACATGTGTTAGGCCATTTCCTTGTGTCTCGTTATGTTTCCTATGCTTTTTCATGTATTTTCTATCCTTTTTTCTCTTGTTTCAGTCTAGAGATTTTCTAGATCATTAATTCTCTCTTTAACTGTGTCTAATCTGTTAAGGCTGTTTCTTGAGTTTTAATTTCAGTGATTGTATTTTTCAGTTCTAGCATTCTTATAGTCTTAAAAAAAAGATTCCAAGTCTTTGGTGAGATTCTACATTTTGTCATCAGTTTTCTTGAACATGTTAATTACAGAATTTAAAAGAAATTCAGTGTCTGATATTGCAGTATCTGTCTTACCTTGTGGGTCTGTTTTTTTTTTGTTTGTTTTTTTTTTAACTTGATACTATTTCTTCATAAGCCTGGAAACTTTTTATTGAATGGCAGCTATTATGTATGAAAAATTTGTAGAGGTTTTAGGTAAATTTTTAGCTTTTGGCAGGCAGTTAGAGAACAGAGCAACTTTGTTCATGTTTGAGCTGTTGCAAGTCTGAGTTTTAGTATTTGTAAGCCTTTATTTATAGTTCTCCATTAATCCTAGGGTATAATCATTCAGGGCTGCAGCTGAAAATCTGGGGTGCCTACCAGGGGACTCCCTCCTTGGTGGGTCTTGAACTCCAATTTTTATCTTTCCTGGACTGCCAGAAATTCTATTTAGCTCTTTAACTGCTATTGCTAGTCTCTACTTCGCTTCCTGAAGTCTGCACTGCTTATGAATTGGCAAATGCATTGTGGACTTAAGCAACTGAGGTTTTAGACTGACTTCTCTTTGCTTTTTTTTCCCTCTGGGGATTTTGGCCTTCAGGCCCTGGCTGTCTTAAATGCCCTGAGTGCCAGTGTTTGTCTTCCCAGCCCTTAGGAGACATTGAAAACTGTTGAGTTTTCTTCCTCTAAGCAGTTTTTATCTGGGTTGGGCAGTATTGGAACTCTTTCTCTGCACTCTTGCCACTCGTCTTCCTTCATTCTTGCAGTCTGTAATACAAATATAGTGGCTGGAGATCCAACAGCCAATCTTTGGACCATAAGGTGACTTTGAGGATGGAAGCCTTAAAAAGGATTTGAGAAGAAAGATTGAAGAGCCTGAAATCCTATTGACCCTAGAGTCTTCAGATCAGACCTGGAGGGTTTAGATCTAGATTTCCTAGATATCAGGAGAGAAATCACTATCTTCTCTTGTTTTAGCTTTGTTATTTTAAGTTTGGTGTTTACTAGACAAATTTAATACTAATTAATAGAGCAAATTGACATGTGTATACATTCACATTAATATATTAAAGGTCATCAAATTTTAGTCTTTTATGAGTGAATGGTTTCATGGACAGGTTATGTATTATATGTCCCATACTTGCCTAAATATCATCACTTTAATTCCCACAGAAGAAAACATGGAAATCAAGTTAGTGAAAGGAATGTTACTATAGAGAAAGACTTGAGTTCGAGTTGTTAGTATTATTATTGGCAAATTACTTATGACATACCTACCAAATGATCCCAATAGAATTACTTGGGAATTACTGTACACTGTCTTCTTTTCCATTCCATGAGCAAAATAGGGTTGTAGACCAGTGTAGTGGGGGAAATAAAAAAAGCAAGGGATGATTGATAAAATACTCAGAAATTAGTGAGAAATTACATATAGAGGGGTGAAAGGAAAAGAAAATGTTAAAAATGACACTAAGCTTTTGAACTTAAGGTCTGGCACGGTGATGCTGTTGGTTGAAAAAGGCAAATTAGGAAAGAGCTTCTTGTAAGAAAATAAATGTTTCATTACTTAAAGTTAAGAACATGTTCAGTTGGCATGCTTCCTCTTGATGTATGAATTCTCTGCATAATGTGAATTGTATAACATCAATATAAAAGGATTTCTTTACCTTTTCCCACCTTAAAGGATATTACAGAACTTTACCAAAGCTTTTGTTGCAGTTGTACCCTTATATATTCTATAGTTGCCTATACCCCTAGACAGTATTTCAGGGACTGGTCTTAAAATACAGTCCTTATATATGTGGCAAAACTATGACCCCATTGAAAACAGGAATTCAACATAAAGCAGCATTATTTCCTTATTTTGACACAGATTATTATTAGCATCTTAGGATTTACAGTAGTATCTGTTCACATTTTTGAGGTATACACTTAAGAATGACTCATTATCATGACTCATTTGTTGAAGTTCACTGTCCTTCAAAAGCTCTTTCATTCCGCTTTCTTTTCCTGGCTTTAATTTTTCCCCTAATGAATAGAATTGCTGTAGTAAGTCTCACATTACTGAATATAACCTTTGTTTTTTCTTAATTGGTGTGTATATGCCATGCCTCCAGGCATATTCAAAGCTTTTACTTATGATGGCTGACATTTTGTTGTTTAGTCTTGGCAGGAAGTATAATATAGTGAGAGTTAGTAGTGTGTAAAAGTAGTGAGACAACAAACTCTTTTGTTAGTAGGTTGAATGTGTAAATACTATATAATTTACTTTAGTGGAAACATGCATCTGTTTAGAAATGTGCTATAAATTTCATTGTACCCAATTAAAGCCTGTTCCAGGAAGTACTATCAGGCCTAGTAAATATTTCTGCTTAACAATTGAGCCAGCTAAATTATTTCCAAGAATATTTGATCAAACAAAATTCCAGGGAAATACTTTGAATAGTCCTTAGAGTTTACTATAGGATCAGACCATTGACTTAAGTCTGGTTAATAGAACTAAACAATCTACTGTAGAAATTTAGTGAGTTTTGCTACACTATGTATATGTTATCAGAGAAAAGCATGGATGGTATTTCTCCGTTGCTAGTGGAGTGGGTTTTTTGGGGTTCTGCTGGAATAAGCATTTTCAGAGGCCCCCATGGAGGATGAGATGTGGTAGTAAGCTTTATTTTCGTGGAATTACATCCCTTGGTTTCTAAAGTTCCATTTCCCTTAATCCAGTCCTGGAAGATGTGCAGTTGGGGATTCAGTAGAACTAGAAGCAAAGCTGGTGTCCAGAGACTTTCCAGTCCATGGTGGAGTTGAGTCCAGTACAGTATCAGGCTAGTTGCGGTCCGTTAGTCCATTGTGTGGGGTCCACATGGTTGTGGGCCATGTGGGCGAGTGCAGGAGTATGAGTAGAGCAAGCCAGGAGTCAAGTGCAAGCAAGCAAAAAAGTGAACTCCTTTGTTTAGGAGATTAAATATTCCAATCTTCCTGTGCTTGAAGTGACCACGCCTACTCTGGCCAATGACCTGTTCCCAGGTGTGACTGGCAGACAGGTACCTTCCCTATCTCACCCAGACTTTACTGGACATGCATTTATTCTCCCCCTGTCCTGTTCCTTCCCCTAGGGATATGAGGGGAACAGACTGGTGGCCCTCTGGCAAAGCTGCACAAATCACATGCCTATAATATTTGTCCTTCCCTTTGCTCCTTTACTGTTATTAAGTAGGCTTATTACAACGGTATCATACAGACATTAGTACAGAGGCCTGGGTTTGATTTGTAGCATCACCACTTAATGGCTGTGCAATCATGGGCCAGTGTTAACCTCTCTAAGTTTCAGTTTTCTCATTTCTATAGTGATACCTGTGTCACTAGGGTTGTGTTAGAATTACTTTAGAAAATTCTTGTTCATTCATGTAGTCATTCAAAAAGTTTACTGAGCATAAATTTTGTGTCCAGCACTGTACTAGGCACTGGTTTACAGTGGTAAATGGAATGACATGGCCTGATCTGTGGGTCCAGTGGAGAAGACAGAAAGCAAACAAACATATAAAATAATTTAAAATTCTGGTATTTTCTGTGAAGGAAGATATCAAGGTGCCATGAAAGAGAAAAGCTGGAGGATCTTCCTGAACAGGTAGCTCTTAGGCTGAGATGGGAAGAGTGGTAGAGTGGGGAGGAGAATATCAGACAGAGGGAACAGACTGGGATGGCCCTGAAGCCCCCACCCAAAAAGGGTGCTATTAGGAACTAAAAGGAGGCCTGTATGGTAGGAGTATTGCTTGTAAATGGTGAAGAGTGGGATAAATATCTGTTCATGATCTGTTTTGTTCCTCGCCCATGGTGCATGACTAATGTTAGTTGCTATCATTGTTATGATAATGATCCCTTACTTTATTTAGGGGTTATGGTTACTTTCAGGGCTGTCACTTAAAACCTAGAAGGAAGCAAATAGCTTCTAAAGTAGATGCCAGAGTCAGTGTATTAAAACTCATGTGTGCTATTTAGAGAGGCCTTTAGGTTCTCAGCTTGTTGGTGATTATTGTTCATACTGTTCACATAAATTTAGTTATTTGAATTTTGTAACAACCTAGAAGTGGCAAATTAGGGCATGAATTTAGAGGTTTTTCACAAGCAGCAAGGTTTTGTGTAATAAAAGTAAAATTCACAGTGATTGATTATTAAAAAATGTGAGATGATGAAATCTTTTGGTTGTGTTTTTTTTTTTAAGATTTTTTGAGGTATATTTACATACCACAGAATTCATTCATTTGAAGGACAGAACTTGATGAATTTTGTAATTACATCACAACACTGCCACCTCATGATATAGAAAAGTTTCAACAAGAATCCTAAAACTTTTTTTTAAGATTTTTAATTGATTTTTCTTAGAGAACGAGGAAGGGAGAGGGAGAGAGAGAGAAACATAGATGTGAGAGTGAAACATTGCCTACCGAGGATCAAGCCTGCAACCCAGGCATGTGCCCTGACCGGGAATCAAACCCACAACCTTTCAGTGCACAGGATGACACCAAACACTGGCCAGGGTGGAAATGTTGGAGATAGGTTTTATTTGGATGTTAGAAAGGTATTTGATAAACTCTTTTGTGATGCCATCATTGACTAGAAGTGATAGGTCATGTAAGGGTTTTATAATTGATTAATGGACCATATTTACATTTCTGTTGGTCAGAGTGAAGGTCTTTGCTAGTGTGTCCTAGGGTCTTAGCTTATTCAACAGTTTTTCAGTGGCTAGGATGAAAATTTAGTTATGATCATTGGATTTATGAAGGAAGAGGGAGGGTCCAACGTTGACAGAGATAGCTTGAGAAAGGTTATGAAATTCAGACTTAGAAAATCTTTACAGGCTTGAATAATGAACTAAAATGAAAATAAGTTTTAATTAAAAATGATAAAATGCCAAGTTCTACACTGAGATTGAGACCGCTCCTAAGAGAGTACTGAGATATTTTCAATTAAGTATATGCTAATTACAAGCCCATTAAAGTGATTTGTCAGTCAGAAAAGGAAAGTGAATGGTTTGGTTGCAGATCAAAGGAGGTAACAGAGTTGTTCTCACATCAGACCTTTTCTGTGGTATGATGTTGAATTAGGGTGTCAGATTTCAGAGGGGACTTGAATAAAATGTCATGTGTTGAGCAGTGTGAGTATCTCAGTGATTTGGTATTTATAGGTTTGTCATGTGAAAAAGCCTAGTTTTGTTTAGAACTAAGGAAGACATTTCTAATAATAAAACATTTCAAGATAGAATGGGCTGACTTGTGGGATTTGCATCCGTAGAAGCAATAAGGGAGAAATTAAGTGACCACTTACTAAAGATGTAATATAGTTGATGTCATCATTTGTGGGAGGTTGAGCTAGAGACACTTTAAGATTCCTTCCAATTCCTTTAACTTTTAAATTTTTTTTTGCTTCTTAGATTCCTTACAATTAATCTTATCAACTTTGTCCTTAAGACTTTATTAGTAATAAGTATATTTGTATAGTACTTAAAGGTTTTTAAATGCTGTTATGAGGCCCGATCAAATGTTATGGTCACAAAAATTCTACACCTTGAGCAGGAAATGCTTTATAATTTTTAGACAGTTGCATCTTAAGGACTTAGAGTATGGATTCTGGGTTCCAGACTATCTGGGCTCAGAATGTCTTCCTTTCTTCATCTGTAATTTGGTGATAATAATAATGACTATACCATATGGTTGTTTGGGTTTATGTATGAGGTTTGAGAATATATGCTTAGAACACTACCTGACCCATAGTAGGCAGTAAATGTTAGCTAGTCATGTTATCATCATTATATTTCTCTTTTACAGGTAAGGAGAGTGAAGCTCATGCAAGTTATGACTTGCCCGAGTTTACATCAGTAATAAGTGGTAGAGCAGTTATTGAGAATTCTGTTGAATTAGACAAAAACAAAATCAGAGATGGAGTACAATTACTGGAGTATGGACTATTTTGTGAAATAGCATTGATTTCATTTAATTTGTTAAATGAACCCATCATACTGCTATGAAACAATTGACTGTAGATTTTGTGAAAGCTCAAGTTTGCATGTGTTTACGTATATACACACATTCTAGACATAATTCAGTAGGAAAGCCCTTTCTAAAGCATATTATAAATGAAGATATCCACATATTCCAAAAGATTTATGGTGCTTGATAGCATTTAAAAGGAAGTAGGCAATTAACTTGAGTTCTGTTGGCATTCCAGTGTACTTGCCAAGCAATTTGAGCTTCTGGTTTCTAGATGTGCTTAGATTTCTAGAGGAAAATAAGTCAAACTGAAGTCATCTCCTAGAAGAAAAATCCAAATTGGCCCTCATTTATAATTTTAAGAAAACAGAAATGATTTCGCTAAAATTCTGTTCTGTCTTCAGACAGTTAACCTCTTATAATCAATTCATGAAGTGCTCTGTAGTTTTCTAGTCATGTTAGAAATAGTTTGAGCTGTACAGCAACATAGACGACCTCTATAGATTGTGATGTGCTTCAAGAAGGATTGTTACTTTTGCATTTTTCTTATTGCCATTTAGTTTCTGGGGGTGAACACATCTCTTATAGTAAGGATTCTTTTATTTCTTTACAACATTGTAAACATCCAGCGGGCAGATATTGTCTTAATAATCTGTTGTTCTCTTGTAGAGAGCCCTGCACATAGTGAGTTTGTGAAATTGTCAGTGCATTGATGGCTTTATTGGAAACCAAAGAACCCATTAGATTGGCTGTATTAAAAATGGCCAATTAGCCCGGCCGGGCGTGGCTCAGCGGTTGAGCGTCGACCTGGGATCCAGGCGATTGGGGTTCGATTCCCGGTCAGGGCACATGCCCGGGTTGTGGGCTCGATCAATGACTCTCTCATCATTGATGTTTCTGTCTGTCTCTCCCTCTCCTTTCCTCTCTCTGAAATCAATAAAGATGTATTTAAGTAAATAAATAAATTAATTAATTAAAAAAAAAAGGTCAATTAAATTAACTTACCATTCACAAGGATAGTAATGTAATCTATTTGTCAGCAAGTTTATTTTATTTATTTATTTATTTATTTATTTATTTATTTATTTATTTATTTATTTATTATTTTAAAAAATATATCTTTATTGATTTCAGAGAGAGGAAAGGAGAGGGAGAGGGAGATAGCAACATCAATGATGAGAGAGTCAGTGATCGAGCCCGCAGCCCGGGCATGTGCCCTGACCGGGAATCGAACCCTGATCGCCTGGATCCTAGGTCGATGCTCAACCACTGAGCCACGCCTGGCCGGGCTGTCAGCAAGTTTATTAAAACTATTTTCTTGAAAAGGACTTCTATTGGCAAAACTACATTTGATAAGATCAATGACTTATCGAAAATATGAGTTGAAGGGGGAAAAATACCCTCCAAAAGGCTTTAAAGGCATTTCAAAAACACTATAAATGAAAGTTCTGTAAGAAATCCATTTTAAACCAACCCAGACTTACCACAGTAAAAATCTCATCTGGTCAGTGAATTAATCAGGAAAGTTGCAGTGTGATCTGCTGAGGCAGATTCTCCTGTAACTTTTGTCATTTGGCTTGAACTTATTTTTAAAGTATTTGAACCAGCCCCTACTAGCATAAAATGTGATGACTTTAGCATTTGTATTATTCTTTGTTTAATTTTTGGAGTTCTCAGTAAAGTGCTAACCCTTTTATAAATTATTGCAGTGAGTGAGGGTCAGCTTCTCTAGGCCTGGTTTTCTATTCATATATCAAAAAGGTAGAATATAGACCCTTAATCTCCTCCTTCTGCATGTTCACAGCCCCCCTGCCTGCGTGACCTACTGGAGGAAAAAGTACTAGTTGGTTTTCTTCTGGTCACAGGAGAGAAGTAGTTATGCACTTGACCATAGTTTCTATCTCTTTGAATTTATATTCTTCCCTTCCTTCTTTTAGAGCAGTAAAGAAAACTGGAAGGTGAAGTCATTCTATCAGAAAAAGCTGAGGTGGCTTATTCTTGACCCTCCTAATGTTTCTGATTACTGGGAGCTATAAGAAGGGTGTAGTAGAGAAGGGAACCATTTGCTTGTGTAGAAGTGGCTGTGTTGGAATAGTATTAAATCTTCAAGCTTTTCCTGTGGAGGGATTTTTCTCCTAACATTAATTATCTTTACAATTGTTTAAATGATTTTTATATTTTGACTAGGGTGGTACATGTACATGGTAAACAATTGAAGGTGTATGAAAGGTTATGCAGTGAAAAATAAGTGTCATTTTCATTCAGCCATCTACTTTTGATCTCCCCAGGACAATCACGGTGAACTTTGTATGTTTATGTGCATCCCTAACCCCAACCATGTGTTGTACCACTGTTTTGAACCTTGCTTTTTTTTTTTAACCCTCACCCAAGGATATATGTATACATATTTTAAATATGTCTTTAGTGATTCCAGAGAGACGAAGGGAAAGGGGGAGAGAGAGAGAGAACATCAATGATGAGAGTCCTTGATCGACTGCCTCCTGCACGCCCCCTACTGGTGATCAAGCCCACAACCCGGGCATGTGCCCTGACCAGGAGTTGAACCGTGATCTCCTGGATCATAGATTGATGCTCAACCGCTGAGCCACACCAGCCAGGCCCAAGGATATTTTTTTCTATTGATTTTTAGGGAGAGTGGAAGGGAGGGAGGGGCCAGGAGGAGAGAGAGAGAGAAACATTGATGTGAAAGAAACAAACCCATTGATTGGTTGCCTCCCGCACACTCCCCAAGCAGGGCCTTGGATCAAACCTGCAACCCAGGTAATGCCCTTGACCGAGAATCAAACCCGAGACCTCCTTGGAGCCCTGGTCAAAGCTCCAACCAGTGAGCCACACCAGCCAGGGCTGAATCTTGCTTCCCCCCCCCCCCCACTTACAATATATCTTGGAAGTCAATTCAAATCTGTACATAATTTTACTTCATGGTTTTTAATAGCTGAATTGATGGACATTTATGTTGTTCCCAGTCTTTTTTGCTGCATTGTGAAGTTGGCCTTGTGTATTTAATTGTAAAGGAGGAATTAAGGTTGCTGTTATAAATGCCTTCTATAATTTCAGATGGTTTACTCAATGAGTTGGAGACAGTGCTTTCTAAGAAGTATTTTCCACAATGAGAAAGATGGCAGCTCATTTATGCAAACTATGTTTTTATTTATAGTCAATTGCCTTGGGGTATGGTGATATTTCATATAGAAATTCGCATAACTCATCAAGTACATCATTCTGGAAGAGGCTCATTTTCCCTCTTAATGACTTCTTTAAAGAGTCTTAGTCTGGTGTGTGAAATATGGATTTAGAAACCAACTGATCCTGTTTATAAGTTTTTGGCCAGGTAATTGTGGGTGAGGCATTGGGATAGGGATGGAATGGATAGATTACGATTAAGAATCCTAGATGTGAATTTTCAGGATCTCCAGACAAGATGTCACCTGTAGCCTGTGGCAGCCTTTTCCTCTTTAATGTATCAGCTTCATTTAAGATTTATTATTTTTATTTTATTTATTGATTTTTAGAGAGAGAGAGAAGGAGAGAGGAGAAATATACAGAAACATCGATTTGTTGTTCCACTTATTTATGCATTCATGGTTGATTCTTGTATGTGCCCTGACTGGGGATTGAACCCATAACTTTGGCATGTCGGGACAATGCTCTGACGAATTGAGGTACCTGGCCAGGGCTTAATACTGTTTTGTTGTTGTTTTTTTAAAAAACCCTGAATATAGTGGTGCAAGTTTCATTGAAAATCTATATTCTATTTTTCTCAAATATATTCAATTTCAGGAAGATAATGTATATGGCAGTTTATATATGCATTTTATAAAATTGAAGGAATATATATTTGGATGTGCATAGATTTGTTTTTAAAATTTGTTTTTTGAGCAGCATTAGCATTATTAAAACAAGGGTGACAGTTGCCATTATCTTAGTAATTCACTACTGAATGACCCAGGTAATAATGGTATGCTAGTGTAGTATCAAAACACTAGTTGTTAAATTTTTGCTAAGTTCATTTTGCTTTCTTTATATCCTCAAAGTAATTTCTTTTTTTTTTAATATATTTTTATTGATTTCACAGAGAGGAAAGGAGAGGGAGAGAGAGAGAGAAAACATCAATGATGAGAGAGTCATTGTTTGGCTGCAGCCCACAACCCGGGCATGTGCCCTGACCAGGAATCGAACCCTGATCGCCTGGATCCTAGGTCGACGCTCAGCCGCTGAGCCACGCCTGGCCGGGTGCTCAAAGTAATTTCTAATCCCTAAATCTTTCCCTTTTCCCTATTTTCCTGCATACACCTAACTTTTTCTCCTGGGATTACCTTCTGCTCCAGTTGTGGTGGATTAGATAATATGAAAAAAGAAGGGGAAAGAGAAATGATGTAATTTTGAGACCGGTCTTCCCTACCCAGTATGATTGTTGAGATGGGTGCTCTTGAAATAGATGTACCTGTTGCTGTGGTTCCTAACTTTTCATTAAGGCCTCATGGCTTTTTCTTTGTTTGAATGGTGCGTTTCTACCGTTCTTTTAAGGTTTGGATCAAATGTTGTCTTGCAGGTTAAGTCTTTTCCTGACTTTGCTTCTTTTCTATTAGCTTCTCCATAGTATTTTTAAAAGGCTTCTATTAAGGTATTTATTACATTATTGATAGTTGATTCTTTGTGTGTCTGACTCCCTCAGGAGACTGATCTTTTGAGGAACTTTGTTTTATTTGTATTTACAGCAGTAGGTGCAGTGGCAATAAATAATACTCAGTAGTTTTCGAATTAATGACTATCAGGAAACTTGATCCATTTCATTTTTCCAAGGGAAAGCTGGTCTTTAAATTCTTTTTTTTTTTTTTACATTCAGTATTATTTTGTATTAGTTTCAGGTGATTGGTTAGACAATTAAATACTTTACAAAGTGTTCCCCTTAATATTGCAAGTACCCAATTGGCACCATACCTAGTTACTACAATATTTTAATATTTTTGACTATATTTCCTATGTTGTACTTTACATCCCCATGACTATTTTGTAATTACCAATTTGTACATCTTAACTCCTTCACCTTTTTCACCCAGTACCCCAACTCCCCTCCCCCTAGCAACTATCAGTCTGCTCTCTGTATCTATGAGTCTGTTTCTGTTTTGTTTATAGTGTTCTTTAGATTCCATGTAGAAGTTAAATCATGTGGTATTTGTCTTTCTCTGACTGTCTTATTTCACTTAGCATAATACCCTCTAGGTCTCTCCATGCTGTCACAAATTGTCTTTGTATTCTTAATCTGATCTTCATCTACTTATATGACTGATTACTAGGTTTTCCAAGTGGAATTTTTAGGTATTCATAGAGATAGTGCAGAATTATTTTGATGACTGTAGATAACTTTTTTCAAAAATTGTTTTATAACTTTCTATATAAACCTTATAGAAAACTGGGGAGCAAGTTTGTTTTCTAGCTTTTTATTAAAAAGCTTAAAATGTGTCTGGAAATTAAAAAAAAAATTTCTAACTTATGGTATCAATGTGATCTGTCTTTATATTTTTAAAATACACACATACACATATATACAGAACACACATACATACATACATACAAAGGGTGTCCCAAAAAATGTATACACACTTTAACAGCTGATAGCTCAATTTTGAAAATGAGCTGTATTTTAATAGACACTGCCTTTATAATTATTCAGAGTGTGTGTATACATTTTTTTGGGATACCATATATATGTGTGTGTGTTTTAAATTGATTTTAGAGAGAAGAAGGGAGGGGGAGAGAGAGAGAAACATGTGAGAAACATTGATCAGTTGCCTCCTGCACGTGCCCTGACTGAGCATTGAACCTGATACCTAGATATGTGCCCTGACCAGGAATCAAACCTTCCACCTTTTGGTGTGTGGGACGATCCTCCAACCAACTGATCCACACCAGCCAGGGTTAAAACATATATTTTATAATAAAATTAATATATGTGTTTTATTGATCATAAAAAAATACAAAAGTGTAAGAGCAAAATAAAAATATCCATATTTCCTCCTCTTGTAAGTTAAAATGTTAACATTTGGTGCATTTCATTCCAGTCTTATTTCTGTTCATGGGTTTTTGTTTGTTTTGTTTTCCATAGTATTTGATTTATTGTTTTATTGTTTGGTATTAGAGTAACTTTAGGCCTCGGATGGCACAGTTGGGGTGATGTCCATCATTTAAGACCTCTATTGATCACATCTAGAGGTTTTTTGTTGGGTTGTTAAAATGGTGTTGGTGTTCTTGGGTTTCCCTAAGATAGAAATCACGAGGAAAACCCCAGAGAAATTTCCAGACAGATTTTATTAAGCTTATATGCTTGAGCACAAGGGAGGCAGTATAGAGGAAAGGAAGGTCCTCCAAACTGACTATGGGGCTGGCTCTGCTTGGCTGCTTTTATAAGCTGGAGGCAAAGCATACTTGCACAAAAAAGTGTGCCTTTTGAAAAAGGTGGGCTTGTGGAATTTTCCATGTCAGGGTGGAAGAAGCTAGCCCTTAGAAGGGAGATAAAATTCTGCATTTTTTGAGCAGGGAGTGAAGGGGTGGTGACATTCTTGTGGTTGGCTTATCTGGTGTTTCTTCTGCCCATCTGGTGTCCTTAGGATCTCAGGCCCAGGTACCTATGCTGTCTCAGTGTTACCTTAGCAAATCTCTCAGTTAAGAACTACTTAGAAAATATTACTTGTTTTCTTTTTGAGGCCATTGCATTTTATGTTTTCCTTTGTTTTGTTTCACTCCAACCGTGGGATTTAGTGTGTTTATAATAATGAGTAGAGAAAACCAAAGTTGTTTTGCTAGGCATGAGCTATGCAGCTAGACTCACTCACTAGGCAGGTGACCTGTTTTCAGATGCACAATCCTTGATTCAAATTAATGCCTCAGGCCCTAGCTGGTTTGCTCAGTGGTTAGAGCTTCGGCCCTCTGACCGAAGAGTCCTGGGTTCAATTCTGGACAAGGGCACATACCTTGGTTGCAGGCTTGATCCCCGCCCCCCAATCATTGTTTCTTTCTCTTTCTTTCACTTTCTCTGAAAAGCAATGGAAGAAAATATCTTCTGGTGAGGATTAAAAAGAAACAAAAAAACAAAAACAAAAACAAAAACAAATTTATGCCTCAGGGAGATTGCCAATTGTTACTTATCATGGCCGTCAGGAGTTGCTCCAATGTTGAAATTTTCAAATGCCAAGGATGAGATGAAAGCAACTCCTAGAGAGCAAATCCTAGGGAACTTTATATTCCAAGAATAAACAAAAAGGAAGGAATTAACACAGAGTATTGAGGAAAAAATGACAAGGGAGGTGGGAGAACTGAGGGAAAGTTGTATGATTTAGGCAGTGAATTTCAAGACTAAGAAAATATTTTAAATCATCAAATACAGCTGAGGTGTGAAATTAAAGGTCACCTTTTCTAAGCCTTTCCCGATTCCCTCAGCCGGGGTCCATTTCTGGCTCTGTGTTGGTCTCACAGCACACTGTATGTACTTCTCTTGAAGCCCTTATTACAGTGTGGTGTCGGGAGACTCCAGCTACCTTGGGCAGGCTCCCCGATCGCCCCATTCTACTTCAGGGTCCTGAGTACACGGCTGGCCCTTCTCAAAACTGCTGAATAAACACATGACTACAAAAATTGTGGCTACTTATAGAATCATTTTTCAAATGTTGTCTCAATATAAAGCTAAGGGAACTTTATTACCTACCCTGCTGCTAACCAGCAAATGCCAGAAGCGAAGAGGACTTGTTCCTTGGTCCTAGACAGTTACATATTGAAGATACTGCAATATTAATGTGCTGCACTGCTGATTTTTCTCTAATTCAGACTGAAATTCTTTCACTTATATTTTGGTATTTGTATAAGTCAGAGCTAATAATTTGTGAAGGTGTCTGCTCTTTAAATTGTGCACATTTATGTTCCAAAATGATATTCAAATTGAATTGACACAATAATTTTACTAAGTGGATGTTTCTTGAAACAGCTTTGCCTCCATTGAAGCAATGATGCAGTTAAGTTACTCCCCATTCCTTTAGCTTTTGCGAACAATATTGACTTTGTTTTATTCAGATTTCTTTGTCAGAAAAGACTGCTTTGTACTATATATATATTTAATTTTATTTTTGTTTAAAATATTACAGATGTCCCTTTTTCTCCCCAATGACCCGTTCCACCCGGTCCCTTCCCCCTCCCCAGTCCCTCTCCCCACCATTGTCCGTGTCCTTGGGTTGTGCATATATGCATATAAATTCTTTGGTTACTCTCTCCCCCTCCACCCACCCGCCCTCCTCCATCCCTCTGACATTCGTCAGTCTCATCTATGCTTCCATGTCATAGAATCTATTCTGTTCATCAGTTTATTAAGTTCTTTAGATTCCACGTATAAGGGAGATCATGTGATATTTGTCTTTTGCTGCCTGGCTTATTTCACTTAGCATAATATTCTCCAGGCCCATCCATACTGTCCCGAAGGGTACGAGATTCTTCTTCTTTACAGCTGCGTAGTATTCCATGGTGTAAATGTCCCACAGCTTTTTTATCTACTCATTACTGATGGGCACTTGGGCTGTTTCCAGATCTTGGCTATTGTAAACTGTGCTGCTATGAACGTCGGGGTACATATATTCTTTCTGATTAATGTTTCAGGATTCTTAGGATACATTCCTAGGAGTGGAATCACTGGGTCAAATGGCAGCTCCATTTCTAATATTTTGAGGAACCTCCATACTGTTTTCCATAGTGGTTGCATCAGTCTGCATTCCCACCAGCAGTGTACTAGGGTTCCCCTTTCTCCACACCCTCGCCAGCACATGTTGTTTGTTGATTTGTTGATGGTAGCCATTCTGACAGGTGTGAAGTGATGCCTCATTGTGGTTTTAATTTGCATCTCTCTGATGATTAGCGACGTTGAGCATTTTCTCATGTGTCTCTTGGCCATCCGTATGTCCTCTTTGGAGAAGTGTCTATTCAGGTCCTTTGCCCATTTCTTATTGGGTTGTTTGTCTTCCTCTTGCTGAGTAGTATGAGCTCTTTGTACACTTTGGAAATTAGCCCCTTATCAGAAACATCCTTGGCAAATATATTTTCCCAAATCGTGGGGTTCCTTTGTATTTTGAGGTTGTTTTCTTTTGCTGTGCAGAAGCTTTTTAGTTTAATGTAGTCCCATATGTTTATTTTTTCTTTTGTTTCTCTTGCCCTAGGAGATGTATCAGTGAAAATTCCACTACGTGGGATGTCTGTGACTTTACTGCCTATGTTTTCTTACAGGATTTTTATGGTTTCGTGACTTACATTTAAGTCTTTTATCCTTTTTGAGTTTATTTTTTGTATGGTGAAAGTTGGTGGTCTAGTTTTCATTTTTTTGCATGTAGCTGTCCAATTTTCCCAGCACCACTTATTGAAGAGACTGTCTTTACTCCATGGGATACTCTTGTCTCCTTTGTCAAATATTAACTGACCATAATGCCGTGGGTCTACTTCTGGGGGTCTCTGTTCTGTTCCATTGATTTACATGCCTGTTGTTGTACCAATACTAGGCTGTTTTGATTACAATGGCTTTGTAATACAGTTTGAAATCTGGTAATGTGATCCCTCCCACTCTGTTCTTTTTTCTCAAGATGGCTGCAGCTATTCGGGGTCTTTTTTGGTTCCATATGAATTTTTGAAATGTTTATTCTAGGTCTGTGAAATATGCTGTTGGTATTTTAATAGGAATTGCATTGAATTTATAAATGGCTTTGGATAGTATGGACATTTTAATGATATTAATTCTTCCAATCCATGAGCATGGTATATTCTTCCACTTGTTTAAATCTTCCTCTACTTCTTTTTTCAGTGTCATGTAGTTTTCTGAGTACAGGTTTTTACATCCTTAGTTAAGTTTATTCCTAGGTATCTTATTTTTTTTCGTTGCAGTGGTAAATGGCATTGCTTTTTTAATTTCTCTCTCTGAAAGTTCGTTGTTGGTGTATAAGAATGCCATTGATTTCCGGATGTTAATTTTGTATCCAGCTACCTTGCCAAATTCGTTTATCAAATTTAGTAGTACTTTGTTGGAGTCTTTAGGGTTTTCTATGTACAATATCATGTCATCTGCAAATAATGACAGTTTTACTTCCCCCTTTCCAATTTGGATACCTTTTATGTTTTCTTCCTGTCTGATGGCTATGGTGAGGACTTCCAGTACTGTGTTGAATAAGAGTGGTGAAAGTGGACATCCCTGTCTTGTTCCAGTTTTTAATGGAAATGGTTTTAGTTTTTGCCCATTGAGTATGATGTTGGCTGTAGGTCTGTCTTTACTATGTTGAGGTATGATTCCTCTATTCCCACTTTGCTGAGAGTTTTTATCAGAAATGGGTGGTGGATTTTGTCGAATCCTTTTTCTGCATCTATTGATATGATCATATGATTTTTGTCCCTCATTTTGTTTATGTGATGTGTCACATTTATTGATTTGCGGATGTTGTACCAGCCTTGCATCCCCGGAATAAATCCCACTTGGTCATGATGTATGATCTTTTTAGTGTATTGCTGGATCCGATTTGCTAGTATTTTAGTGAGGATTTTAGCATCTATGTTCATCAGGGATATTGGCCTGTAATTTTCTTTCTTTGTAGTATCTTTATCTGGCTTTAGGATTAGGATAATGCTGGCCTCATAAAAAGAGTTTGGGAGTTTTCCCTCCTCTTGAATTTTCTGGAATAGTTTGAATAGAATAGTTGTTAATTCTTCTTTGAATGTTTGGTGAAACTCGCCTGTAAATCCATCTGGTCCAGGACTTTTGTTTGCTGGGAATTTTTTCAATATTTATATATTAACAAACTGCCAGTAGTAGTGTTGCAAATATTGTATTTTAAAGTTTGATATACTTTAGGATTAATGAATCTTTACTCAGAAGAACATATGTGTTGTATATAGAAAAAAAAAGATGTGGTTTAAAAGGGTTTGGGAAAAAAAATTAACAGTGGGACTGGGTTACATTGAATAGAGAATATAAGTCAACTGAAATCCATTGATGGGGAGCTCACATTTCTCTGTTTTCTGCCCAGGGTCTGGCAGTTGATAACTAGTACAGCATAGTAAAATAAGCTCAATTGTATTTAGTTGTATATGAAAACAATATTTAGTTGTCCCAATTTAACATTTGGAAAAATTTGCTTGCATGTTTATAATAATCAGATACTACTGAAATTTATTTTATGTCCTTAAAACTCTGGCAGCTTTATGGTAACAGTGGAGTAAAACCTTGGGAACTTGGCTATCTGAAAATGTATAGGCATAAGTAACTTGGGAAGTCTTCCTTTGCAGATCTTGGAAGGTTTTTCTTTTTACTGGAGTAGGCTGTTGCTTGAGGAAACACAGCCAGCACATGGAGGTTTCAGCACACTGAAATCCACTCACTTACTTCCTGGTTACTGTGCACTAGTTGTTGGTAGCTTGTGCCTTATTAATTTAGAGGTTCACAGACACATTTCTTCCCCCCCCCTCAACTTTTGTAACAGTGGGCAAGAGGACAGACTTTAAATCTTACTTATCCAAGTCACCCTAACACATCGTTATTAGCACAATAACAGTAACAGAATGTAAAGAATACATACCATATTAAACACAAATACACCTGTGAGATACTTATAATGTTCTTAGGATTTGTTTGGTGAGATGTGCTGAACATAGCTTCGTGTTGTGAGAATTATGTGATGCTGTGCTTGGAGCTTAGGGCACCCTCTCCTCCTCCCTCTCCCTATCCCCCTCCCCCTCCTCCCTCCTCCTCCCCCTCCTCCTCCTCCTCCTCCTCTGATTAAATGAACGACAGCTTCAGTGTGATATGAGCCTTTGTATTTATTAGGTCCTAAATTGCTGACTTTTGATAGCCTTCTGTTCCAATTTGAACCTAAGGGCATTCAGGGACCAAATCATACTTGCATAGCTCATACTTTTGTTTCTGTATTAATACAATTTCTTCCTGTGTGCTACTCAGTTGTTGAAGATAATACTTAGTTTTTGTTTTTGTATTCCATTTAAGGCACAATTTGTTATTTGGGCATCATTCTTTATTTAAAGAGTAGAAAAGTCACCATTGGGTTGAGAATAGGATTTGCCAAACTGCCGGTAGAATTAGTTACTGTTAAGGTGGGCAGTCTGTGAATTCTCTCGTACCCCCTTTGACTTATATCTGGTCTGTAAGCATTTGCTATAATTGCATAATTTCTTCACCCCCTTGGGCTGAATTAAACACAAATTTTTATTGTAATGAATATAACTGTATATGCTTATAATTCCAAATGAGCTGAAAGAGTTGTGAAAGATAAGTACATGATGTGGATTCACAGAATTCTTTCTACAAGTAGAAGCATAAGGTATTTTAGTAAAGTTAACATCAGTATCTATTTGATGAATATTCTGTCAATTTTTTTTTAATGTTTCTCAATTATTTCCTGTTATTTTCCTAAAACACACAGCTTAAAACATAATAGAAGCAGTACAGTTGCTTATGATCACAAAGAAAATTTCATCTTAATGGCTTTTTGATTCTCTACAACCTCACTGGTCTCCATTTTGCACAAGTAATTGACAATTTAGTGTGATAAGATTGCAAAGCTCCTGGAACCCAGAAAACACAACTGTGAAGAATTCACAGGAATCAGGTAGATTTGTTTCTAAGAAAAGAAGTGTAAGGAATAACAGAAGTGAGAAGAAATATAAAAGGATCATCTACTTAAACTTCAGCAATATAGCTTAGTGGTAAGAAACGGCTTTGAAGTCAGAAAGCCTGACTTTTGTCCTGCTCTGCCACTTACTTACCATAGGATCTGAGTGACATAACCTTTCTACACCTCGGGCTCCCCATACGTAAACTGGGGATAGTAGTAAACTAACAGAGTAGGTGGTTCGCTGTGTGGATTATGTGAGACTATGTATGGTAAATGCCCAGCATGGTGTCTGACAGTAAGCTCTCACTAAACAGGTTATAAAGTATCCACAAACAAGGAGTTGTTATAAACCAGCCTTGTGTCATCTGTTAAAATGATCATGCTGGCAGAAACTCAGCTAAGGTACAATCTTGAGTTTGCCAGCAAGCGTAGGCGGGTTTAAGTGAGTAAAATGACTCATATGCTTGTCTTGGTTCTAAGTATCTGTTGTTGGCAATTTTGTCCTTCAGCCCTGCCCCCCAAATGGGAATTATACTCATATTCAACAACCAGTAATTATGTTTCTCATCAGTAGTAATGGTAGGTATTTAAATAATATTACATCACTTCATATCCTTTTTCTCTGTGAATCATCTTACACATGAACGTAGGAGTTGTCTGGGAGTTCTGGGGAACCAGGAGTGATGCTATTCTCTTTGAGAAGTAAGACACAGGAGACTGACGGATGGAGGTCAGAATGACTCCTCTTGGCTGATTGCAGTACACATGGCATTAGATCTAAAGTAAGAGGGTTTATTAACTCATCTTGACTTAGACAGACTTACCCCCGGGGTAACTAGCACGGCTGAACAACACCAGACCTCCCTTCAGGACAGACAGATGCCTTCCTGCATGGAGAGCAGAGCAGCGGGCATGCACCCAGGGACAGGATGTCTGAGAGAGAAAGGCAGGAGCTTAGCTAGCCTTGCACGGTGCTCCTTTCTTACTCCTTGACCCCAAAAGTCCTGCCCCCATGAGAAGAGTAAGGCAAGAGTGGGGAAGAGAGTTTCAGAGTGTTGCTCTAGCTAAAGTCCCTTCCGCATGAACGAAGCATGATGGGAGCACACAGCCAAGTCAACATGACCTTCCAGAAAAGAAAGTGAGACTGTGAAGTTCTGTGAGTAGATTGGGAGCTAGATAAAGGAAAGCAGGTGGAGAGGAGTAGATAGGAACTTAGACATAGCAAACAAGTTTCTGGTTTCCTTCATCTTTCAAAAGTTCGTGACATACATTCATGTCCTTCTGTTTGTCCGTCTGTTCGTCCATTTACCCATCTGTACATTCCTTAATGGATATAAAGGATTAGTAAATAATCAGAAGTGTTAATCAGAAATAGGTTGTGACTTCTCATCTGAATTTTATTTATTTATTTATTTATTTTTATTTATTTATTTATTTTAAATATCTTTATTGATTTCAGAGGGAGGAAAGGAGAGGGAGAGAGAGAGATAGAAACATCAATGATGAGAGAGTCATTGATCGAGCCCACAACCCGGGCATGTGCCCTGACCGGGAATCGAACCCCGATCGCCTGGATCCTAGGTCGATGCTCAACCACTGAGTCACGCCCAAAGGGCTCTCATCTGAATTTTAGACTCAATAAAATCGTAAATGCTATCTTGAAATAGAATTTAAAAAAAACAATAAAATATATGAGAAAGCGAAGAATCTTTGGCAAAGGTTTACTTTTTGTAGTGATATATTAAGTGCTTACCTGATTGAATAATTCACATTAGTAATTAATTTTGAGTAATTTTTCTTATCCTTTTAAGAAATATTTAGTGAGCAGCTACTATGTGCTGGGCACTGTTGTTGATTCTGGAGCTACCAGGATGAATGAGATACTATCCTTTGTTCATGGAGATTACAATTCAATAGAAGAAACATGTCATATTAAATATTAAATAAAACATAATTGGAAATACAGTTGACCAAAAGAAGCAGTGGCCAGCTCCACCATCAGGGCCATGTGCAGTGGTAAGGCGGATCATCTAGAAGCAGCCTACAATTCATGATTAAGTTTGAGGGGAAAAACGATCTTCTTTCTTATAATGAATTCTTGTCAGGAATTGTTTCTAGGGCTTTACATACTGTTTCTTATCTTTCTAGAAATTAGGAAGCAAGTAATAGAAGCCTACCCAGAAATTGTTAAAACTATGACTTAAAATATTTTATTAGTTATAGAAATATGAAATATCTACTTGACTCTGGGTGCTCCATGTTTTATTTATTTATTTTTTTAATATATCTTTATTGATTTCAGAGAGAGAAAGGGAGAGGGAGAGAGAGATAGAAACATCAATGATGAGAGAGTCATTGATCGGCTGCAGCCCGCAACCCGGGCATGTGCCCTGACCGGGAATCAAACCCTGATCGCCTGGATCCTAGGTCGATGCTCAACTGCTGAGCCATGCCCGGCTGGGCTGCTTCATGTTTTAAATGTTGGAGATGTGTCCTGTTCTTCAAGGTTTTAAAGTATATGCTTACAAATGAAACAACCTACCAATTTTAGAATGTTGATCTTTTTATTTATAAAAGGAAGAGAAGGACCTGGAGAATTGTAGGGGACTCTGTGAAAGGGAGGTTGAGATGGCAGTTAGGAAGTTGATTGGAAGGGAAATCATTTGAACAATAGATAATAAGTGTATTAATGGAAGAAGGCAGGTGGGTACAACTTCCTTGCTTGGTCTGTGTAGCACTAGCAGTTCTGCAGAGGTCCTGGGGGTCCCTGGGGGAAGGAGGGAGATCAAGTTAAGAGAACTTTTGCTGCATCTCTCCTCAACTCCACTCACCCATCTTGCTTAAAAATTGGACTCCTATATAAGAGTTTGTTTGAAGAAATGTGTTCTGCAAATTTAATGAAAATATTTAAAACTATTCATTTAAAGCATGATATAAAATGTTGATAAACTGCTGATAGTGATATATTGGAAATACTTTGAATGGAGAGGTATATATCATATTTACGCTGATAATTAAAATCAAAGCTAAAATTGAAGAACATTTTGGGCTATTTTGATCACTTTTATTTGATCAGGTGTTGCATATTAAACCAGAGGAATATGAAAATGTACATGGATACTTGTGTAGCTCTTCTGAAGAGGAAGTCTCGGCAAATTTGAGGACTTTTGGGTTTATGACATTGGTTCTTTCATGCATTTAGTTTTCAGCCTTTGGCTGTCCCCTCCTTGATCATGATTATCTATACTGTTTTTATAATTGCAGCTATGATCAGAATCTTTTGTTGTTTTGTTCCCAAGTGAACATGAGAAAGAGCAAAGGAAGCCAGATGATTTTACTAAGATTATTACACTTTGGGAGAAGGAAGGAGATAAATGGGTTTTTGAGGTTGTGCATTTTTTGATAAGACATTTGTTTAACATGAAATTAACTGAGCTATGAGAGATGGAAATGGGAGTGGGCTAGAGTGCAAAGAAGTTATTGGGTGATAGTCCCTTCCACACACCCCACACCGATAACCCAAAGGAGGGGATATAAGGGACAGGAAATTCTGGGTCAGTTCTCACAGGACCACTGATGGTGCTTTTGGCTTAGCTACCGTAGTATCCTGGGATTCTATTTAAGAATAAGCTTTCTTGCCAGGGCAGAGTTGGGGGGGCAGTATATGTAACTTATAGGTGCCCATATTTAATTTCATCTTGCACAGGATAGCCTATTAAAATAAGCAGTATTTCAGGTTCTCTTATGACTGGTTCATCTTCCTTTATTTTGTTTGTTTTTAGTTGTGTTTTGTAGTTGATCTGCTTAATTCTGCTTATTTCTTCTCTGAGCATTCCTTCCAGCCTGGATCTAGAGCATAGCAAAATAAACGCTGAAGTTTTAGCGGTGGTGCCTATTATGATTTTACCATCAAAAGAACCTTTATTCTTGATATGTCTTAGTTATTGTTATAGTGAGGAAGCAATCCAAATAACTGAAACTACTGCTTAGGCACAGTTGATTCATGGGCCCTCTTTTGGTTGAAAGATGCGATGGAATTAAGGAACTCAAATCATAGACATGCATCACTTATTCAAATTACTTCAGGGTAAAAGCATGTGCCATGTGAATACGTTGAACTTGAAATGAAAGCCACCAGGAACTGAGGCATGAAGCAGCTTCAGGGATGGACAGGCTCTCTGCTTTGTTCTGCATATCAGGTGCTGTTTCTCTCTGCAGCAGCTGCTTTTTGTCAGCTTACTGGTCCTTTTTTCTTTCTCACTTTTTCAGCTTGCCTTTGGTCACTATTGACTATTGTGCCTTTACCTCCTGATGTTTCATTTAACTTCCATTACAAATGGACTCTCTCAGTTTATCCTAGTTCAAATTCCTAAGAGAGGATTGGTTGAATAAGTTATGTTAATATATTAGGAAACCTTACAACTGTCAAGAAGGTTGAGGTAGATGCAGTGATGTATTGGAGCCAGCCTGAACTCTGTGTTTAGTAATATCACCTTGATAGCTTAGTATTGGCCACCACAGTGGGAGTATCACAGCATGGAAATTGGCAGACGCCACAAATCTGGGCTCACAGACTGCTTCTTGCCTCCAAAAACTGCTTGCTAAATCTTTATTGGCACACCACTGGGAAGATCTGTAGGTGTTGATATGCACAATCTCTAAGATGTACTGTTAAACAAAAGAGAGTAAGGTGTTGGATTACTTATAAGATGATTATAGTGTTTGACTAGGAAAAGGAGATTTAAATATATGTATGTGTGCATGCATACATTCAGATTCTTGTGTGGTGTGGAGGGTGCTTTTGGTAGGTAAGAGTGACTGCTTCTAGGGTAGGGGATTAGGTTTAGAGTGGGGGGGTGTATGTGTGCAGATGAGAGTTCAGTTTTAGATACTTTTCTATACTAATTATGAGCATTAAAAGCCAATAAAATTCTTATGTAATCATAATAATGTCAATATCATTTACTTCAGTCTCAAGTGTTATGATGAGGTATGTAGGAAGGAAATATAATCCTAATGTTGAAAGTATCAGGGTCAAATGAACTCACTTTTTCCATATGCCATCAGATTCACAGCCATGCCCCTTTGTACATTACTTCATATTTGACTGACTTGACACTCTGCTTTGCTTGTTATGAGATTTCTAATAGTCCTGTCACCCTCTTTTTAGGTGTCTTTTATATGTAAGCCTTTACTGTATCGCTGATAATATCCAGGATCTATATGTTGCCTAGAATCCATTTTCTTATTGAAAGACACTTTGTATTCCCTATTCTAATGTAGGCTGGGTGCTCTCTAGGCAACTACACAGTTGGCATCTGGAAATGCCTTATTTTAGCTTTCTCAGATTTCATGATCCTGTGTCTGCCCCTCTTTTTGATCCTGTTAAAGAAAAAATTATGATGACACTTATTAACAGTAAATAAATCTTTATCTAGGACTATTGCATTAGGTGTCAAAACTATCACAGCAGAAAAGATTGGGCTCAATTTCAAATACAGTAAGGACAAGTAGGGATTTATAGCCAACAGGAAGAGTGAGGAATTTGGTAGATGAACAGTTACTAAGAGGAGACATCAAGGGTAGGGGGATTCTTGCTAAACCTCTGGATTCTTGATAAAGGCAGGGCAGGATGATCAGATATTAAGCATGGTGGGTGAGGAATCTGAAGAGATATCAAGCGTGATCGGGTATCAAGGGTGGGGAATGAGGATTCTGACCAGGTATCAAGGGTAATCAGATATCAAGGGTTGGGGGGTGGAGTGGGGTGGAGACAACTCTCACTCAACTAACTTAGCAGGATTCTTGCTAAACTTGGGCTAGGCAGGTGGAATGCAGGACAGGTGACCAAGACTGGGACCTAACTGAGAGGAGGTCTGTTGAGCCTGATTGATATTTGCACAAGGAGAGAGTCTTTTTCAATTCTTTTGGTTGCTGTTATTTTGTTTTTCAGTAGTATATTCTCAAAGCCTTCTTAAGAGAAACATTGCAAGGTAGTAAAGTTTGAATTTTTATATTAGTTTCTTATTGCTACTGTAACAAATTATCACAAACTCGGTGGTTTGAAACAACATAAATTTATTTTCTTACAGTTCTGGAGGCCGGACGCCTGAAATCAATTTCACTGGGCTAAAGTCAAGGTGTCAGAGGGCTGGTTTCTTCTGGAGCCACTAAAAGAGAACTTGTTTCCTTGCCTTATCTAATTTCTGGAGGCCACATGACGCTTTCCTTTCTCACATCATTGCAACCTCTTGCTTCCATCGTCACATCTCCTACTTCCTTCTTTGACCTTCTTGTCTCCCTTTTATAAAGTGTGTGACATTGGGCCACCTGCGTGATACAGGATAATCTCCCCATCTCAAGATCCCTACTTAACTATATCTGCAGATTCCTTTTGCTACATAAGGTATATTCACAGGTTCCAGAGATTCAGATGTGGACATTTGTTGGGTGGAGGGGGGCAGTCATTCTTCATCTTACCATATTTTGTAATATCTAAAAATGATTGTATTTTTTCCTCATGCTTAATTGATAGCTTGGCTTAGTATAGAGGTATAGAATTCCAAGTTCATGATCATTTTTTCTCAGAACTTTGAAAATAGTGCTTCATTATCTTCTAGTTGATAGTTTGCTGCCAGCCTGATTCTCATGCCTTGGTAAATGACTTGACATTTTCCCCCTCTCTAAACTTCTGAGATTTTTTTTGCTTATATTGAATGTTACAACTGACTTAAGCTGAACATCAATTTAATTCATTAGTGTGCAGTTCAGTGTAATTAATGTTCATAAGCATGTCTTGCCTAACATGGCTGCTACTTTCACAAAGTGGTTTCCAAATTGTAGGTCCCATACCCTTTTAGAAGAAAGAAGGAAGCAATGAAGGGAAGAGGAGTGGATAAACAGAAATTTTCACAGTGCCATCCTGCCGTAGTTATACATATTAGTACATAAAACTTCTGTTTTATTTGTATACGTGTGGTATGTTAAAAATGTCCAAAACTTTCCAAAATTTACCATGTATTTGTTCAGAGTCTGAAACAGGAGCAGTTTTCATATAAAAAATTATCATTAAAATTATGTTACGATGTACAATATACTTGTACATTTCTACTTAGAGAGCATTTCTACTTAGCTTTAAAGTTTTAACTAAAAATTTTCCTTGTTGTCTCATGACAAACTTTATTAAAATTAATAATAAGAATGTGGCTGATTTTGAAGTACAAGAATAAGGCCTATTCTGAAGCTGCTTGTTTAAAGCCCCTGTTTGTTATTAGATGGAATGCTGGGTGTAGGCTGGTGTGGTTCATACTTGGGATCTAGCCTGAAAGACATGTTTTACCCTCAACAAATATCATCTTTGTTTGAATATTTGTAGTCCATGTAACCACAGCAAGGTCTTTTTTCTCCCTTAAAACATATCTGAAATGTCTTCTTTCTTGTGCTTGTTTCACTGATAGTTTAACGTAGAACTGCCTTCCATTTTTCTGTTTCAGTTTGTTGCAGAATATGTGAGGTATCACCTTACACTCTTGATATGCTTGAGAATTGTAAAATAATAGTGAATCTTGGAATAGATAACTTTACTCTATGAGGACTGAAGCTGTTGTTAATTCCCAAGGCCAGACTGGGTATCTAAAGGGTAAAGTAATTTTTAAATTAAATTTGTTGATTTTTATATATTTAATGTTCATCTTTCAAAATGTACACCAGGATAAATGGTCTGCTGTCAATTTTATTTTATTGGATTGAGTTAGAAACTTAACAACTTGGAATGAATTGTTCATTAGAATTTGGGGTTAACTGAGTAATACTGAGTTACAATGCCTGCTTTTAAAAAATGTAATTCAGGAGGATACTTGATTTTTTTAACAGTTTCTGTGTTTAAGTGAGATAAAGGTCTTCTTAAAATGTTATAAAATACTTCTTAAAATGCTATAGTTGTCATTGTCTTTCATAAATTTGGGCCCAATGATGTTTTCCTGTGTTACTGAGTATTATTTAATCCAAGCATCCTTTATTCTTTTATCCTCACTTTTTAAAATTTGCGTCTTAAACTTTGAAACCTTGTTATATTAGATGTAAAGTCAATAAGAATAATTTGATTTAATTTGGCTTGAATAATATAATAGATTTTTTAAATTTGAGAATGACATGTGATACAAGTACCAAGTAACACAGCTGTCATGTTTAATAGGTGCCTGGAACTTGGTGCACACTGACACACAGACGCAAGACAGCTGCTGGTATCCCTGGGTCAATGTTGTAGGGCAAACTCTTTGTTCTTGCGATGGAATTTCTAAGTGAGCAAGTAGAATGAAACTAAAGGGAGTACTTGAGTGTAATTCTTAATTAACTTCTCAGCTATAGATCAGACAGTATGGAATACAATTTAACTATCGCATGTTTTACTTAAGGATGCTACCTCTTACTCTAAAGATGATTGTTTCACAATGCGGATTATTAAATAATGTCTTTAAACTCTGTTGAAAAAGGTTGGCATTTCCATTAAAGCAGGTTTGACTGTATTTTATAAAATTAGTTTGACTTTAAATTTGCTTTCTTTATAGAATACATTCATTAATATTATAAAGTTTTCTCCCCATGGAAAAATACTAAGATAAGGAATTTCTAAAGGAATTTAAAGATATAGAGCATTTATTTGATTTAGAGTTGAGCCAGCTGTTCTAATTATGGTAAAGTATATCATCTTTCTCTCATAAAATTAAGATACAGTCTCAGCTAGTTCTAATACAACCTCTGTTATATGGTTAGGTTTTCTTTTCTGGAAATCTCTAGACTAGAGATAATTCGTATGAAGCTTTAAATGTTACAGTTATGTTTTCTTGGGATACTTTGCATTACTTCTCAACTCCATACTGTTTTTGTTTTTGCCTTTATTCTTTAAAACCTTTGTCATTAAGTTCGAAATATAGTTGCAACTCCTACAGCTGGTAGCAGGAATAAAGGACTGGTGTAAAATACATTCATAGAAAATGCTCATCCACTGAATTGGCCTAATCACCATAGAAATTCACGCTTAGCTGTCCTGATCATGGAAATGCACCTTAATAAGTAGTCAGGTTTTTTAGTTTTTGTTTAATTTCTATTGATTTACTTTCCCTTCCCTTTTGCAGAAGTGTTAGTATAATGTTTTAAAGCTGGGCGACAGAAGAGGGAAAAAGGAATTGACAAAGGTTCATAAATCTAAAATAGGATAATGAATATGTATATAACTGAGTTGATTATCCCAGACTTCTGATTACATTAGTTCACTATGAAAATCTGAACTAGTCTGTATTTTTATTTTATTGAACCATTATATTATGGATTCAGATTTTCCCCAAAGGACAGCATATTGACACTTTATAGTCTGAGAAAAGCAGTGGCATAAACGTTTTTTACTAAATATAGTTTTAAAAATTTACAGATTCCCATTTTGGTATTTTGACTATTATAAACAATCTTGTGCTTGTTTGATGATCTCACTGATATAAATCCCTAGAGGTGGAATTGTTGGGTAAACGATATACCTGTTTTTAAGATTTTTGATACATATTATCAAATTTCTTTCTGGAAAGATTTATGCATTTATAATTCTGTCCTCAGTGTAAGGTACTGCAGATTTGCCCACACTTTGTCAGCATTGATCAATATCATTGCATTTTTGGTTAGGTGCAAAGGGATATTTTAAAACTTGCTTATCTTTAGTTTCTAATGAGTTTGATTTCCCCCCATGTCATGGCTTTTAAATTTAGATTTTATTTTTATCAGAGCTATCCTTGGCTTAAAGATTCAGCAGTTTGTAAGACTTCTTTCGAAAAATAGCTGACTTTCATACCCCTCCCTCCTCACTGCTTACTCCCCTAGCTGATTCTTTTTTTGTTTACTTCCATAGTGAGAGATAACATGCCTCTATTGCCACTTCTGCTTCTGCAGTTTTAGGCATCATCTATTAGTTTCCTGCTTTGGAGGGTGAGGGTCTGTGCTCCCAACCTCTGCTCCATACGGGCACATCCCTTCAACTCTCAGGGAGTTGATGCCTTTAATCAACTCCCTGTTTTTAACCCCACCCTTCCCTCTCCTCAGGAGTTACCATTTGCTGAGCCTTTGAGGGATGGGCTTTAAAGAATCCCTCTTTTTTCATTTTAGTTCTGTTTAAGGAGCAATGGATGCTTGTTCCATCTGCCATTGTTAATGGGAAGTTCTTTCTCTTGTCTTTAGTAATCATGCTTATAAAGTAATGCTTATATGGAGTCACCACTGTCTGGATTTAAATCCTGGCTTTGCTATTAACTAGCGTCGAGAGCTTAGACAAGTTGGTTCAAATCTCTAAACCTCATTTTTTTCCATCTGTGTAGTAGGATTAACATAATACCTATCTTAGAGTGTTACAAAGTGCTCTTCACCGTAGTGTCTGCTGCCTGGCAGTATCTTATTCTATGCCAGGCACTTAGTAAGAGTACAAATATAGTTGCCCCTGCTGCTGTTGCTCTTGTGAATGTCTTGCTCATCCCTTGACCCAATCTTCCAGTGGAATGCTGTCTTCTTCTTGATCAGAGATGCCATTTACATAGTCTGTCATTAGTCTTTTATTTTTATTCATGGTATTTGGGATGTGTAATCATATTCATACTATTTTATGTTATGATCTCTACTTTTGTTGTCAGATTTGTGTTTTTGAAAAATACCTGGTGGTAATAAAGAAGGGTGTGTGTGTGTGTGTGTGTGTGTGTGTGTGTGTGTGTGTGTGTGGAGGAGGAGAGGAAAACTGGAGATTATTATAATATTTGGGGCATTGACAAGGGGGCCTGAGAGGTTAAATGAAGAAATGATTATTTTCATCATGTAAGAGAAATAGTTTTTAAATAACTCCTGAGGTCTTTGTGGATGGAGCCCAGTAATTTCTAAGAGCCTTGAGTGCTCTTCTCAAAATCTACCCAAATGGATTTTGTCTGAAATCCTAGAGCTTTTAGTTCCAGTTTCTCCTTTAATACTCATTTCTCTGAAATTAGATTCAAAATTGATTCTTGAGGGATAAGATTTATCATATCCCCTAAGTTAATGCTATGTTAACAAAATTGCTTTCTTTTCAATATTATATATAATATTGAAATTATATATATGTTGCTATTTTAAGGTTGTAGTTACATATACCTAACTCACCCTTTTAAGTTTATTTGATTTTTGCTGGTTTGTCATTTTATGCAGTATGGATTTATTTTATTTGTATCTGTTTTGTCTTAGTTTTATGATTAATTAATGATTCTTTAAATAATAGTTCATCTAAATTTGAATTTGGTCTCTCCACAGATTCAGACCAGGATGTAGCACTCAAACTAGCCCAGGAGCGAGCTGAAATAGTTGCTAAATATGACAGAGTAAGTATTCATATTTGCTCTTTGCGTAAGTTTTATTAGAAAAAACATAAATAGAAAAGGATTTGCTTTTTGGAGAGCTTAAATTACAGAACCAGTTTGTTTACTTCATGTGACCATTGAAGTCATCTTTCTTCTCTGACTTCATTACTAAATGTTCTCTCCTTCCTCCCCTCTGCTCCAACTGCTTCAGTCTATTGCTGTTCTCCTAATACACCAGGCTTGCTCCTGACTCAGGGCCTTTGCACGGGCTGTTTCTTCTGCCCAGAACACATAGATCCTGGACATGCTCATGTTTCATTACCTTACTTCTTTCAGATCTCACCCAGATGCTATCTTAGTGAAAGTCTCTGACCACACTGTTTAATACTCCCCCATACCTTCGGCGCTTCGTGTCCCCTTTTCTTATTTATTCTTCACCATATAACTTATTACATCAACATACTATATATTATACTTTGTTTGTTGTCTGCTCTTGCTCCTAGAATGTACAAACTCTCTGAGGGTATGAATTTCTTTTGATTTACTCTTGTATCCTAAATACCTAGAATAATTCCTGACTCATACTAGGTATTCAATAAATATTTTAATAACTTAGCATATATATTTAAATACCCATTTTATTCATAATTTATATATGCTATTAAAAATTTTACCTGGATCTGAAAATGTAAATTATACATTCATATATAATCTCCATTAGCATTTTATCCTTAAATTAGTATGGAATCTGGTTTTGGATGACCCAGGAATCACAGTTGTTGACAATTTACATGTCTCATTATTCCCTTAACTCTTGAGGTCTCTGAGTCGCAACAATGATTTATAAATGTCGTGTTTTATATTTATATCACTTGCATGTAATTTTATATGTTATTTTTGGTTATTTGGGAGTGTAACAGGAGGATGGGATTAGAGAAAGCCACCTGGACTGCTCTGCTTCCAGGGAGGCATCAGGCAGAGCTCAGCTCAATGGTTATATCCCCAGAGTTTGTTTTAAGTTGGTCATTTGGAACATCAGACACAGTTTCCCACTATTATGATTAGGTTTTAGTGTAGTCGATGAAAAACTAATTAATTTATTTAACTGCTTATGTAATTTTAAACCAATAGAACTATCACTCATTCAGGCTTGCATGTGTTTTTTTGTTGTTGTTGTTTTCATACAACTAGCACTTAGGGACAAGGCTTGGCATTGTGCTGGGCCCTGGGTATTCACACTACAGATGTGAGTTAGAATAGTCTTTGCCCACAGATGCTCACAGCTTACTTGGAGAAGAACACATGAGCAGACAGTTACGAAGTATACTCAGATGGAGGGGTTCACAAGACAGTTGGGTACTGAATCTGAAATCTGAGGGATTGGTATAGACAGTTACATTTGGGGTTGCTGCTCCAATAGTGCTAGTTAACAGCCTTAAGGGTAGAATGTGAGAGCAGTGGCTGAGGACAGAGGCCTGGACACACTGACAGTTAAGAGATACTGTGAAAAAGCCACCAAAAAAGAGTTGGAAAGAGATGAGGAGATTCAAGAGAGATAGCGCCATGGAGGTTGAGGATAGGGAGTGAACAACACTGCCAAGTGCTTCGAAAAAATTCAGTAGGTAAGGACTGAGGAGTGTCCATTGGTTTTAACAATGGGAGATTGTTTTTGACTTTGGCATCTGTGAAGTAAAGCAGTAGAGAGACAAGGCGGATAGCCCACTCTTCTGAGAAGTTTGTACAAAAAGACAAGAAATACTTTTTTTCCTAAGACATGTTCACTCTAAACTTTTAAGTTTGATAGCTCATTCTTGAATTACTTTCCTGTCCTCTATTGCTCCCTCCTTCCCAGCTATTCACAGGAACCCAAGTTTAATCAAAGCTTAGCTACGTGTTAGCTGTTGCTGACATATAGTATCTTCCAAAGTTTGTAACTAGAAAATAGCGATTATATTGCCAAATGTATATATATTTAAAAGTTAACTAAGGTGGATAGTGCCTCATTTCTAATTTTTACTGTTAATACATAAAAAATAACTCTTCCTTTTTGGTCTTTTTATTTAAAAATTATTCAGTTACATAGATTTCCAGTAACAACTGTCTGTTCACTATTATAGGGACGAGAAGGTGCAGAGATTGAACCTTGGGAAGATGCTGATTACCTTGTTTACAAAGTCACGGATAGATTTGGCTTTTTACAGTAAGTTGCTGTGAATAAGATTCTAGGACTCGTCCTGCAACATGCTTTTTTGTTACTAAATTCCTAGCATTTATAACTTCTATGATTGAAATTCAACCATTTTGTAAGAGTACAATCTTTAATACTATTTGTTATATTTTAGTAAGAACATTAAGTGCAGTAAGTAAGTTGTATTAATAATTTATCAGAATTAAATGGAAATTAATAACAGTTGTACAGTATTTCAAAAATAATTATAAAACACTTCATTTTATAGAAATGCATTTTAAAAATAATTAGCAATTAGAACTGTACTGTTATGCAGCCCAAAATTGAGCAATGAAAAAAAATGCCATTGATCTTCCTTATAGCTGTAAATGTATTTGTGTTATTGCTTCTCAAAATTAATTCCATTCATCCTGAGTATGTTATATAGAGTTGAGAGAGGTCTAGACCACTATAAAGTAAAGTGGTTAAAAGAATTTTGACTCTTAAAAGCATCCTGCAAATGATGTGAATCTGCCTGTTCTGGTTCTGACATTGTTTAGTCAGATTCCCATGGGCTGGAGACTTCTCTTCATTCTTGTGGTTTGTTTGGTTCTGTACAGTTCAGTGATTAATTTCTCATTCAAATGTGTTTTTTTCAGTCTTGTTTATTATAAATAGGAAAAAGCCAGAGGTTTTTATTTTATGATATATGATTAAATTTTGAAGGAAAAACACAGTATTTGGTATATTTCATGGCAGTAACTTAAGTACTGAGAACTTGTTTTCTCCTTCTGTTCAGTCTTCTTGCATTTAGATAGTATTTGCTTGTCTAATATTTTTCTCAGGGTAAAACAAGCAAACAGATAAACAGAAACAGTTCTGAAAGTTAGAGAATATATGCTTTTCTTGTGGCTTCGCTGGCTCAGCTACCCATGCCTCACGTGTAAAACAGAAATCAACTACTCTACATACCTTATGGTGTAGTGGAAGCTTTGAAGACATAAAATGATAGAATACTATATAAAGGTCTGGACAAATATAAGGTGTTATTATTATGCCTAATGACATGACATTGGCATACCCAAGTATCATAAGTAGTTAAAATTAGAAGACTTTGAACTTCAACAGACTTAACAGCAGTATTTAACTATGATGAAAATACTGTTCTTAAATTAATGCCCCCACTTCCACTTTTTTTTTTTTAAGTAAATCAAGCTTGACCACTGATGTGGCAGGAAATGATTACACATTTGTGTGTGGGTTAGTATGCAGATCTTAGGTATGTGAGTGGAGTTTTGAAGACAATTTGAGTATTTAGCACTGTCAAGATCAGTCGGTCCCAAACTTGCCTGTACATTAGAGTCAGCTGGGAACTGTTTGTTTTTAAAAATAGATTTCTGGGGTCTATCCCTGATTTTGATTCAGCAGGTAGAATGCAACTCAGCTGATTGTGACATCCTCAGTGTTTCTGATGGGAGTGAACCACTCTAAGAGATATTTTAATCATAAAATGGTCTAATATAGTACAAAATACATATGAAAAACCTGTGCATTCCAAAAGGGTCTAGGAATTACATAAATTCTTTTTTCATTGCTTTGAACAACGTGAGCGAGTTTCTAGCCCAGAAGCCTAGCCTGTACTTGGCAGTCTAAAAATTGCACTCAGTTATTTTGTATTTTGTATTCTCCATGCTGAAGCCCATTTGGCACTAGTGGGGAAAAAGTCAGTAATTTATCTTAATAATATTAGTTAATATTCATTGGGCACTTACTGTGTGACAGGCACTGTTTTATGCTCTTTTCATGGATTAACATTCATTTATTTCTCTCAGAAACTTCTTGGGATAGGTACTCTTTTTATTATTATTTTTTAGATGAAAATGAAGCACAAAGAGGTCATGCAGCTTGCCCAAGTTGTGCTGACAGTGTCAGATCTGGGATGTGGAACTTGGAGGTCCTACAGCAGAGCCTGTGTTTTGAACTTCTGCATTACACTGCCTGTTCCTGCTCTCCTGTATTTTTAATAAGAGAAACACAGTAGAAGGCTTTGAAATGCCTAGAAAGAAAAGTAGGGGGTGCCTAAAGAGAGGGGTACTGTTTGAAACGATCCCATATCCTGAGGTATGCTCAGATAGCTAAGCTCACCACTTCTGGGAAAACGGAACTGATTAATACCAGTTCTCATACTATCACACTAATTTTTTAAAATTTACTCCATGATGCAGTCCTCCATGATTTGTGAGGCAGGCAGCACAAATGAAAATAATGAAGCATAGAAATGGATTTTAGTGTAATGTTAGGCTTTATTAAATTTCACCAAAGTCATTGATTTTTGTTACAGTGCCTAATTTCAGTAAAATGCTTTCTCCAGAGGTCGCTGCTGGTGGCTTTTATTGCTTGTCATTGTTGCCTGGAGTTTTTGTGTGCTATTGAATAAAGTCACATTGCCTGGATGATTAGATACTGCTCCCTGTTGCACCTTGATCAAAAGAGCATTTCTTTCTGCTGTCTTAGTTCTTTGCAATTTTTTACTGGTTTTCCAATGAAACTGGGTTTTAAGTGTCAATGTCAATACAATGCAATGGCAAAAACTAACTTTGTAGCCTTCTCTGAAGGCTGCTGACTTCATATCTAATTATAGTTTTAGGAAGTTAAATTACTTGTTATGATATGTGGGGAAGGATGACGGTAATTAACAAATGCAGTACAGGAATAACTTGGTTTTATAACAGATTTCACAATAAATATGAAAACTGTTGCCAAACCAGCTTGGCTTGATGCTGGAACAGGAATATCTTTGTTAAGTACTCAGAAACGAGGAGCTCTCCCCAGTCTGCATGCTGTGTTTGCATCACATCTGAGAATGGAGAAATTGAGCTTATTTAAGAAGTTGGAGCACTTTCAACATTTTTATCAAAAATAGCCAGTGCTACTCTGCTCGACAAAGAATGCTTGGTATTTGGATAATGATAGATAATGCCTTTAGGTCACAAGTTATTAATAGAAGGATTAAAAGGAAATTGTACCAGAAATAAAGATAAAATTAATGCCAAGCTTCAGGTTTTCAACTACTTATCAAAATGTATATATTTATAAAATTTAGCTGATTATAGTTTACTATGACTGTATAAATATTGGGAAGCCAGAATAAAGGTGTTTTTGTTTTTGAATAATATCTGATTTGATGACAGGGGCTTGAGAACTCTTTCTACTCATCTAATAATTTTGACTGGAGTAAATCTAAGTTTAGACAAAATTTACTGCAAAAATAGAAATAAAATTTAGTCAGTATATTCAACTTAAGTGATTTTAACAAGTTAAGTTTTAAGTTTCCAAATGAAAGTTTATCTCAAGTTGTAGAAATATTCCATCTGAGCTATTGAAAAATTACAGACATATATACTCTAATTAGTAATTTTAAATTTAATAGCAGATGAAAAAAATAGTTCCAGTTAAGGTCCCTCTCTTTCCAGTGATGCTGTGTTGTTGTTACTGTATTTCCCTGAGGCCTAGCTTCTTACTGTCAGCTTGGTATTTTCTTTGAGCTGCTTTTAGTTGCTTCTTTTCCTTAGAGGATAAACCTGTTTTTTAAAGCCGGGAGAGGCAATCATTTCCTGTAAAGAGCCAAATATGAAATGTTTCTGGCTTTATGCACCCTTTGTCACAGCTATTCAATTCTACCATTGTAGCATGAAAACAACCACAGACAATACATAAATGAATGAGTGTGGCAGTGTTCTAATAAAACTTCATTTATAAAACCAGGCAATGGGCCAGATTTCATCCATGGGCTGTAGTTTGCTGACCTAAAAGAATACCTCACTCATATTTTGGTCCTTTTTTCCCCCTACTTGAAGGATATTTAGGTGGCAAGGTAAAGATGCATACATGCGTGCAGGCATGCATTCATCCTTCCCTTCATACATTCATTCAGCAATATTAGTGTATTCCTTCAATGTGCCAGCACCTGTGCCTAAGGCTGGTGTGGTGCTTTACATGTGTGTTCTAGACATTGTGTGGAGCTCTTGGTAAGGCAGAATTCCCCTGCTTTCTCCTTGGAAGGCTGTGGAAATTAATGTATGCCACTACAGAGATTTGAGAAGGAATAGTTTTTTGGAGAGGAGTGTTGTGCACACAGCAGACTTTATATAAAAGGTTTTAGGTATGGAGCAGTAATGCAAGAAAATCCATGTAGGAAAACTTGACCACATTCTTGAGCTCTGTCATCCATCTATAAAGTCTAAAGACTTATTACAAAATTCAACATCCATTCATGAAAAAACTCTCAATAAAATGTGTAGGGGGGAATGTATCTTAACATAACAGAGGCTATATATGACAAATTCACAGCTGAGATCATTCCAAAAGGGGAAAAATGGAAAATTTTTCCTCTAAGATAAAAACAAGACAAAGATGCACACTCTTGCCACTTTTACTCAGTATAGCACTGAAAGCCCTAGCCACAGCAATAAGGCAAGAAAAAAAAGGCATCCAGATCAGAAGGGAAAAAAATAAAACTGTCTCTATTTGCAGATAATATGATCTTATATATAGAAAACCCTAAAGACTCCACCAAAAAAATGGTTAGAACTAATAAATAAATTCAATAAAGTTGCAGGATACAAACTCAATATACAGACAAATCAGTTGCATTTCTATATACTAGTAACAAACTATCTGAAATAGAAATTAAGAGAACAGTTCTATTTACTGTTACATCAAAAAGAGTCAGATACTTAAGAATCAATTTAACGAAAGAGGTAATAGACCTGTGCTTTGAAAACTATAAGACATTATCGAAAGAAATGGAAGAACATACAAATGAATGGAATGATATTCTGTACAAATGGATTAAAAGAATTAATATTATTAAAATGTCCACTCTACCTAAAGCAATATACAGATTCAGTGCCATCCCTATCAAAATTCCAATGACTTGTCTTCCGGAAATAGAATAAACAATTCTAAAATTTTTATATAATCACAAAAGACCCAGAATTACCAAAGCAGTTTTGCGCAAGAACAACAGGGCTGTAGGCATAACACTTCTTGATTCCAAACTATATTACAAAGCTATAGTAATCAAAACAGAATGGGGTTGGCATAAAAACAGACACATAGATCAAATAAACCCACATATATATGGTAAATTAATTTATGACAAAGGAGGCAAGACTATACAATGGGGAAAGGATAGTCTCTTCAATAAATGGTATTTCCCTAGCCAGTTTGGCTCAGTGGTTAGAGTGTCAGCCCAAGGACTGAAGGGTCTCAGTTTGCATTTTGGTCAAAGGCACATGTGGGAGGCAACCAATTGATGTCACATAGATGTTCCGCCCCCCCCACTTTCTCTGAAAAGCAATGAAAAAAATATCCTCGGGTGAGGATTAAAAAAAAAATGGTGTTCAGGCCCTGGCCTGGGTGGCTGAGTTGGTTGGGCATCATCCGGTGCACCAGGAGGTTGCAGGTTTGATTCCCAGTGAAGAGCACATGCCCAGGTTGCAGGGTTGTAGGCTTGATCCTCAGTACTGGGTGTGCAGGAGGCAGACAATTGCTGTTGAGCTCTCACATTGATGCTGAGCTCTCTGTCTCCTCCCTTCCTGTCTTTCTAAAAATCAATAAACTATTAAAAAATGGTGTTAGGAAAACTGGACAGCCACATGCAAAAGAATAAAACTACACCACTATCTTATATCACATACAAAAATCAACTCAAAATGGATTAAAGACTGAATATAGACCTGAAACCATAAAATTCCTGGAAGAAAACAGGCAGCAAACTTCTTGACATCTATCTTTGTTACAATTTTTTTTGGATTTGACACCAAAAGCAAATACAACAAAAGCAGAAATAAACAAGTGGGACTGTATCAAACTAAAAAGTTTCTGCACAGCAAAGGAAACCATCAACAAAAGGACAAGGCAGCCTACTAAATGGGAGAAAATATTTGCAAATCCTGTGTTTGATAAGGGGTTAAGGTCCAAACTATATAAAGAACTCATACAACTCAATACCAGAAACCGCAAACCATTTCATTGAAAAATGGGCAGAGGATCTGAATAGACATTTTTCCAAAGACGACACACAAATGGCCAATAGGTACAGGAAACAGTGCTCAGTATCACTAAGTATCAGGAAAATGCAAATCAAAACCACAATGAGATATCACCTCAAATCAATTTAGATTAAAAAAGACAAAAGTGTTGGTGAAGATGTGGAGAAAAGGGAACCCTCGTGCATTGTTAGTGGGATTGTAAATTGTTGCAGCCACTATGGAAAACAATATGGAGGTTCCTCAAAAAATTAAAATAGAATTACCATATGATCCAGCAATTCCACCTCTGGGTATTTATCTGAAGGGAAATTAAATCACTGCCTTGAAAAGATATCTGTACCCCTATGTTCTTTGCAGCGTTATTTACAATAGCCAAGACATGGAAACAACCTAAGTATCCATCTACAGATGAGTGGAAAAGAAAATGTCAATATATATACCTTTACAGCATTATTTTAAGTGACATAAGTCAGACTGAGAAAGACGAATACTGTATGATATCTCTTATATGTAGAATCTGAAACAAACAAACAACAAACTCAGATACAGAGAACAGTTTGGTAGTTGCCAGAAGCTGGGGGTGGGGGGTGGGGCAGTGGGTGAGGGTTATCAATAAGTATAAACTTCTAGTTATAAGTAAGTCCTGAGGATGTAATGTACAGCATGGTGACTATAGTTAACATTACTATATTGTATATTTGAAAGTTGCTAAGGGAGTAGATCTCATCACAAGGAAAAATAAAAAGATCTGTAAGGATGTTTGCTGATGGATGTTAACTAAACTTAATATAATCATTTTGCAGTATATATACATATATTAAATCATTATGTTACAGTCTAAAACTAATACATTGTTATATGTCAATTATGTCTCAATTTTTAAATAAATAAATTTTAAAATGCACATTAAAAAATGCTTGGATAGCCCTAGCTGGTTTGACTCAGTGGTTAGAGTGGACTGAAGGGTTCCAAGTTTGATTTTGGCCAAGGGCATGTACCTTGGTTGCAGGCTCCATCCTGGCCCTGGTTAGGGCTCGTGCAGGAGGCAACCAATCGATGTTCCTCCCTCTCTCCCTCCCTCCCTCCCCCCCTTTCCACTCTCTTTGAAAAGCAATGGAAAAAATATCCTCGGGTGAGGATTTAAAAATAAAAAACTTGGATAGTAGGAGTTCAATAACTGTTTGGTGATCTCATGATGGGGACTGGATAGGCAATCAGATTCTGGTGGGGTTGCCACAGAGCAAAGGAAGTTATGTGAAATATTGGGTTGAATGGAAATCTAAGACCAGGTTTGTGCACTCCTGGATTTTGCCTAAGGCTGACCATGGTTATAGGCATATTCTGGCATTCCTCTCTCCCAGGGTTTCAGTAGCATGATTGGAGGTTAAGGTGGAGTGGGGTGCTGTTTGCAGTCCTGTCTCATCTTGAATTTCACAAAGCAGTTGGTTCTGAAGGACCTGCCCAGCACAGGCCATGTAACCTGAGCAGATGATCAGCATCATTCCACAGACAAGTGCAGAAACTTGGTTCTGATTCAGGGTTGAGAGCAGGTTTGTCAGTCTTGTTTAACAAATAGGAGGACACCAAAGAGATGCACCCAGCAACTTCAGAGAACTTCTGTGATAGGCAGCCATAGCTAGCACTTCGTTTGCAGTTAGGAATGTTCAAATAAACAGTTGTCAGGATCAACTGAAATCAGCTGTGCAAAAGGTTGGTCTTGCCCAGGGCAGCCCACTCACCCCAGAAATACCATTCTTGGTGTGCACAAAGGGTGTCAGATGTCTTATTCTTCCAGGGTGTCCCTGCTGACCTAGTTACCTAGGAAGTACATTCCAGTGGCGTCGACAAGCCCTCTTCTACCAGTAAATGAAGATTGGATGGGTGTACTTAGTGGATAGGTATAATGAGGAAGTTATATCCTGTAGCATTCATATATCATATTCCCTAGTAATAAGGATTACAAATTAAATTTTTTTCTTGGAAAAAAAATAGCACCGGAAAGTGCTTTTATTGATTTTGAGAGAGAGATGAGGAGGAAGGGAGAGAGAGAAGCATTGATTTGTTGTTCCACTTATTTCTGTATTCCTTGGTTTATTCTTGTTTGTGCCCTGACCGGAGATTGAACCTGCAGCCTTGGCATATCTGGCTGATGCTCTAACCAGCTGAGCTACCCGGCCAGGGAGGATTACAAGTTAGCAGGGAAATTTTGACTAAGAGCACAATGAAAACTATAAAAAAAATCAAGGTGTCACATTCAGTAAAGGTGAGTGGACCCTTTACATCAGAAAAAAAATAACAAAATACTTTTTATATTTAACCCTCAAAGTTTCTTGTCTTCTTGAGAATTGGTTTTTCAGTCTTTTCATATACTCTCCCACAATTTGAACGTTTTGTTGATTTAATTTGAACTCACTGGGTTAGATAGTGCTGAACATCTCTATATTAGGCTAAGTGTGACTAAGTGAAATGTTAGTTTTTGTATCTGTGAAATGAGGGTTTGGACTATCTCTTTATTCAACTATTATACTTTTTGTCAGTTCCATTGCTATAACTTCATGGTTCACCTAAGAACTTGAGTCATCAGAGTAGCAGAGTGCTGTTGAAACACAGGACTCTGAATACGAATGTATTGCACTCTGGAAAGTGGTATTATTTGATCTCAAGAGAAACTAAGGCAAGAATATGTACGTATCATTGCCAAAACATCAACAATACTGAGATAGCAACTCAAAGCACATAACGCTGTTTACAGAAAGCACACTGTTTTTATATTATTGACAGTGAGTATAAGAGTCCCAGAATATTTTATATTAGAGGTGATATCACAAAATTACTGTCAGAAAAGTGAATTTCATCTCTTAGTGTATGTTAAAAAATCATCCCCATTGAAGTTTTTACAAATGAAGATTTCTTTATTTACTGAATAAAAGTTGAAGTTTTCTTCTTAATTCATAAGTCTCTTGGAAGCAGTTTTATTTCCTTATACTAATTTTTTAAAACAATCATTTATTACAGGCCATGGTTTGAGCCAGAGAGTGGAGGTGGTGGTCTAGAGTAGAGGTTGGTGAATTATGTCCTGAGACTGAGTAACTGAATTTTAATTTAATTTAATCTTAATTTTAATTTAAGATTAAATAGCCACATGTGTCTAAAGATTACTTTATTGGACAGTGCAGGTCTAGAAATTTGAAGATAGGAGAGCATTGTGGTTATAAATAGCTAAATGTTTTATAAGGAATTTGGTGAAATGGGAGCTATGTAACTTTTGTAATGACAGTTAATGGTTGTCTATCATGTGTACCTATTGGTTTATAATTTTTTCAAAGTTTGCTGTTACTTCAAGTATTTGACATGTACTATTTTTTTCCTCTGCAGTGAGGAGGAGCTCCCATATCATAATGCAGCCGTGGAACGGGTAAGGCCAGCTCTGCATTTACTGACAGTTACTGGTGAATTAATTGTGTTTATCAGAGGAGTAAAATCGACCACCTTCCTGATTTTGAGTGCTATATTATATATAAATGGGGCAGTCATTGTTAAAATTTGGCCCTAAGTGTATCATTGTAGGAAAGTAATTAAATTAATGGTGAAATAATTTTAGGAGATTTGATGGAACTTTTAATAGATATTTGAGAAAAGGCAAGGTAGCAATTATCAGAAAAGATTTGTATTCTAGACAAGTAGTTCTCAATCTAGGATTGCTTTCTAATGCAGAGCCTTTAAAGAACACAGTTGCTTAGGACCCACCTCAGTCTGTCAAGTCAGACTCTCTGGGCAGGAGGCTGGGCAGGTAATTTTTAAAAAATTTCACAAGGGATTCTCATGTGTCCCTTGGCCAACAGAGCACTATTCTAGACCAAGTAGCTCTTTGGAAAATCGCTACTCCATGAGGTTTTAATCAACTTTCCCACAAACAAGAACAACAACTAAGTTTTCTGTAGTCAAATAAAGATATTAGCTTTTTAAGGACTTAGAGAAGTCTTATATATAGTAAACCTGTCACTTTTTTTGGTAACTCGGAGTTTCCCATTTCTTCATTATACTTGGCTAGGGAGCTGATTTCATAGCTGAGAGCTAGGGACTGAATGTTTTTAAGTTGGTCAGAATCTCCCCTTCTGTTTCATTTTTGTTTTTTTTCTGTACAAAAAAGTGAATTATAGAACAAGAGGGAGGCTAAGATTGGGTTTGTTCTTTGTTTATGTTTGATGGGGAAGGAGGCTGAATTTGAGATAATGGAGATAAAATTAAAATTGGAATCTGAAAAAATATTTTAGAAAATCTTTCTAAAATCAAATTTTCTGAAAATAAAAACTGTAGCATAACTTTGAGATGTAGACAAAATTGCCATTTTACATATATAGAGTTCCCTATCGGTACTGTGTACAGTTGAATTCTCTTGTGACTTCCTGATTCTCTCAGTATCATACCTTGATGTTTTGGCAAATAAATTTGTTTGTTTTTAATAGTTACATTCTTGCATAACACTGGACTAGGTACTGCCTAGAATATTCGGGTCAAATAGACAGTTTCTGCCTTTGAGATGCTCACTGTCTGCCCAGTGACTAGAAGAAGGTCAAGTGAGTCAGTAGGTGGGAGACTGATGATCAGTGGCTTTGGGAGCATAGCATTAATGAAATGGTAGTGCTAGTGATGGGGAAGGCAGATCTGTGGCTCTGGAATGAATGAGAAGGAAGTGATGAATAACAGCAATTTCTGAATTCTGCCTCTGGTGAACTTTCTACAGTCCACTTTGAAATGGAACATAAGGATTTGTTTCCACTCTCTGGCAGTTCTTCTCTTGTCTATGGTGCTGATTTCACTAATCCTTGGACCCTAGTGATACCACCACTGTTTCACTGTCCCTCACACACTCATGTCTTCATTCCCCTCTTCCCAGCTCAGTTGTACGGTCACTTGCAAATGCCTTAACCTCCCTTGCCTCTCTCTCTTCTTCTGGACTAAACTACAGACCTAGTTAAACCCAACTTTCTGCTGCTGCAGTGCCTGCACCTGCATGGCTAAGTGCAACTAGGGAGACAGGTATGCTCACTGGTTTTACTTTAAATTCATGATCGCAGACCTCAGCTGGAGCATTAGCGCTGCCAGGAAGTCATGCTGTCCTCCCTAGTGAATGTCTGCTCTCATTTCAACTATTGGAACGTTTTCTTCCCTCCTCAAGGCTCCAGATTGCTTTCTCTGTCCTCTCTCAGCTAATGGCCTTGCTTCTTATTTCTTGTAAGAAAACAGAAGCGATCAGAAGAGAACTTCCATGGGCCTCCACAACCACACCTACCCACCTGTCATCGTTCGTGCATAGTGCTCTAGTTCCTGTGCATGTACGTTGCTTGTTCATGCCTGGCCCACTACAGTCTCACTCAAGCTGTTTTTCCCTCTCTCTCCTGAAATTCTTTCTTCTACTTAATTGTTTCCATCAGAGTAAAATCTATTATTACTCCCATTTTAAAAAACACAAAAAACACCAATCTTCCTTTGACCCTGTTTGCTTCTCAGCTACTTCTCTGATTCCTACAGCATTCTCTGTTGCCCTTACTCTTGAAAGGGGTTCCTATATTCTTTCTTTTCCCTTTCTTTCCTGCAGTTCCTCCTTATACCCATTCCAGTTGGAGTTTAACTCCCACCCCCACCCCATTGCCATTATCAGGGTCTCTACCTTTATACTGCTACATCCAGTAGTCAATTCCCAGTCTTCCCCTTGACCTACCAGCAGCATTTGACATGGTTGGTTCCTGTCTGTTCCGACATATTGTCTTTCCTGGACTTCAGAGCTCACATATTCTTCTTTCCTCACTGGCTGCTCTTTCTCATCTCCTTGGTCTACACTTCGAGGTGCCTCATGGCTCAGGCCTTGAACTTCTTTTTCCTTTCTGTGTTTTTCCTATGGTAATCTCATCTAGCCTTTGGCTTTAAATGCCAACTGTATGTTGATGACTTGGCTCCCTCAATCCCAGACTTGAATATTTTTGTATATATGTTTCAGTGTCTAGACTTAACTGTCTGACTTACCTACCATATACACTTAGGTGTCTAATAGATGGACAAACTGGGGTTTCTGTTATTCTCTTCAAATCCTTTCTATTAGTAAACTTCCTCATCTCTATAAGTGGGAACTCTACTCTTCTAGTTGTTCAGTCTAAAAACTTCTGAGTTAGCCTGGCCAGGCGTGGGTCAGAGGTTGAGCATCGACCTAGGATCCAGGAGATCGGGGTTCGATTACCGGTCAGGGCACATGCCCGGGTTGCGGGCTAGGCAGCCAATCAGTGACTCTCTCATCATTGATGTTTCTATCTCTCTCTCTCCCCCTCCTTTGCTCTCTCTGAAATCAATAAAGATATGTTTTAAAATAAATAAAATAAAAACTTCTGAGTTAGCTTTGACTTTTTGTTACCCCTCTTTTCATCTCTTAGCAGTCCTATGAGCTCTGCCTTCTAAATATATTCAGTATCTGATCACCAGCTCCACTTCTACCACCTGGCCCACTACAGTCTCTCTTCTGGAGCTTCCAACTTCCTGCTTCTGCCGCCGGTCCCCTTTTCCCCCAGAGTCTCTCTGTTCACCAGAGAGCCAGAATGATCCTATTAAAATAAGTAAGATCATGTCATTCTCTAGTTGAAACACAGGAAGAGGCAAAGTCCTAAAATGGCCTGCAGAGCCCTGTATGACCTGGTTTGTGTGAAGTCTCTCATCTTGTCTCCTACTGCCTTCCCTTGCTCTCTCACTGGCCTCCTTAGAGCTTCTTTATTTTTTTATATATATCTTTATTGATTTCAGAGAGAGGAAGGAAGAGGGAGAGAGAGAGAGTTGAAACATCAATGATGAGAGAGTCGTCATGGATCGGCCACCTCCTGCACACCAACTGGGGATCGAGCCCGCAACCCAGGCATGTGCCCTTACTGGGAATCGAACCCAGATCTCCTGGATCCCAGGATGATGCTCACCTGCTGAGCCACGCCCGGCCGGGCCCCTTAGTGCTGCTTGAGCATGCCCAGCACATCCCTTCTATCAGGCCTTCTGCACTGGCTGTTTCCTGTCTCAGGGTGTTCTTCCCCAGGTTGTGACAAGTCTCAGTTCCTCATTCCTTTAAGTCTCAAATGTCACCTTCAGAAAAATACCCTCCCTGGCCATCATTTCTAAAATCAAGAATTGTCCCCCACTAATTATTCACTTCCCTCCTTTATTTTTCTCTTTAGCACATATTTCACATAGTAAATATTTTACTTACTTTCTTATTTGTCAGTTTCCTCACTAGGCTGTAATCTCTGTGAGGGACTTTTTTTAATCCACTTTGTTCACTGCTCTATCCCTAGAACCTGGAGTAGTGTACATTGTATGTTAGTATGTGTGCAGTAACTGGTGTCTGAATGAATGACCAGATGAATGTAATGACTGCTTTATAACTAAATATGTTGATTCGAAGACTGGCTCAGATTATCTCTGAATGTTAAATACCCTTTTTGAGAAATCAGGGAGAGAAGAGTTGGAAGATATCTTGTAACAAAATACCACCTGTATTTGGCAAAATAGAAACCTGGCAACTCAGTATTGACTTCTCTCTCCAATGCCCACCTCCTCTCCTTTTAAAAACAATTTCCTAGCCCAGAAAGTCCCAAAGACTGGGAACCCGTGATACAGTTTTAAGAAATGTGATAGTAAAGAAAATAAGACATATAAGACAAAAACTAGTGGAGGATGCACACTTTAGGTAGACTTTTAAAAAATACTTTATTGTTTTTTTTATTAAAAATTTTTTAATGTTGACAGTATTGTAGGACTCCATTCTAAAAGATATTTGTTCATATAATGCATTCAAGGTTGTAATTAATTGGTTATTTAATCTCAAGAGTTTAATACAATAGGAAATCACTAAAAAATGATATATGCACACCTTAAAAATTTAACAGAAGATATAATTTTATATTCATTTGTCAGTCTTTTATTGAGAGACAGGCAGGGTTCTGAGGCTGCTGATTGAGATCCCAGTATTCCCTTTGTGCATAAACTGCTCTCATGTTGCGTGACCTGCCTTTTATGGTTTGGGGAGAACTTTAGACACATGCAGAGCAGTATAAGGCCAAAAACTTTTCAGTTTATCAAGATTTCCTCCAATTTTTCTGGTCTAAGTTTAGTTTATATATTCGTCAGTAACTGCCCAGTCCTAATGGCCAAGCTCTGCCATTCTAGGAAACTAAGAAAAAATACTACATGTATGACTTTGTTGAATAAAATCAATGGAAATGATAGCCTTGCTAACGTCTAAAGTGTTTACTAATTTTTACAAAGTGTACACTTGAAGCATACACTTATTGCCATTTGGGAAGCTTGTACACTAACACATAGTCAAGTAATCATGGCTTTAGTGTCAGGTTTGTCAATGTATTACTTTACAGAAGGCAATTCTCTCTTTAAAATAAGGATAGTTCCGCGTAAGAGGATTAGGATTGATGTTTGCAAAGTGCTATGGATTCCTCCAAACAGACAGTTAAACAAATAAAAAACACACTTATTATGTTTACTCTGCAGAGAACAATATTAATAGAGGGTTATATTATTTCTTTGAGCTTATTGATGTTTTTAATAAGGAGGGAAGGATATGTAATGTAAGACTATGCATTTTCACGTATTCATCTATTCCTTTATGTAGTGCAGTATTTTGCATGGCTTACAAATATTGGAGCCTGTTCATATCTTTTGAAACTGTATTTTAATTTTATGTGGTTTGAAATCTTAAAATATGTTGACCGATTGACTTCTCAGTGTTATTCTGTCAACACAAAGCTTTTCTTCTTCTTGTCCTCTCCTGACCTCTGCTGGTGAGGTCTGGTGTGCCTGTCTCTGGTCAACTTGATCCTCTGTCAGGCATCCTAATACTCAAATAGGAGAGACATAAAAACACCCGAAGACTTAAACTTCATTAAAGTGCTAAGATTTCTTATTCTAGAAGAGAAGGCTATTTAATATCCATCCATGCATTGTGTATATGTTTAGCCTTTACTGTCTGGATTATTAATCATGTTAATAGTGGGAGGAGCCTTGGACCAGATTGAACAGAAGTTAATACTATGTGGGTGATCAACAGTTGTTAAGTGCTTACTGGTCCTGCACATGGTTAAAAATGTATCTAGATCACTGGAAGTTGAGAGGTAACAAAAAATATACTGGCTTCAGTTTTAGTACTTACATCCTCCTTGACCAAATAGGAGGGGGCAGTCATGACTCGGAGGGGACAACAGTTTAAGATAATCGAGTATCAGATTGCACACTTCAAATGGAAGTTTAGTCCTTGGCTGAAAACAACCCTTGGGAAGAAAAGTATACAACAGTGTACCGTTTTTGTCGTCAGTGGAGGAAATGGAGAAAAAGAAATAATGGAGGTAATGGTGAAATAATAGAGAATATAGGATGGAGACTAAGACCTCTGCCTCATCTTCCTTTTGATATATGTTCTGATATCTTCAGGGGAGTAGAATTTTATGCTAGGGTCTCCTATATGATTTTAAAAATTGCAATGATGAGCATATCTAGTACCCAGATCTTAGTTTTTGAATATCATTTCCCATGAAAAAGAACCACTGTTTCTTAAAGAAATGCTGGTGTAGGTCTAGGCAGAAAACGTATAAAGTGAGCCAGAATTATTTTGTGCCAAATAGGGTATATCTAAAGAATGCACTTAGAGGGAGAAATCTCCAACCAAATAAGAAGGGTCAGCTAAACCTGGGACAATTTGAACTTCAAAAAGAATAATGATGGTAATAGATTATAACACATTGATAAAATAGTCCTTTGTACCATAGTGATATTAAAAAGTGTGGAGCCGCTAGAAAGGAAAAACTTTTTAATAGAAAAATGTCAGTTAATCATATAGAAGGAATCATAGAATGAGAAAAAAACCCAAGCATCATTTTACCACCATCAGAATCAGAATGGATTCAGACAGGAATTATCAATGGATGGTAAGACCACTGAGTAGAGTTGTTACGGAACAGATTATCCACATTGTCTCTAAGTGTACCACACATATTACTTAACAGTTACCAAATGGAAGCTCTCTATTTGGAAGACACCACTTGATGTGATGTCATGGGAAGGACACAACATATCCTGTGTCAGATTCCTGCCGAAACACAGGAGAAATGATCAGACAAATCCAGATAGTGTGGCCTGGACTTTTAAAAAATGTCAGTGTCATGACAGACAGAAATAGGACAGAGGACTGTCCCAGAGTAAAGCAAAGTAAAACAAAAAACCAGTAAAGGCAATGCATGACCTGTGATTGGTTTCTGAATCTCCCTTTGCATCCAACCCAAAGAGCTATGAAGAACACTTTTGGGACAAGTGTGGAATTTGGTGTATGGACTGTTTATTAGATAATAATAAACCATTTTTAATTTTTGGGGTGTGTGATAGTGATACACTGATTATATATGACAATGTGATTTTTTTGCTGAGGTGGTACATACTTGAAATATTTGGAGATGAAATGTTCATGCTGTCTGTGATTTTCTAATAGATCAGTTAAAACCACCCCAATACAAATAGATGAAATCAGGCAAAATGTAATAATTAGTGGATTTGGGTGAAGCATATTATGCTATTAATTGCTACATATGCTATTAATTGCTACTTAGTGCTGCTTACTTTTCATTTTAAAGTAAATGATGTTTAACTTTAAAATGTTTATTTAACATTTCTTATATACCAAGCACTGTTTTAGGTGATGAAAGAAGAAGAGGAATATATGATATGGTTCTTGTACTCAGGAGTTCATACTTTAATATTAATAATATGTTTTGGGCATTTAAGCCAACCAAAGCATGAGTGATAGGTGCTATAACAATAATCATAACAGTTCTCATTTTATAGAGAAGGAAATTAAGATACAGAAAGATTAACTAACTTGAAACTACAGATGAAACTATAGATACAAAGGGACAGAACTAGGATTTGAACGCAGGCTGCCTGGGTCCTTAGTCCATGCCATGAAATGCTAAGGAAACAGTTAATTTTGCTTGGAGCATGGAGACATTTGGGAAAGGTTCTAGACCTTTGACATCTGACTGGGTCTTGAGGGGATGCATGGGATTTTGCCAAATGATGGTGAGGAAGACCACACAGGCAGATGAATAGCAACATTGGTCAAAAAGGCACGAAAACACTTCGTGTGTTGGGAATGACAAATAGTTCAAAGTGGCCGAACTATAAAAGTAGCAGGAAGGTGAGTTGGGGCCATATTGTGAAGATTATCCATATGGAAGTTTGAACATTTTTTTTGTAGATGATGAAGGGGTAGCCACTGAAGGACTTTAAACTGGGACATGTTTTAAAAATTGTGGTGGCAGTGTGGAGGCTTTTTTCAAGACAGTCAGGCTACCGGTAAGGCATCAATGTTTTCATGTAGGAATTAGGATTGCCTGAACTAGGGCAGAGGAGAGGGTGGAAACGAGGCATGGTTGGGACCAGCAGAGGGCAGTGTGGATGCGGAAGGAAGGCGCAGTGAAGACTGAAAACAACTTAAGGTTCTAGTTTGTTTGACTTAGTGGGTAGTGACACTGTTAATTTATGAAAGGGAAGAGGAAGGTAATAGCAGTATGGTGAGGGAAATAGTTTTGGATATGTTGAGTTTCAAGTATTTGCTGAACTTGTAGGATGAAGTTCTCACTTGCTGTTATGTTCTAGTTTATGTTGGTGTTAGTCCATGGCAAGATGTTGTTCCTCAGGCAATTTTTCTAGAGCACTTGAGTTCACATTTGTCACATGGTTTTCAGTTACTTCTTACTTTACCATAAATTATGGAATAGTCAGCTGTAGCATGTTTGGTGATAAAGTATATTTTATCCATTAATTATAAGTTCATGAAAGTGGGTTAAAGGTATTCACATGCATTCAAGTCTGGTGTAGTTGAACTGACTGTATCATGGAGTTAACATTTAAACCTGATTCAACTACTGATATATGATTTTAAAATCCTATAGCCTGGGAGCTTTTCTCAAGGTGTATCATTTTTGTTTTTTGCTGCAGGGGAAAGAAAATCACTTTTAACAGTTCTTAAAATTGTGTGTGTGTGTTTTGTCCTTGCATGTGAAAATTTGTAGCATTTAAAATAATCTATATATATGATAAGCATTAGAATACAAAAGAGTGGTATTACAAAAAAAGAATAACTACTTCTTAAAGTGATTGATAATTCATAGTTATAAAAATGAAAGTCAGCAAGAGACAGGCTAGATCTCAGCAGGGTTGTTCCTGGCAGAGTGTGTTTTTATGCTCTTGGGTTGGCTTGAATTATTTGGTGCTTTTCTGTTGGTGGAGAAGAGGGCTATGCTTTGAAGAAGTCAGGGAAGGAAGTGCAGAGGAACAAAAAACACCAAATGGCAGCTTAGATCACTCTTAATTTTTCAGAGCTTGGTCTTCTCTAAAGTCACATTTAGCAGGAACATTAATTAGATTTCAGTGCCCCACTGAGTTTTAAAATTAAACATATTTCTAGAACCATCTGCACATTTTATCACTAATAATATAATGAAGAATATGTTAAGTCTTTTGAAAAGTGGAATTTATAACAATACCTTTTGCTCACAAGCGATCATGTTTTATTATGAAAAACTGATCAAAATTTTTATAAAGAGTTAATTAACAAGCTTTAAGAATATGCCTAGCCTGGCCAGGCGTGGCTCAGCGGTTGAGCATCGACCTAGGATCCAAGAGATCAAGGTTCAATTCCTGGCCAGGGTACATGCCTGGGTTGTGGGCTCAATCCAGTCAATGATGACTCTGTCATCAATGATGTTTCTATCTCTCTCTCTCCCTCTCCTTTCCTCTTTCTGAAATCAGTAAAGATATATTTTAAAAAAGAAAAAAAAGAATATACCTAAAGTCCAGTCGGGTGTGGCTCAGCAGTTGAGCATCAACCTATGATCCAGGAGATCGAGGTTCGATTCCCTGTCAGGGCTCATGTCTGGATTGCTGCTCGATCCCCAGTCAGGGGCGGGTAGGAGGCAGCCAATCAATGATGGCTCTCTCATCATTGATGTTTCCCTCCCTCCCTCCCTCCCTCCCTCCCTCCCTCCCTCCCTCCCTCCCTCCCTCCCTCCCTCTCTCTGAAATCACTAAAGATATATTTTTAAAAAAGAAAATATATACCTAAAAATAAAATTCTATAAAAATATTCTTACTGGTAAGAATCTTTCCCTAAATTCAGGGTTTCCTTTGGGATTTCATGCCTATTTTAAATCTGAAAGTATTGATGGTGGGCATATGCCACCTTTCTGTTTGGGGCTGCATTACAGACAGTCGCTAGGAGCTACTGCTTTCATCCAGGAGTGCAATTGCCTGAGCTAGGGCGCGGACACGATGGAAGCAAGAGACACAGGTGTGGGCTAAAAGTTCAGGTCCTGAAACCAAGTTGCCTGACTTCAAACCCCCCTTCAGACTTGAACTTACTAGATGGGGGAATTTGGACAAGTTGCTTAACTCTTTTGTGCCTCTGTATCCTTATCTGTAAAATGAGAATGACTATGCTTACTTCATAGGGTTGTAGTGAGCGTGCATTCCGAGCATAAAAATGTATTCTCAGAATAATTTTCTTTCCTGTGAGTCTTCCATTACCATTGCTTATACTTACAGAGGCCTTCAGAAAAGAAAGTGTGGGGGTTGAGAAAAATGAACGAAATAGCAGAATCTCAGCTCACTTATAAGAAAAAATTATGCTAGGGTTTTTTTCTCATGAAAATGAAATAATTAAGTACCTACTCTGTGCCCAGCACTGTTCTGGGCAGTGGGGAAACAGCAAACATGCCAGCCTTCCAGGAATAGGATGGTCAGGGGAGAGAGTGGGTTAGGTGTGCAGGCATCCTGGTGCTGAACTCTGGACGGAAACAGACTTGCTCACCTGGTCATGGGCAAAAGTCACCACAGACTTCTTGGCTGAGGAGGTGTTTTTTCTTGCCTGAAAGGATGGAGAACAAATGTGCCTTCTGAGAGTTGTTGGGCTCCCAAGAAAAGGGAATGAGGGCTGTATGCCCAGTTCTTTTTCTAAAATTACTAGTCAGGTAGTCACTCTACCACCTTAGGAGTGAGTAGGAGATTGGACAGCAGACCCAGTTACTTAGGAAAACAATATCCCTCTCCTGGCAACCAAAGAAGTGAGGAAGGAGCACTTTCTGTATCACCTTCCCCATTCCCCAGCTTTGCCCCAAGTCCCAATTTAGTGTGACATACAAGACTGTTTTCATTCAGCCTCATCTAATGCTGAATTATCTCATAACTGCGTGTACCCATGCTTCTTAAAATATTCTTTCCCACATTGCACGTGATGAAAATCCTGATAATCCTCCCATTCCTTAGGTCAGACTCATCTTCTGACATCCCTCGGTGGGTTTGATGGCTCCTTCCACCATGGCCTTCCTCTTACCCCCCCCCCCCCCCCGTCCCTGTGTCACAGCACCTGCCACAGCTTGTTTCCACACCAGCCACCCTTAGCAAATGGCAAACGTCATTTTTCGGCAGGAAATGTTACTTACTTTTGTGAATTTTTCACTAGCACAGTGATAATTAATCCGCAAATCAGTAAATACCCAGTTCTTCTTTTTATAAACCAACTCTGTCACTGAAAACATTAAGATGCTAGAATTCAGTAAAATGGGCGGGGGGAGGGGGGAGAAGAGAATGGAATTTTGAAGTTGTGTTTTTGTTGCTTCATAAAAGATATTTCAAAATATTTAAAAATTTTATTTTGGTTTAAATTTGTGGAATACAGCCTGTTGGAAAATTTCAACAATTCCTTTCTGTTTACCTACCCCAATGAAGTACCTCCTGTGTATCTTTAATTTTCACTACAAAATACTATTGATATAACTGTAAAATTAATATAACCTTTAAAGTAAGATAGGATATTTGCTATCTAATATAGCATAACTCTTTCAGTAGTCCTTTTTTAGCAGCATTTTCTTTGACATTGTTTTGAAATTTGTAAGTAAAGAAGCCTTGAACAAATAGTAACAGTAAATTTCAATTTTATTTTAGCAAAAGAACCTGGAAATTGAAAGAACTGCTAAATGGTTGAAAATGCTAAAAGGATGGGAAAAATACAAGAACACTGAAAAGGTAATTAAAAATAATGTTACTTCCTGGTGAAACTATACAAATTCAATGTGGATTTTCCCAGTAAAAGTTCCTCTTTAATTATAAGACTATTGCATTCATATTCTTAAAAAAATTTTTTTAAATTTAATTTAATGGAATGCCTCAAATTAGAAATCTTTATGTTGGAACAGAATGCCCAATTCATATTGGTTTCAGCAATTAAGAGGATGTGTGTTGGGCAGTCCAGAGGTAGGCTGGGTTCAAGAGTGGTTTAACCCAGCTGCTCAATTACATTGCCGGTGACTTAATTTCTTTTCACTTCTCTTCTGCCTTCTGCAGTCTCAGCTTCACCTTGAGGCTTGCTTCCCTTTGGGATCACAATCATTGCAGTAGTTTCAGGCTTCATATTCACATGTCACACTGCTCAGAAAAAGAGGACTGGCTTCTGAACTCTTTCCTGAAATAGGAGCGATCTTTTTTTTCCAGAATCTTCTAGCAAACCTCCCCTTAAATCTTTTTGCCCTGCATTGAATTTGTGCACAGTTTTAAACCAATTAAAAAATACATACTTATTAATATCACCACCAATCTCACCAGGAAGTCTTTAAATATTAGTGAACTGTGAAGTTTATGGTGGTGGAAATTTTCTAATTTTGCTTGAAAGGTCGAATGTTATCAATGGCACCAAATGCTATCAGATATTTTCCTTGAAGTGACAGGTTTCATTTATTTTTGAGAAAATGTTAAATATCCAAATCTGGTAACTATAGTTGGGTTAGCCAGTCATTCTTTCAAGTAATAAGATATTTAATGAAAAAAGCAGTAGCTTCAGGTCATGATTCAGACAATTTTGTATGTGCTTTTTCTTGAGGCCACCATTGATTGTACTTGGATGTGCAGAAAAGTGCTCTGTGTGTACTTCCCATGTCATTGCTCAGAATATTAATAAGATGTGTATTCAAGAATTGAAGTTTCATAAAATTAATAATTTCTACTGCTTCATCTTAAGGAAAACTGACTTGTATTAAATTGTGAGTGGAGAATACTGTGACCACTAGTGTAGTGCTGCTAACGCCACGGTTTGTGTCAAGGTGCCAGTAGTTTTATGACCATTGCTTTTCTGCTACAGTGCAAAAGTCACTACAGTGAAAAAGGCAATGAACATTTTATTATTATTATTAGAACAGCTTTGACCCCGTGGACCATGCTTTGAGAACGGCTGACAATCTAAGTGTTGGCTTCCTCATAGTGAAATAGAGATAATCACACCCATTTCAAAGGGATGGAAAGTAAGTGATGAATGCACACACATCACTCAGCACACACCTTGCAGAAAGTAACCATTCAGTAAGTGTTCGCTACTGCTGTTAGTTTTTTGAAGAAAGTTTGGACAATAAAATTTTTTTTAGCCCTGCCGGGTGTGGCTCAGCGGTTGAGCGTCTACCTAGGATCCAGGCGATCGGGGTTCAATTCCCGGTCAGGGCACATGCCCGGGTTGTAGGCTCAATCATTGATGACTCTCTCATCATTGATGTTTCTATCTCTCTCTGTCCCTCTCCTTTCCTCTCTCTGAAATCAATAAAGATATTTTTTAAAAAAATTTTTTTTAAGGAAAAAAAGAAATCTTCATAGACCTACAGCAAAACACAAGTGAGTTAACTTTTGGGATTTCTGTTTCCTCACACTTTTTTTTCTGTGTATTATTTCTTTCCTTTTTGCATAGATATAAGTTGCTGTATGTCAGCATTTGCCAATAAGGATTCCAGGGAAAGAAATCAGTTTCTTAGATTCTAATGAATATTACATAGAAGCAGAATTGCCTAATGGTTAGCAACAGACTCTGAAGCCAGGCTATCCTGGGTTCAGACTCCAGCTCCGCCACTTTAGTAGCTATGCGACCTGGGGGAAGGTATTTTACCTTTTTCTGACTTAGTTTGCTCATCTGTAAAATGGGGATAATAATAACACCTACATCTCAGAGTTATTTTGAGGATTAAATGTTAGTTCACGTAAAGCATGTAAGTGTTGCTTATCATTACACGAGAAAAGGCTCTCTGGCTGAATAAAGTTGGAAAAATCAGAGCTAAACATAGTTAAGCAATGTTTCTTTACTACAGGGCTTTTGAGAGTCTTTAATATTATAACATGTGGTAGGAACTTTTAAGAGGGACCTTATATTGCATGAAACTTATTTAACCATGGAAATCTTTTTGTCCTGGGGCATCTCACAATGCTAAAGGCACTTTTCTTTTTGAGCATCTTAAGTATCCTTCTTTAAAGTCTATTAGTCTCTGTTTTATTTTCATCAGGAGTGAGTTCCTTGCTGATTTCATTATCTGTGCGTTTGAGCATTAGGTTGGAAGTCAAAATGTTTTTAAGAGGAATCAGTTCAAAGTAGAGCATTAGTTACAATGCCTGTGCTCTTGTGTAATATTTTACTGTGTCTCTCACATTGGCCTAAAGTTGACAACTGTACTTAACTTTTTGTCTTTGTGGAAAGATTGCTCAAGTGGTAATTACAGTGTAAATTTTGGTGCATTGCACCTATGCTTTACTCTCACATTCAGTCTAATAAAATATTTGTAGAGTTATATGGCTTTATGTTCTTGTCTAGTATGCATATATCTATTATAGCATATAAGCCTCTGTAAAATAAGCAATTCTACTGGGCTATTATTCTGCACAGCAACTCTGGCTAATTTAGTTCCCAGTTAGATTTTAACAGAACTATTTCTTTGATGTATAATTTTAAAGCACTTTCCCACAATCATAATGCTAGAATTATTGGATGATATATAAGGTCCAATTTGGTATGAAGCAGAATGCACCTTCTAAAAGAATTGCTGCTTTCAAATCATACCTACTTTTAAATTGCATTGAAGTAAAAAAGTGGCATGTATTTTTCTTCTCCTCTAAGAGGAATGGGTATAAGTTTTCTCTCCACAGATTCCTTATTTATAAAGTAGTAATACAAAGAAGTTTGTAGAAATATCTTGAAATGAAAATATAGCCCTCATAGAGAATATTTGGATTTTTAGGATACAGACTTTGATGAAAAGTTTCCATTAAGGTTGTTTGTGTTGACTGTGTGTTCTCATAGTGACTGCCCCCTATGTACAATAGTATGCATTTTTAAAATATAGTCTGTTAAATGACATTATCTCTGTTAAGTGTAGCTCATTCTGATTTAACTAATGATGTAAGACGTCTGAGCTAAGTCACAGCAGGATACTGACTACAGACACACTTTTTTTTTTCTTGATCAAATAACTGAATGGGCCTTTGTTGGTCAAATAACTAATGGACTCATACTAGCCAGCATTTTATTTTACTGATGGGGAAATGGACGCATCATGTTTAGAAACAAAATTTAAGCAAGATATCATATGGCCAGACTTAGGGGCTCGTTCATTGTACCATCTTTCACACTAGCTTTTCCTTTTGGTGTTTGTCAGTAAGAGGTCAGAGGGAAATAGAATGCAGTTATAAGAGGCAGGAGGGCCTGTGGATGGTTTAAAACTTTTTTAGATCCAACTTGGGAGCCTCTTGTCTATTTGGAGGCAGAGATCAAGGAACCAGTGGAGCAAGGATGATTATAGAAAATGGGGAGGCAGTAAGGAGCATCAGCAGCTCTGAAGTGAACTTGAGCTTCATCGTGTACACTGTAGTTGTGAAAGTCCCTACAGAATTGAATCAGACTTGCTGTGCTGACAGGTTTGCTCACTGGCAGCCATGATGACGTGGACTGGCACACTTATCACTGTTTCAGAATCACTCAGGTTTGAAAGAGGTATTGAAAACAGGTGAATTAATGGAAAGTGTGTTTTTTTTAGTTGATGGATTTTTAAATTATCTGACTGAAGTAGAGTGCTTGATTTTATTATATTATATTATTTTATTATTTTATTTTATTATTTTTTTGACTATGAGAGAACATTTATTAAAGCTGGGAACAGTAGAACTTCCTAGGGACAGTAAGACAAGAAAGGGCTTAGCATAGAAGAAGCAACAGAAGAGCCTAGACTGGGCTGCCCTGGCTCTCTGGGAAGTCAGAGAAAAGGAAACCTTGGGGTCAGGTTCAGGGGACTAGCTGCCTCTGCTCATTGCTGTTGTGGTTGCAAGTCTCATGTGGTCCCCAGAGTTTGGAGATGCGTCCCTGCGTGGGAAGAAGAAGGGAAAAGTAATGCGGCATCGGGAGGGGGATGCTCCCCAAAGGGAGAGCATACTGGGTCCTTTTATTTCTCTCTTTAAGGACCGTTTCAGGGGAGTATCTCAATGGAATATTCATCAGCTTTCCAGGTGTGCTCTTTCAGGGCTGTGGTCTCCACCTGTTGGTTGGTGCCAGGGCAAGGGGCCGTTAGTCAATGTATCTGATCCTGAAGCAGCCACGGCCACTCTTATCCGGCCTGGAGCTGAAATACAACTGAGGACTAGATGTTATCTTTAGAGAGGGAATGCTCAGGGGGCCTAAACCGCATGACCAGGGATATGCTGGGGGAAGATAGGTTCCCTAGGGACAAAGTTCTTGTTTTCCCAGTTTTGCCCCTTGCTAGGCATCCGGGGCTTCTTGCCTTGGTGAGTTTCTGTGCCTGGCCCATCTAACACAAACTGTTTACTCTCAAGTGTCCTTAGTTTAGGGAAGATAGGATTTACTAACTGGCTGCCAATTGCTGTTTAACAATCTGTCTCAGCTTCCCTATTCCACTTGTCCTGGCTTACTGGCCTGTCTCATTCCCCCCTCAGAGACTTCCATCCCTAAAATCTTTTAGAAGTGATGAGGGGGATGGTCTGTCTTCAGAAATTGCTTCCTGCTGACAAGGGTTGTGGTCCCTGCCTATGTAGGATGTGGAAGTCTCTCCCTGCCTGATCTAAGAGAGCCAAGGAAATGGGATCAGAGACTGGAACAGAGAGTCTCTCAATTGATTTTTCCAAAATAGGGAAAGGCTGGAATCCTTGAAGCATCATCATCTTGATATGGAAGTGTTGTATTATTTCAGAAGCAAAGTTAGTAGATTGCTCCATATTTCATTGACTCAGTTATTTAGTCCTGAAAATAAGTTAGTTCAGTCTCACTTCAGGAGGCAGTGGTACAGATGGGCTTCCAAAGTGAGACCTTGTAAAAACGGGGGTCTGAAATTCCAAGTTCACCCGATACAAATCCAGGAGCCTGTGGGGCACAATGGGCCCCTGCTGGTACCTAGCCTGGGTCCAAGTCTGTAAGGTGGTCTTAGGTGGGCTCCTCTCTGGAATCCTGCCATTCTTCATCACGATAAGACCATCCAAGTCACGCAAGTGAGCCAGCTTGGTTGTGTAGGCTCCGGAAAGAAAGTACCATCTCTAGTCGCCGAAATGTTACAGGAAAGGGGACCTGGCCCTTGGTGTGTGGGTTCTTGACTTCGTGCAGGAATAATTTCACACACGTCCAGATGACTATGAGGGAACATTTATTAAAGCTAGGCACAATAAAACAAGAAAGGGGTTAGCATAGAAGAAGCAACAGAAAAGCCTAGACTGGGCTGCCCTGTTTCTCTGGGAAGTCAGAGAAAAGGAAACCTTGGGATCAAGTTCAGGGGACTAGCCTGGGACGAGCTGCCTCTGCTCATTGCTGTCCTGGTTGCAAGTCTCATGGGGTCCCTTAGAGTTTAGGAGGTGTGTGCCTGTGCGGGAAGAACTAGAGTGCTTGATTTTATTGGCAAGTGAACAAATATACTGAAAACAAGGGTAGATTTCAGATAACCTTATTTTTTCTTCTTAAAGATTATATATATTATACTTATAAAATTGTAACAGAATTTTAAAGATAGTACTTTTCAAATTGGAATATTAAAATATGTTGTTAAACTCCAACATGTAGTAGTTCTATATCATGGTTGTTAAGACTATGGCCTCTGAAGTCAGACTAACCAAATTTCAGTTCTTCCAGTGTATTAGAATGACTTTGAGCTAGTTATTTAATCTTTCTATATCTTAATTTTCTCATCCTTAACGTTGGGATGATAATAATGGTACCTACCTCTTTAGGAATGTAGTAATATTACAAGGAATAAATTTATCTAGAACACTGATTTTCAACTGGTTTGCAGCAATAATTTTTAAAACATGCAATATCTGACTAGTGGGGGCACTGACTTCTTTTCCCTTAGATTGTCAAATAGAAAATGACAACAGCCAACACAACAATAGCCATTCACTGTGAATGAATCACAGTTATACCTAATTTTCTTTTGTCAGATCAGCAAAAAATATGATATATTTTTTGGCGTGCTATAGAATTTTAGTAATTAGTTTATGTGTGCCATGAGATGAAAAAGGTTGAAAATCGCTGCCTTAGATGGTCAAGTACAAAAGTGACAACAGCCAACACAGTAACCATCTGGTATGAATGCCCTGTCTTGAACTGTAAATGTATAGGTCATATAATAGAGTTGTATCTTATTGGTGACATCCCGTAATAAGCTTGTGTCTGATTGGTTATTTCTTGGTACCAGAAATCCTTATATACAAATATAGGCACCTGATTTTTTAAAAAGTCATCTTGGAGCAAAAGGGTAGGTAATTACTATTATTATTTTTTGTAAATCAATCAAAATTAAACCTATTTTTTGTCAGATTGGCAAAAAATATGTTTTTTTGGTGTGCCACAGAATTTTAGTAATTAGTGTATGGGTGCCATGAGACAAAAAGGTTGAAAATTGCTGATCTAGAAACAGATACGTTGGCTCCTAATAAATAATCTGAAAATGTTAGGGTAAATTGTTATTAATATTGTTATTATTGTTTGATTCATCATAATCCTCACCCTCATTCCTACCTTCATATCCCCTTCCTGGCAAATCCCTATGTATCCTCAGTATTGAGTTTATTGTCATCTTGTCTCAGCGAAACCTTTCCTAACTCTCATGCAGAATGTATCCCTCCCTCCCTTCGTTACAGTACCTCTAATACAGTCTCAGGATGAGAGGCACTGTGTTGAATCAATAAAAAGTGACTACCACCAGAGATTAACTGCCCTCACCCCCACCACTTTTACCCATAAACCTTTTCTGGTTTCCCCTTAGAATCTCACGAGTCCTACTACATGAGGACTGATGACCCCCTGATGTTATTTCTGTAAATCTAGACAGTGTAGTGCCTACCATTCTCCTTTTACCACCCTCGCCCACTTCTGGGGGAATCTATCTCCATCACAACTTCTCCCATCAGAGTGGGATGCTCAGCTCTGATAGCAATTAGTGTATGTGGCTTTATTGTATTATAAAGGATTATCTGTTTATGTTATAATTATCTGCTTACATACTTATCTTCCCCACCACACTATGAGCTCCACAGAACTTTTTCATGTTTGTAGTCATAGTGCCTTGTAAGTGTTGGCCACAAAACAGGCAGTCGTTACAGTTTCTTTTTCGAATGAATGAATGAATTAATGATTTTCATTTATGAATTGGGGCAATCAGCTGTCACCTTCTGCTGATAAATTCTGCTACTTTAATAAAGCTATAATCTCTAGGAGATAGTGCAATTTGGCAGAAATACCCTGAAGTAGGAGTAAGAAGGTGAATTCTCTAACCTGGGCGAACCACTTCTCTGTACCTTGGTTTCCTGAGTTGTTACAGAAAATGAGACACTACTTTGTCCATTGAAAGATCCTTAACAGATGTAAACTGGACTATTGTTCTGGAGAATAAGCACATTTTACTACGACTGCTGTGCTTTGATGTACTATCTATGTTGTTTTACAAAATTTCTATGATAGTTAAAAATTTGTGAGAAAAGAGATGTAACTGTAAGTCAGTCTGTCATATCACAGTACAAATGTTTGAAAAATAATAAGCATAATTTAAAATTTTTATTTTAGAGTCTCATCATTTCCTTTTTTGTTTGTTTTTTAATTTTGAATTTATTGGGGTAGCATTGGTTAATAGAGATATATAGATTTCAGGTGTACAATTTTATAATACATCATCTGTATATTATATTGTCTGTTCACCACCCAAAGTCAGGTCTCCTTTGTCACCATTTATCCCCTTTTTACCCTATTCTGTCTTCCCCCACCCCCATTTCCCTCTGGTCACCACCATACTGTTGTTTGTGTCTATGAGGTTTTTTGTTTTGTTTTTGCTTAATCCCTTCACCTTTTTCGCCCAGCCCCTCTACTCCCCTCCTCTCCTCTAGCAGCCTATTCTCTATCTGTATTGTTTTCACTTATTTATGACTTTTGTGCACGCTTCATTTCATTACCCCTCACAGCTTGAATTCCAGATTCACCTTTTATATTACTTTTAAGTTTTAGGTACAATTTTATATGTATGTATATCTTTATTGATTTCAGAGAGAGGGAGAGGGAGAGAGAGAGATAGAAGCATCAATGATGAGAGAGTCATCACTGATCAGCTGCCTCCTGCACGCCCCTGACTGGGGATCGAGCCCGCAACCCCGGGCATGTGCCCTGACCAGGAATCCAACTGCGATCTCCTGGATCCTAGGTTGAAGCTCAACTGCTGGGCCATGCCTAGCTGGGCTAGGTACACTTTTATTATCATTATTTCAGTGGTTTTTGCTCTTGGATTTCCTTAATATTTTCCTGTTAAATGTATTTTAGTAAATAAGTCCAGTTGAGCAGAACAATGGATACTGTATGCACCATGGTCTTGAAATATAGTCTTTGTTTTTTTATAAAATGTAAAAATCAGTATTTTTTACTAACTGGTAACATCTTATATATGCTGTTTGATAAGCCATTCAACCTCTTTGTGATTTACTTTCAATATCTATAAAATTGGGATAACATCTCAATATGATAAAATGAGATAGCTCTCTGTAACTTTAAAAAGTTTTCTGCGCATAGTAAATGCTCATTAAAAGTTGATTTTAATTGTTACTGTTGATGGTGATAGTGGTAATGTACCAATGGTTTGTTTTCAGCCTTTTCCATATGTGACTAATTGTTCATTTTAACCCTGGAGTAGCACTGAGACCATTAATTTTTTATTGCTACTGATATTTCTCTATATTTATTCCCAATTTATCATGGCAATTTGATGTTGTTTTTTTTCTTTTTCTAAATCTCAATTAAACTTTAGGATAAATAATAGACAGTAATGTATGTCTGATTGTTGAATGCAGAATTGAATGACAGCAAGAAAATGTCAAAAGGCTTTTTAAGTAATATAGTTTAAGAATACATGTCGGAGCTCTTATTTTACTCATTGAAAAACATCTGCTTAATGGAGATTTAAGTCTATCAAAGTCAGTCTGTTCATCTGCTATTATATTCCACTTGACTATTAAAATTTCACTTTTTACATTTGCAATAACTTCCACACTTTCTGATTTTTATATCAGATTCTTATAGTGTAGCACCTTCCCTCTAGAAATTTAGGAGATATTTTGAAGTAAATTCTAGTGGATAATATATCTTTAAAAGTTTATTATGATTTTGAGGTGAGTATAGATGACAAACTTTAGGAAAATAAATCACTTGCTTTTTTTTTTTTTTACCACATTCAGTTTGCAATTAATGGTGGTAAATGTTTAGTAAGTGGGAAATGTTACAAGTAGCAGAGTAGTTTACACAGCCTTTCTGAATATATTCTTCCAGTTAGAGCTGCTGCATACGTTAAAACTTTTATGATTTTAGTCACTATCTGCTGAAATTTCAAATTTGAGGCATATTATGTTTATACTGAAAGAACAAAACTGAAATTATGTAATTATCTAATTGAATCAATTATCTAATTGAAACAGTATTCACTGTTTCACAGTAAAAGTTGCTTTATAGTGTCACTCATTTTAAACCATTTAATCAAAGTTTCTTACGCTACATCATGTCTGAGTTACTGAAGCTTTAGTTTTTAAAAATCTAAGTAGTGTAGTGGTAGAAGTTGAACTCCACTTATTCATAGTTCACCAACATTTCCGTTATTAGAATTTGCATCTTATTTTCTTAGCCATAGCATTTAAATATATTAATTTTGATCATAAAGGTAATTATGTACTTATTCTCACCTCACTCCTTAAGGTATCTGCCATAATTTGCTTAATCATGTCCACATCTGCTTTTAAGCTTCCCAGTTTCATTATGCAAACTTTGTAATGACCATAACAGGTTTTTATGTTATTTTGAATAATTAGCCTTGAGAAAAAACATATAATTACAGGATGGAGAAGTATATTGAGTGATTCTTAGAGCATTAGTAATGTACTTTTTAAAAAAAATATATCTTTATTGATTTCAGAGAGAGGAAAGGAGAGGGAGAGAGAGAGAGACAGAAACATCAATGATGAGAGAGTCATTGATCGAGCCCACAACCCGGGCATGTGCCCTGACCAGGAATCGAACCCCGATCGCCTGGATCCCAGGTCGACGCTCAACCGCTGAGCCACGCCCGGCCGGGCAGCAATGTACTTTCAAGGAACCAAAGAGTTGGCAATACTGATTTTTATAGCTAATTTCATTCAAAACTGATAATATTCCTTCTTGGTGGAGATTTATCACTATTTTTGTCTGATCAGATAGGATCAGTGTCATTAAGAAAAGGAAAAAGGTTTTCCTGAAGAAATTGTTAAGAATTGAAAGGAGAAGAGGGAAGGGGGGGAGGGGAGAGAGGACCGAAGATTGTGGGTGGAATTAACTGACATTAGGAGGTGTAGGGGCTTGCTGTGTTCTAGAGAGCCCCAGAGAGGAGGTGAGAAGGTGGTGGGAAAGAGAGTAGGGATTAATAGCACTGTCTACACTCCATGAAGATGCTTTTGGCACAAGGCAACCTTTTTGCTATTTGGAGCCTTTTAGGTGTATGGATTAAAAGGGAGAAAATGTGTAGTTATATATCAACAGGGAATGTGTAAATCAGATGCTCACAACTTAGTAAAAGCACTGATGATGCTTTCATGCCACTTAGGGAACACCTTTGTAATGAATGGTATGGAAATACTAATGTACTAGGCATATTTAACATTTTCTTGTTTATTTTCTTACTTTGTGCATTTATGTCTCACTGTTAACATCTGAAAAGTAGAGATGATAGGATCCAGCTGTACCATGTTAAAATGTGTCATTAATTATCATGGATACTTTGAAAATAAAAGACTAACAAATATTAATTTGATTTAAGGGACCAGTCGAAGCTTTTTCAGTTCATAACTTCAATTTATGTTTCTTTTAAATAAGTTTCATAGGAGAATTTACAAAGGGATACCGCTCCAGCTCCGAGGTGAAGTCTGGGCTCTGCTTCTTGAGATCCCTAAAATGAAAGAAGAAACAAAGGGCCTTTATACTGTGAGTGTCTGAAGCCAACCTGTTATTTTGAAATTCATAAGTAAAATCTATTTCTTTTAGCATTCAAGGTGATGTAAGATATTCATATCATCATTTGACATTATATTAAAATGATACTATATTGGGTTTTTATAGGGATATTATCTGTTTTCTTGATTGCTTTGTTTATCCTAAATTTCAAACAGATACTTCAGTAAAAATGTTATTCTCTGTATCAATCAGTAAGTAGCAAGTGTTTTTCAAATACTTGAAACCATCAATCAGTGTTGGGCCATATTCAGAAGAAAAATTGACTAAGACCTGATTGTAGCTACTTGTTTTCAATGTAGTATTAATAAAGAGATTTACAGTGTAACTTTTAGAGTTATGGGAAAATAATAGAATTCAGTTTATCCAGCAACTGCCTGCATATGATTGACTGTTTTCTTCTAAATATGAAAAAGAAGATGTCTTCCTGAAGATTATTAGGGTAACTCTAGGTTTTATTATTTATTAATAAAAAGTTAAACTGTGACTCAGTGATCAGTCACCTGTGCCTTAAATTACTTAATGCATTAAATCTGCTTCTTTGTTATCTCAGCTATTTCCCTTCGAAACCTAAATTTTATATCTTTGAAAGGAGTAAGAAACATATCTAAAAATCAGTTTGAAATATGTTCCTCAGAAAATGTATATAAATGGAGTAAGTTAGAATAAATGAAAAAAAGAAAAGCTGTAATTTAAACCAAATTTCAGTTATAAAAGGGGCTTTGGAATGCTCTTTTGATATATTCTTTTTAATAAATGTAAAATTTCATCAAGATAAAGGTAATAAATACTATTTCACTTAATAAATTACTCATTTTGTATAAGATTTTTAAAATTAGCCAATTGGACTCTACACAGACTATAAGTTTATGTCTCATGATTTTAGAATTTCAAATTATTTTAGACTGATGATTAAATATTTGCTTGTAGTGTCATAGTTGTGCAGCCAGTATTGAAAATGATGCCTGAGAGAACATATATAAAATCTAACCTCAGTACCTCCTAAGTGTGCCTGGCATGTGATATGTGCTCAATAAATATTTGTTTAATAAAAGAAGTAAATTACTTTTTTTTAAAATCCTCTCACTTGAGGACATTTTTTCCATTCCTTTTTCAGAGAGAGAGAGAGAAACAAACAAACATCGATGTGAGAGACACATCGATTAGTTGCCTTCCAAATGCACCCCAACCAGGGACAGGGATCGAGCCTGCAACCGAGGTACATGCCCTTGATTGGAATTGATCCTGCGACCCTTCAGTTCATAGGCCAATGCTCTAACCACACTGGCACTGGCCAGGGCAGTAAATTACGTTTATTCAGCATGTGGTATTCGTGTCCTATGGCCGACATAACAAAGTACCACAAACAGTGGAGATTTATTCTCTCACAATTGTGGAGGAGACCGTCTGAAACTAAGGTTCATCAGGACCCTGTTCTCTTTCACAGCGCTAGGTTAGAATATTCCCTGACTCCCTAGATTCTGGTGGTTGCCAGCAACCCTTGGTGTTCGTTGACTTGTATCTGCGTCACTCTGATTTCTGCCTTCATCTTCACATGGCCCTCTTCCCTGTGTGTGTTTCTGTGTCTGCCAAGGGCCATTTGGATATTTATAACGTCATTTGCGGGCCATACAAAATTATCAACTAAAAATTAGCTATGCCTGGCCGGGCGTGGATCAGCGGTTAAGCGTCGACCTAGGATCCAGGCGATCAGGGTTCAATTCTCAGTCAGGGCACATGCCCGGGTTGCGGGCTGCAGCCGATCAATGACTCTCTCATCATTGATGTTTCTAGCTCTCTCTCTCCCTCTTCTTTCCTCTCTCTGAAATCAATAAAGATATATTAAAAAAAAAAAAATTAGCTATGAAAAAAGCTCCTAGACTTATTGAATTTTGAGCCCCACCTGTGGTTGCCCTGGCAGGGACAGACCAAAGGATTTTGCGCGCCGTACACCGGACTTTCCCCACCCCTGCCTTACAAGGACACCTGTCACTGAATTTAGGGTCTACCCTAATCCAGTACGAACTCATCTTAATTTGATTGCATCTGCAAAGACCCTGTTTTCAAATAGGGTCATATTCATAGGTTCTGGGTAAACATGAATTTTAGAGAGAGACTGTTCAACCCAGTATACATGCTAATATTAGAACTATGGTTTTCAGTTATATATATTAGACCTTTTCTACATAGAATAAGATTTCTTCCAGTGACTGGTTAATGTGAGAGAACTACTTAGTGAAAACCAGTCATACAGTGACAGCAAGAGAAATGACTTGCTCACCAAGACTTTCAAGCTTACAGTTTTTAACACTGTCATAAACATTATTTTTACTCTGAGTTTCCCCCAGAGTCATGATTTAACCACGTCTTCTTTTCCTGTCCATCTTTCTCCCTCTGCCTTTGCAAAAGTGGTGTGAATTGTTCTCCTCAAGTTGGAAAACTTAGTAGAAGTAAAACTACCTTTTCTTAATCTACAAAAGTTTTTCTCAGATTGTCAAATTGTCCTGGCTCCTGACCTGGTGTTCTCGCCTATTCTCTTATTCTTTTAATTGTGTCTCATCGTTATTATTTTTATTTTTATTTATTTTATTTTTTCCATCACCATTTATTCCCCCATGCCCTCTTCCACCTCCACCCCCTGAAATCACCACACTGTTGTCCCTGTCCATGAGTTCTCTCCTTTTTTCCCTTTTTTGCTTAATCCCTTCACACCAACCCCATATCACCACGCCCCCCGAGTTGTCTGCCTGCTCTCTATCTATGAATCTGTCACTATTTTGCTTGTTTGTTCAGTTTATTCATTAAATTCCACATATGAGTGAAATTATAGGGTACTTGTCTTTCTCTGACTGGCTTATTTCACTTAGCAGAATGTTCTCCAGGATTTGGAAGCAGTCCAAGTGCTCATCAGTAGAGGAGTAGATAAAAAAAAAGCTGTGGTACATGGAAAGGAAGAAAACTTTACCTTTTGCAACAGCGTGGCTAGACCTGGGAACATTCTGTCTCACCATTATTTGTCTCCCTCGGGCCTAGTGATTTGTCCTGCAGATGGTAGAGGTTCCAGTCCATAGTGGTTACCAGCCTCATCTACAGCCTTAGTGGGGTTTAATAATCTTGTAGGCCGAACACACAGTGCTAATTTTCCATCTGAATGTTTTCCACACAACTTCTGTCCTCAGTTTTATAGGTTCATTAGATCCTATTTCTTTCAAATAAGATGTTTATTTTTATATTATTGTGACACTCATGGATCTTAGCCCACCCAGTCTCAGAGATAACTGTAGGAGCTGCTACCTCCTTTCATCAAGATAAGAAGCATGCTTGATTTCTCGTATTCTGCACATTAACTTGTAAACATTCTAGGGTGTAAATAATCTTTCTGACCAATTTTTTTTTTTTTTTTACTGACTCAACTGGACTTTGTTTCTATCATGAAGGGTTTTTTTGTTGGAGTTTCTTTTCTTCTAGAGAAACTGACATTATAAATGTGTTCGGGTGTTTTTCTCCCTTTCAACTGAATTTTATGTAAAGTCTATTTTATCATGTTTTGTCAAACATTTTCTTTCTGTGTTTTGACATCTTATCTTTTACCTGGAGGCTTATAGAACAACAATTGAATCTCTTTATTACCCATTACACCCCCCCCCCCCCGCGATATTTAAAGAACAAATATATAAAGATTATTTTTAAAGCTAAATTTTTGTAATGTCTTCTGTACTAACTTATATCAGAAATAGCATACAATAATACTGTAGTGTGGTATGATTCCAGCACAACACTCTAAGTATCGTCCTCTGTCCTTGGAACTCTGAAGTGTACTGTGGTTACTTTGTATTTTTTAGAAAGCTACAGAGCTGCTTTTCTCTAAGCTCCACCTCAAAACACAAAACTACATATACAAAACACTTAACATACCCACAGATCCAAGATACCCCTCCTCTTTTCACTTTTAGCTTAAGTCTGGAATTAATAGTTATGTTTTTATAAATATCTTTGGAATTGATTTTAGCAGAAGTATATATTACCAGCACAGACATGGTCAGTGGATCAATATAACATATGTGTATAGATGCTTAATGATATGTAAGCATGGGTAAGTATAAATTATATAAATTTTAATCCCCCATCTGGTTAAAAGTGGGTGATTAAACATACTCATTTAGTGCCCCTAAATTGTGAAATGCCACTAAGTTGTCAGCAGAGAGCATTTTAAAAGGCAAACCCATAAGGAAGAGAAAACAGGAGAGATAACAGCTACCAATTTTTGGAAACCAGAATTCAGACAAATACTTAGTAATCTCAGCAAACCAGAGAAAACTAATCATAGGCTAGCAGTGAGAAATTGGAGAAGTACTTGATTTATATCTCAAAATCTCCAAAAGTCTAGATAATTGCCAATATCGGGTACCTCTGGAAGTAGAAGTGAAGCTAAAAACAGTAGAAATGGTTAAAAGTCCATTGCAGAAGCAGTTAAAGCCCCTAAGTCTCCTTCCCCAACCCTGGCAGGAGGTTGGAGGTTTACTGTTTGGACAGGGGTCTCTGGGCTGGAGAATACAGGCATTGCTGAGGATGGGGCTGCTGTAATGAAAGCACAGAAGAATTGAATATCCTGAATTTGGAGCATTGCAGCCTTTCCCTCCACTCGGCTCCCAGAACATCGACAGCTGGGTGCTTGTCTTTTTGTCAAGAGATCAGAAGAACTTCCTCAGGGGAATCTGACCAGCCTAAGAAAATGAACCCAAAGGTACTAACTTCAGGGGAACCCCAGTGAAACTGCTCAGCCAGTGAAGACACAGTTGTGAATCCCCACCTCTCCAGACAGAGCTTCCATCAGTTTTTAGTCTCCTACTTTTAAATATAAGGAGACAGTGAAGTATCACTGTTCATTTTAAGAGAGGAGCTAATACGAAAGACAAATGAGAACAAGTGGAAAAAAGCAACTTGTAAGAAGCAGACTGTAGCACAAGTAGAAAACTAAAAAAAACCCTATCATTAATATTTTTATCAGAGGGCTAAAAATAGATATTGCATCCATAAAGCAAGTATAGAATGCTATAAAAAGGAACACTTGAGAACAACAGATTTTTTAAAATATAAAAATGATAATAAGAATGAAAGATCCTAGAGGAGGATTTGAAAATAATAATTGAAGAAATTTCCCAGAAAGTAGATTATAAAGTCAAAGGGATGGAAAATAATAGAGAAAATATAAGAAAATTAAATGACAGCCCAGGAGGCCCCACACTGTAATAATAAGAGTTCCAGAAAGAGAAAATAGGAATGTGGGAGGGGAGGCTGGGGAAATCAACAAAGGAATTACTGAAGAAAATTTTTCAGAACTGAGAGATGCTTGAGTTTTTAAGATTGAAAATGTTCATCAAGTGACCAACCCTGTGGATAAAAATAGATCCAAACCAAGCACAGAAATGTGAAGTTTCAGACATGGAGAAAGAAACTCCTATAAGCTTCTAGAGAGAAAAAACAGACTACAGACTTCATATAAAGAAGCATACATTAGAATGGAAACACTGGAAGTTAGAAGACAATGAAGGCAGTGCCTTTTGAGCAAAAATATTTTCCAACTAGAATTCAAAATGGCCAGATAGTTAAGAAAGAAGGTAGCTATCAGACATTCAAAGTTTCAGAAAATGTGTCTTCCATATACCCTTTCACAGGAGTTACTGGAGGATGTGCTCCTCCAGAACAAGGGAATAAACCCGGAAAGAAGAGTGAAATGCAGGAAACAGGGAACCCAAGCAAGGGGAGACCTAGCAGATGATAAAGGGAGACCCCAAGACACCAGCTGTGTCGCAGCCCAAACATGAGCAGGTCACAAAGCTCTGGGAGCGATGTCTGCAAGAAGTTGAAATTGGGAGAATACCCCTTCTATTTGAACATTGCCAGAGGAGATTTATGCAATTTAAAGTGAGTTTGGGATTGAATTAGTGACAACTATGTAGAAAAAAAGCAAATCAAGAAATAATGCAATGATCAGCTCTAAGGAAAACAAGAATATTGTGTTGGAAAGAAAAAAGAAATAGTGGACTGCGTGACTCAGCTGTGAAGAGCTTTTGCATAGTCCTAGCAGTGCAAACTCCATGAAGTTCTCTATCCCAAATTAAAATCTACCACTCTTGATAGGACAGGAGGGAAAAGAGGGGATCGGAAAAGGGAGGGGATGGGAGTAGGAGAGATGGGGCATGGCTGGGAGAGAAACTTTATTGTGTGCCTTTTATGTTGTTTCCATGTTTGAACCATTTTCTTAAACCAAAAAACTTTTAAAATGAGAATTATTTTACTATTTGTCATAGACTTTTCAACAGCTGATTTCCATAAAAATTTGCTTTCTTCCCTTCTTTTTCCTCTTCAGAAATTAAAGCACAGAGCACGTGGTTGTTCACCTGATATCAGACAAATAGACCTTGATGTGAACCGTACATTCAGGGACCATATTATGTTTAGAGACAGATATGGTGTTAAGTAAGTAAAGTTTAATAGTATGCAATGTAAATAGCATTTACAAATAGGCTGTGTTAAAATCTTTACTAACTTAAAGACTAATCTTCATTCAGGTCCCAAAGGTTTAAACTTTTGCAGATCATTTGGTTCAGTGTGAAACTAAGGTTCAAATTTAACTTAAATTTTTGACATAGTTGGTGCTATAAAATTGACAAAGAATCATTTTATGATTTGTGAATTCTTAAAAATATGGTACTTTATTAAAAGTCTTAGAAAAGAAATGAGAGATTGTGTTGCTTTTTGAGAACTGTGCCAGTGATAAATACATCCCTATAACCTAGACCCCATACATAGATGAAACTTAAAAAAAAAAAAGGGAAATGAATGAATGAAATGGACTGTGACTGTTTATGAATGAAAGATAAAGTTTTGCTGACCTCTGTATTGGTTAGGGTTCAACCAGAGAAACAGAAACCAGTAAGAGATATATATCAAAGAGAATTATTGTGAGGAATTGGCTTGCACAGTTGTGGGGGCTGACTAGGCAGGTCTGAGATCCATAGAGCAGGCCATCAGGAAGAGCAGCTGGGACTCTTGGGCTTGAGCTGAAGCTTTTGTCCCAGGAGGAATTTCTTCAGGGAAGCCCCAGATCTGCTCTTGAAGCCTGTTAACTGATTGAATCAGGCCCACCCCCATTATCTAGGATGATCTGACTTAAAGTCAACTGATTATGGATTTTAAGCACATGTGCAAAATGCCTTCTTTATAGCAACACCTAGATTAGTGTTTCAATAACTAGGTGTTGTAGCTTAGCCAAGTTGACAAATTTGACCATCACTGTCAACCCTTGTCAATTTAATTTCCAAATAAAGACAATACCAAAGTTTTACTTCGGCCTAACTGTTCTACTTATGACTGCATATGTTAACCCTTTCCCCACAAGAGGATGCCTGTTCACTGTTCTGCTTTGATATTCTGTAAGCTAATTTCTGTGATATAAAGTTAACTAGTGTTAATATATCTCATGTGAGATGATAAGGGAAAAGAGAAGGAAGAAAATAAAATATTTTTAACATATATACAAACATATACCTAAGGAAGAAATAGTCATCGTTTCTACAACTGGGCATGTGGTCATAGCTGGTTTATAACTCTTTCCACTACCCATTCCGTACTTCCTTTGCTCTCAGCCAAGTACCTCTGCTCGTTGTGGTTATGTACCTGGTGGGGCGACCTAAACCTTTATTCCGAAAGGATTTGGACCACTAGCAATCCAGCCTGAATTGGATTGTTGTAGTTTTCCATTAAGTTGAATCACAGGTTTTGATAATGCTAAGAGACACCCTAGATGTTCTACTATATTTTAGACATACTCTTCCTTACGTCCATTGTGTAGTAGCAACTCAGTTTTCCCTCCATAACCAGGATCAGTTACCCCAGCCATACAGTCACCTCCTTCTTTGCCTGTTGATTCAAAGGCATGAGGAGCCCTAAGTGTTTGGGTGGCAGTCTCACCTTCCAGTTCAGTGAATCATTGTTGCATATCCTGGTGGAAGCCTTCCTCTCTTTGAAACGAAGACCTCCAGACTGCCAGAGAGCCTAAGGTTGATGGGAAGGGAAACAAACATTTTGCTGGTGGAATACCAGAGATAATAGTGGGTGGAGCCCTTCCCATTCCCACCCCTTCAGTCTTGGACCCCTGAATCCTGGCTATGGGAGAGACAGCACCATATGTTGGAGGCTGATTTAGAGCGTATACAGCCTTCTGGAGGACGTTGTCCAGCCTTACAGGTATTGCACCTAGCTGGCACTGAAACTGAGGCCATTGCATGATTCCATCAAGCCAGTTGCTTTCATGGAGATGAATCTATAGTGAGAATAGTTCCATGAAAGAAGGTAACAAATTTAAGAAATCATAAAGCCTTTTGTGTTTTTCGGTATAAATTCTTTCTATTAAAATGAATACTATCTAACCTCAAATTTATACCGTATAGAATATTGTTAAAATTTGAGCTTGGGATCATTTCTTTATTATATTAGTAATTTTATGTGGATTTTCTATTTTCTGTCGACCTTAATTTTTAAAATTAAAAAATTTTAAAGTTTATAATTTTTAAAATAACTAAATTGTCTTCAATATGAATTTTCTTTTCCTCTAGGCAGCAGTCCCTCTTCCACGTTCTCGCTGCATATTCTATTTACAATACGGTAAGTTGGAGCATGCGTGCCTGTAGCTCTCTGAGGTGTATTCTGAGGAACAGGAGAAATCGTTCAGCACTCCCTTCCTGACAAGGCCCTTTTGGGCTGTTTCTTCATCTCAGGACTAGTTAGTCTCCACAGTCTTTGAGCTCTGTGGATCTTTCCAAGGCTTCTTACAGTGACCCTGGGCCTTAGAGCAAAGCTGATTTGGAAGTGGGAAAAACCCATAGCATGTCAGTGAATCTCACTTTTTCCCTCTTTCTCCAGACTGTTTTATTATTCTTGTGTTGTTTGTTTTGTTTTTATTTTAAGCAAATAGGACTGGGAATGAGCAGGGCTAGAAGGACAGGAAGTTGGTAGCTAGATTAATTTTTGCTTTACATTTTATCCATTCAGTGAGTTTCAACTAGGATACCACCTGTGCCTACTTGCTATTCCCAAGAGCAGGCTAAGACTAACTTTTCTGGGGAGATGATAATGTAGGGAAAGATCAATTAGGGTTGAACCTAATTTGGATGTTAAATAAATGCTTGTTGACTAGGTTTCAGGGAGGACAGCCTTCAACCTTGAGATATGGCATTTCTATTTTAATGAAAACCTTTAAGTTACAAGGAACAGAAATCTCAAACTACGGCAAGTTGAAAAGGAGTTTATTAAAGGGACTTCTCATAGAAATGAAGCAATAGTTGGGCCTTGTGGGAATTGGAGCTGGAAAGTGCGAAGCCTTCAGTGAGAAAGAGCTACACTTTTTCTCACTTCCACTTGGGCCACACATTGACTGATTATCTCTGTAAACTGTTTATTCCAATATTTCTCTCTCCAGATTGCTTTCTTTGCCTACTTGTCAGTTTTTCCATGGCTAAAATTGCACCCATAGACTCAACGTGACCACTCTATTTCAGACCACATCTGATTATAGTCTCTGTGGCTTTATTTAGATTTCCTAGAAAGAGATTGTAATTAGCCGGTGCAGCCAATTAATCGTTCCCCTGCGGTCAAGTGTCCTCTTCTGCTCCATCAGTTTTGGTTCATGTGCCACCAACATGAACCCTTAAGGCCACTATATTAGCAGGGAACATGGAGAGAGTGGGCAGTTCTCAGAGAAGAGAGCACAGGCTGGATGGGTGTCTGAAAATGTGTGTACGTAAAGGTCCAGAAATCTAGAGGCCAACAGTGAACTGGGAACTGAAGGAGGAGAGAGACTTGCCAGCATCTGAGCAAAGAAGAGGAATATTGAGCTGAGAATCATACATAAAAAGAAAAAAACTATTAGTGCTCTTCACAGAATGTATAACAGTGTTGAACGGGCAACAATAAAAATGCATTTAGGCTTAGACTTTGTTCACACCTCTACATTTATTCTTGAACACAATTTATTCTTTTATAGTATGTGGTGCAATGCTATAAAGTTTTTAATATTTTTCTTTAGAATTGCTCATTCAGTAATGTGTTTAGGCATTTTCTGATTGTTTTATAGGTCAGTTTTATATATGCATATGCTTGTAATTTGATCTTAAAACCCCCAGTTTCTTTGTTTTCATTTACTCTTCAGGAAGTTGGATACTGTCAGGGGATGAGCCAGATCACAGCTTTACTTCTTATGTATATGAATGAAGAAGATGCCTTCTGGGCCCTGGTCAAACTCTTCTCAGGCCCCAAACATGCCATGCATGGTAAGAAAGCCCCATAATTTATCATGTACAATAAGCAAGAGAGGGAGACAAAAGGTAAATTAAAGCACAAACTATAGAAGATGCTTGGTTAAGTACAAACACTTACTGTCTAGGGGCTCATTCAGTTAATTGGTGTTTGTTACTAATTTTTTATTTCATTCTCCTTTATTGAATGCTTCTAAATTTTTCTGGTCACATTTATATTCCTTTGTGTTTATCCCAGAGTATATTGTTGACATTTAAAAAGTATTTCTTTACATGCCCCTCCAGTCAGAATAAACTAATTTAGGTTTGGAGGAATTTAGGAAAAGCTATATTATTGGGAGAAATAAAAGATGCCTTTTGATCAAAACTTTTAGGCAGTTACACAATTATCACTTCAATGAACTGTTTATTATTTACTGGATATTGTGATATATAACTCTTTGTCACAGAGTATTCATTGAAATATGATGCTTAGGATGTTTAAAGAAAAGGTACATAATAATTAAGTAGTTTTGTATTATAAGTGTGTGTTTTAGTTCTTTCAGCCATAAAATTGATTACACTTTATGTAAAAGCCTGGTAACACATTCTGGGCACTTTTTTGGTTTTCAGGTTAGATGATTTATTTTAAAATAACCACGTCCTTATATTTGCCAAGCATGTGCAATAAACTTTATTTAAGAATTTGGATTACAACTTGTCCTGGAAATAAAAGTGACATTTGTCCATATAATGCAAAATTTTCCCCCCAGCGCCATCTATGTGATAATATAAAATTAAAAACAAAACTTAACACTAATCACTCTAAGAATGGGTCATGTAAGCTCTGTTTGTGAATTTTTAAACTTTATGTTGTTTAAAACATGTTTAAAGTGATATTTTAAAATTTTCAATAGTTCACAGTTTATTAAATCTCACATTCTTACTGTATAGTTCTTGTGGGGGTATTTTGCATGTGTGTGGTCTGTGTATGTATGTGCACATGGGCACGCATATGTGTTAGCATTTGGCTGTCTTCCTTAGTGTTACTGTGAGTTTTTTAAAATAAATACTGTCTTTATGGTAGCTGTTTCTAGACACTTTGTACCCCATGAATAGACTCCGAAAGTCTGACATATTATATTGAACTGCAATCCAATAGATAGCATTATTTAAAAAGCATCTTGAAGAAAAATAATTCTGCCTTGTTATCAGTCTTATTTGCTTTACCATGGGGTGGTGTTGCTGATATATGTTGAAGTACAGTGGAATATTATCATTTAAGTATATGTAATTATGTAGAAAACTGCCCTATTTTAGAAAATTCATTTCTTTGCATTTCATATATAAAGTATCACTTATAAATGTATACAATAAAGTGTGGGCTGAAGAAAACGATATTTAAAATATCAAGTCTGGGATATCACTGAAAAGGGAAGATATATTAGGTATCTTAGCTAGTATTTATTATTGAAGGACATTGCCTTCTTTAAAATCAGACCTCTTGAGATCCTTCCAGTTCCCATCCCTATCAAGTTGACCATGAAAGTGGCACAGATAGATATATGGATTTTTTATGAAATAATTTCACTGGAAAATATTACTAGGGGAAGAATAGAATCTCTGTCTATGGAAATTTTTACACACACCTTAGAAAACTGAGAATTAGTTAAGAAATAGCCCTTTTCCAAACTATATAAAGCAGTGTTCCCCAAAAGTATGTGAGGAACATAGTTTCACTTTTGGAAAACATGCTTTCTTGGGGGAAAAGGTCTCCAAGATCAGATAAGTCTGGAAGACTGAGTTAAACAAAGAAAAATGTTTCTTTAGTCTATAAAATAACTTAGAAACATTACAAAGCTCATATGCATCATGAATATCTAAAGAGGGTATATATAACACACAGCATTGCCCTGGATTCTTTTTAAAAAAAATACAGAACATCTATTAACAAATCTATTAAGTATGTATCCTTTTGAATGGCTTGTGTAGAATATCTGAAAGGAAACTTGTGAATAAAAATAGATGTAAAGTTCCATGAATTAAAGACACAAAATTAATGCTGACTTACTATTTACAATTAGTTGCAGTCTAAAAATCTTATACATTATATTGTATAATCAGTTGAGATAAAATACCATTTTTGATGTAACATTTCGCATAGTGCCAGTATATTTTAGCTGCTGTTAAATATCAGTTATAGAAAGGATTAAAACTAATAAAAACTTTGGAAGCATGATACTAATGAAATTGTTAGAGTAAACCTTGAAAAAGTAATGAAAAGTTTGTTATATATTAACTGTAAAACAAAATGAAACAAATCAGGATTAGAATAACCTATAAAAAATTTGCACGCTTAAGATATGGCCCAATACTTTAAGAGAACAGATAATCTTGATAAACTGTTTCAGTTTTCATTTTTTCTTAACTTCTTAGTTTTCCTTTTAATTCAGAAATATTCTGTCCTCTTTTATATTTTTATAAGGTTATAGGAGATCTTTAGAAAACAAATACTGGACTACAGGTTTTATTAACTAAAGCTCATACACAATTATTTTTTTTGGTGGGGAGGAAAAATATTTTGGTAACTACTAGATTTATATTTTGTTGACAATTAAAAATGAAAAAATGTATTTTAAAATAGGGATTTTTATTGGTCTTGTTTAAGAAACATTATTTTTATGTTTGTATTCTAGGCTTTTTTGTCCATGGTTTTCCTAAACTCTTGAGGTTTCAAGAACATCATGAAAAAATACTGAATAAATTTCTGTCCAAGCTTAAGCAACACTTGGTAGGTAGACGTGACATTGACTTATACCCACCTACACCAAGAATAAGGCTAGGAGAATTGAGTGCAGCCTTTGGTCCCCATTACCTTATTGATTTATAGTGTTGTCCATTTCATTTACTATGCAGTTATAATTCCCAGTTGTTTAAAGAACATTGGGTTTGTGAAATTTAATATTGATGAACTATCACAGCCCTAACTCAAATTTCTTTGAAACTAATATCTATAAACAATACAGCTTTTAAAGATATATGATAGTTCAGTAATTTCAAAGGTGTTTTTTTTTTAAAAAAGATTTTTATTGGTTTTTTAGAGAGAGAGGAAGGGAGAGGGAGAGAGAAAAACATCACTGTGAGAGCAAAACATTGATTGGCTGCCTCCTGCACACCCCTTACCAGGGACTGAGCCAGCAACTGGGGCATGTGCCCTGATGGGGAATCAAACCAGCAGCCTTTCGGTGCACGGGATGATGCCCGACCAACTGAGCCACACCGGTCAGGGCTTGAAGGTGTTTTTATTGCACAAAAGTGTTTTAGGGTCATACAAACTCATCCTTAGTGAACCATACATATATGCTCTTTGGTAAAACACAGTAGTTCAGTAAAACAAAGATACTTCACTATAAACTATAATGTATTATAATCCTATCATAAGAAGGATTTGATTTTCAAAAGTTAAAATGAGGGAGAAGGAGAGGAAGTAAGAAGAGAAAAAATAGAAATACTCTAGCAGCATGAAAAAAGATTTGTAGTGAGATGGCTTTATGTGTAGCTTTGACAGTTACTTCCTACAGCCATCCTAACTTTTAGTGTTATATGTCATATTTTGTTTGCTACAGTCCAGAAACTATGAAATTTTGTTTTTTCAGGATTCTCAAGAAATCTACACAAGTTTTTACACAATGAAATGGTTTTTTCAATGCTTCCTTGATCGTGTGAGTATTTAATTACAAAACCCAATCATAAAATGATAAATATCAGACAGGGCAAACTATTAATCTTATTTCTGTTTTGTTTTTAATTCTAGACTCCCTTTACGCTAAACCTCAGAATATGGGATATCTATATCTTTGAAGGAGAACGAGTTCTGACTGCTATGTCTTATACAATCTTAAAATTACACAAAAGTAAGAAAATGTTTAACTATAAAGATTTCACAAAAATCTAGCCATGTTTTAACTCTCATTTCTCATTTCCCTCTCAACTTCATTTTCTTTTAGTAGTGAGTTTAAAAATTCCTGAAAATTAGTGAACAAATTATCTTTAGTTGGTAATTTACTTTCATTGGTTCTTATGACTAGAAACTTACTTCTTTAGAAAGGTCTTTGATTCTTTATTTCAGTTTTATTTTCATACTTAAACAATAGAATGCAGTGTGCTGGTTTTTTAATAATATTAATCTTATTAAGTATTTGTTTCCACTGGGACCCTCTTCTTCCTTTTCATCAGTCTGAATCTCAGCTTTGCAATAGGAGACGAGAGACCAAAGAAACCAGGCACCTTAGTCTAAAGGTCTAGAGAGGACATGTTCCGTTACTGTTTCCTTTTTCCAGGAAGAAAGCATCCAGCTCCAAGGTATAGAGCAGAGATGGGGAACCTCCAGCTCATCTCTCTGCTTGGCTGCATTGTGGCCTTTGGGGCAAGTACAGCCCATGTCAATAATTGCCTACATGCAACAAGGCTTTAAAAAAGTCTGTAGTTGCAATATTTCAAGGGCTTAGTAAATTTGATGTGCTATGCTTTATTTTAAAATCAAGAAATGAGAGTTTTTCTTCATGAAATGAACTTTATTCATCTTACTATCTCAATTCAACCTTAAAAATTATGTGAATCCTTTTGTAACTATGCAGAGGAGAGAATCACTGAAAGCTTTAGAACTGCATGTGCACTTCTAATTAGGCCACACAACATTGTTTCACATTCATGTATTCACTCTCTTATGTTGTTCTCGAATGATTCATCTGTTCAGCTTCCCAGCTAAATTATAATCTAATTGAGTACTTGGGGTCATGTTTTGTAGTTTTTTTCCCTGCTGTGCTTGGTGTTGTTCTAAGTACATGTTAGATACTTTAGTATAAGATTGCTTGATTGCTTACCTGAAAAGCATGGATTTCATGAGCACCAGATTATCCAAACTTTAGACAGGAATGAAAACCCCCTTTAAAATCATATTTGTATTATTTACTCTGAAAGGAAAGGATTCAGAAGTGTTGTGATTTGTTTCTCTTATACCCAAATCCTTACTCCCCCAACACGCAAACACAGCCCCAACCAAAACAATTGACAATGAATTGTCTCCAAGACTGTCCTGTAACCACAGGAAGTCAGTCAGTCTCTCTCAGTTTCTGTCAATCTCTCTCTCCCCTCCCCCTTCCTCTTTCTGGATTATGAACTGGCCGAGATATAGAACAAAAGTATACTTTTTATTAAGATATATACTAATTAGTTTAATTTTCCTAAACATATGAGGAGTAGAAACATGAGATTCTATTTCTCTATAGCACTCCTCCCCCTCTTAAAGTATGTTTTACTTATATGACTCTTGATTAATTTTGACAAGTAAAAAGTTTCTTTACCCTTTATGTAAATAACTTTAAGTGTAACAATTACTTATTATGCTATCATTTCATTGGACTAAAGCTGTAGGAAAAAGCCTATCTGCTGCTGTGTATTTGTTCTTAGTTAGGAAGAGAAAGCTCAAAGACCTAGGGAAAGTTCCTTCAGTGCCTTATAAAGCTTCAGAAACTGTGTCTGGGCCCCTTAACCAATAGTTAGTTGAAGCTCCCAAGATTTTCTTTTGCTTATTTCCTGATTGCCTTAACAATATTAAGGGATACTGATATTGGAGGTTCACCACACAGTGGTTTTAAACAGTAACAAAAAAGAAAAAAAAGAAAAAGGAACAACCGAAATGCCCAATATTAAAAATTTTAGTGCATGCATACAATGAACTCTTATAGTTATTAATAATGATGGTATACAGTTACACTGGTTGAAATAAGGGATATCAGTGATATAGATTACTGAGGGGAAAATACAAGGCGATAAATAGCATGGAAAGTGTAATTTACTTTTTAAATTAATATACATATACACACATCTCCTTATAGGACAGTTGCTAGTGGGATCTTAGCTGATTTTTACTTTCTGTTTTATATCTGTAATTTGAATTTTTTCTGATAAAATTAATTTCATAAGTGGAAATGTAAATAAAATTATAATCCATATTTTGTTTGAAATTCTGAAACAGTAAAATATAGACCTAAAAGTAGGTTTGGAGCTCCATGTCAATAAAACAGAAAGACCTCATTTTAGATGGTCTATGTCTATTGTATCTAAGAAGCTCTTGCTCTAGGTTAATGTTAATGCCTAGGTATGGTTATTCGTAAACCATGAGAAGGTATTTAGTAGTATTCAGATCCCCATCCACCACTGTAAGAGTACCTGCTTTTCTCCATGACTGCTTTAATATCAGAAAATATTTTTGTTGCCCCATCAGCATGGATCAGTGGTTGAGCATTTACCCATGAGGTTGATCATGGTTTGATTCCTAGTCAGGGCACATGCCTGGGTTTTGGGCTTGATTCCCAGTAGGGGGTGTGCAGGAGGCAACCGATAAGTGATTCTCATTATTGATGTTTCTATCTCTCTCTCCCTCTCCCTTCCTCTCTGAAATCAATAAAAACATATTTTTTAAAAAGAAAATATTTTTGTCATACTGAGTTTCAGTGATATTCACAATACCATATTTAATTTGTTTGTTGTGCCCCTTAAAAAAAAATACTACACTAGAATAGAATACATTATCTTCTCACCCTAAAGTAGCTGTTGACATAGCATGTTTATTTCATCCTTTCTTAGAACATTTAATGAAATTGTCTATGGAAGAACTTGTAGAATTTCTTCAGGAGACCTTGGCAAAGGACTTTTTCTTTGAAGATGACTTTGTAATAGAGCAACTTCAGATTTCTATGACAGAACTAAAGCGTGCAAAATTAGACCTTCCAGAACCTGGTAAGAAATATCCAAACACTTTATATCTATAATTGGAAGATACAGCACAATTAACATGAGCTATTTCTGTTTCAAACATAAGTATTATACATGCTTGTGATGACATAATGAAAATCAGTGTTTTAATAGCTATTTATGACTTTATCCTTATTTTAAGAAAAAGCAAATAAATGCGTTAATTAAATCTGCCTCTCCTAATAGAATAACTATACTATCTATACTTAAATGTATAAAGTTTGGTTGACAAGTAATACTATTCAACAGAAGTAACCATGTGGCTTTAAACTAGCATAATAATAAGCTCTTTTTACTTTCATCATTTCAATTTGTGAAACCATATGCAGTAGCAGAGCAAACGAGGGTCCCATTTTATAGAAAAGGAAACCGATACTAAAGTGCTTAAATATGAAGCTACAGAACCAGCAGACGGCATTATTGACAATAGAATCCAAGTTTTTTGACTGCCAATCCAGGGCTCTTTGCAGAATATTGCACTGTAAGATAATATATTTTACTTACTTATTTCATGACATCTATACCTGCTATTAGGTTTTCGGCTAAGTGCTGTGCCAGGGATGAGCAACTGAAAAGAAGACAAACTTCTTGCTTTCAGGGCTCACACAGGAGATACGGGATTTACATAAAGATAGATTGTGAAGGGGTAATAATAGAGCTAGAGAGTTAGAGGACACATGGGGAAGGGTTAGAGGAAGGGTAGTGGAGAATGATAGGGAAGAAAAAAGAAAATGTGGAAAGATCACAGTAGGAATAACTTTTAAGAGTTTTGACTAGATATTACTTGACAATTATGGTTTCCTGGACAAAAGTTATTCTGCCCTTTTCCTTTCTTTGTTGCATGGATTGTGTGGGAAGGGAGTAGGGAAGTGGAAGACCATGGTGAGAGTTGAAAAGTAAATGAGGTCAGTTATGTATGCCCTCAGGTGCAGTTGGATTTAGCATTTCCAGCCATTGTGGCCCATGCTTTGATGTCTTCTTGGACGTGTTTGTACAGAACAAGCAGAAGTACATTTATAAAAAAGCACATCTTTTCCCCTTTGGTAAAAGCCAAGATGCTCTGCTTTTACTTATTAATTGCAGGAGGTGTAATCAGTAGTGTTTCTCTGAAGTTTGTCTGGGTCATCAGAGTTCAGTAGAAAACAAAACATTACAGCAGTGATCGAGTGTGGGCACAGAAACCATCACCTTTCCTAAGTGAGGTCAATCCTCTCTTGTTCAGTATGATAATGTCCATTTTCTATTAATTCTTTCCTGTAGCAGGGAATGCGTTTGGTACACAGTTACTAACTACATCCTGCTACTTTAACATTCATAAAAGAGTTTAAGACAAGTTTTAGTAAAAGTAATACAGAGAAAAAAATGCATAGAGTAGAACTGTTTAAACATGAGAATAAAATATCAAAACCTGTGTAATTCAGCATCTAACTAGTAGTTAGTATTTACTGAATGCTGACTGTGTGCCACCTACTGCATGCACTCTCATTTAATCCCTAAAAACAAAAGGAAGTCCTTGCCCTCATTTTATACATGAGGAATTGTGCAGCCCTTTTAAAGATCTTTTTACTAGGAAACAGTAGGAGGGTGGATCGGGAGCGTAAAGGAGAGGGATAGATAAATAAGACCAGAAACATGTGCTAAATTTTGCTCTGATCATACTGGCAGTTAAGGCTGAGTGTGGTCAGGTGGCTGCTCACTTTGTACAACAACAATCTGTCTTTCATCTGTATTTCTACTACAGCATTTCCTTTTTGGACTTTTTGTCCCACAGCCTGCCCATTGTTATCCTCTTTACATTATTATAAGCTAAAAACAGAACATTGAAAGAATTAAATGAACATTATAACAAGAAATTTTAGTATACATGTATAGTTTTAAAAAACCTACTTGAGTATGTTATTTCTGTTTGGCTCCTTACATACTGCATCAGCATGAACTCTCACTGGTGATGTGTGACGGGGCTTGTTTTTAGACCCACACAAGCACATGGTAGTACTGTTAGATTTTTATTTTTTTGCTGGTTGGATAGAATATTTCATTGCTGTTTTGATTTGCATTTCTTTTATTTCTATCAAGTATCTTTCTTTTGTATTAATTGGGCATTTTATTTATTTTTCTGTAAACTTCCCTGTTCATCTTCTGCCCATTTTTCTTTGGCCTATTAATACATGTTCTTGATAAGTTAAGGAGATTGGCTAGTTTAATATATGTGTTGCAGATGCTTTTCTTATAGAATCTAAAAAATTTTAATTAGTGTTTTTCTTTATGGCATCTCACTTTTGTGTCTTATGTAAAGGATTTTCTACATGCTGAACGAAAACTTTTTTACTTACCTGTGAAAACTTTTTTCTCTTACAGGTTTTATGCTTTTATTTTTTATGCTTAATTCTTTAATTATCTAGAATTACTTTTTGTTGCAAGAAGGATATAGAGACTCAGCTTTGCTTGTAGTGTACATAACTAGCCATGTGGCTTAACAGCCTCTTGTGATTTGAGATGCCATCTTTGTCATGTAATAAAATCCCGAAAATGTCTATCTTAGCATTTTATTATGTTCCATCGACCTCGGCTTTTCCAATTACAAACAATTTTAATATCTATTGGGGCTAATTTTCCCTCATTACTTTGTGTTATTTTGTCAAGTTAACAAAAAAAGAACCACTAGTATTGTCATTAAGATTACATTGAATTTAAAAATTAATGAGAGAAAATGGATATTTAAACGACAGGATTTTTCTAAATATAAGCTTTTATTTTTCAGTTGTTCAAATTTAATGTTAATCAGTGAAATTTGTTTTCTCACATGACTGTTATACATTTCTTGCCACCCGCCCAAACCCCTCCTCCCGTAGGTGATTTTACACTCCTCATTGCTCTGCTAAGGTGAGCTCTCCATTTTTTCTAACTGGTTAGGAAAACTTTTGGTATATTAACAAAATATTTTTATTTTTATTGTGGTAAAATACACATAACATAAAATTTACTATCTTAACCATTTTTAAGTGTACACTTAAGTGGTATGAAACACATTCATAATGTTGTACAATCATCACCACTATCTTGTAAATCTGAAACTGTACCTATTAATCAAGACTTCCCCATTCCCCTCCGAGCCCCTGGAAACCGCCAGTCTACTTTCCATCTATGATTTGGACGACTCTAAGTAGCTCATATAAGTGGAATAATACAGTATTTGTCTCTTGTAGATTGGCTTATTTCACTGAGCATAATGCCCTCATGGTTCATCCATGTTGTAGCCTGTGTCAGAATTTTCTTCCTTTTTAAGCCTGAATAGTTTCCCATTGTGTGCATAAACCACATTTTGCTTATCCATTCAAGATGGACACTTGAGTTGCTTTCACATTTGAGCTGTTGTTAAAAATGCTGCAATGAACATGGGTGTCCAAATATCTCTTCAAGACCTAGCTTTTAATCCTTTTGGGTATATACCCAGAAATAGATTTACTGGGTTATATTGTATTTCTACTTTTAATTTTTTGAAGAATTACCACACTATTTTCCACAGCAGCTGCACCCTTTTACATTTCTACCAACAATGCCCAAGGGTTTAAATTTCTCCACATTCTTGCCAATATTTCTTTCCCTTCAGTAGCCATCTTGATTGGTGTGAGTTGGTATGTTATTGTAGTTTTGATTTACATTTTCCTAATGATCAGTCAGTTGAGCATCTTTTCATGTGCTTATTGGTCATCTGTATATTTTCTTTGGAGAAATATTTGTTCAAGCCTTTGCCCATTTTTGAATTGGGTTATTCGTTTTTTTTCTTGTTGAGTTTTAGGAGTTCTCCCTGTACTATGGATATTAATTCCCTTATCAAATATATGATTTGCAAATACTTTCTCTCATTCTATGGCTTGCCTTTTTACTCTGTTGATACTGTTTTTTTGATTCACAAAGTGTTTTAATGTTTATGAAGTCCAATTTGTTTTTCCCTTTGTTGCCTGTGTCTTTGGTGTCATACCCAAGAAATCATTGCCAAATCCAATGACATAAAGCTTTGTTCTATGTTGTCTTCTAAGGGTTTTATAGTTTTAGGGGTTACATTTAGGTCTTTAATCCATTTTGAGTTAATTTTTTTTCATGGTATTAGGTAAGGATTCAACTTCATTCTTATGCATGTGCATAACCAATTTTCCCAGCAACATGTGTTGAAAAGACTGTCCCTTTTCCATTGAATGGTCTTGCCATCCTTGTCAAAAATCATTTTACCATATAGGTGAAGATATACTTCTGGGTTCTCTGTTCCATTCCATTGGTCTTAAAGTGGATATCTTTATGTTAGTATCACTTTATTTTGACTAGTATAGCTTTGTAGTGAGTGTTGAAATCAGAAAATGTGCATCCTCAAGCTTTTCAAGATTGTTTTAGTCCATATAAATTTTAGGATGTTTTTTTTTAGCTCTGCAAAAAATGTTATTGGAGTTTTGATAGAGATTGCATTAAATCTGTAGATTACTTTGGATGGTATTGACATCTTAACAATATTAAGTCTCCCGATTCATGAATGTGGGATGGAATTTAATTTATTTATGTCTTAGCTCGTCTCTTTCAACAGTATTTTATAGTTTTCATTGAACATGTCTTTCACCTCTTTAAGTTCATTCCTAAGTATTTTATTCTGTTTGATGCTATTGCAAGTGGAATTGTTTTGTAATTTCCTTTTCAGATTGTGTATTTTTAGTATATAGAAATACAGTTGACTTTTGTGTGTTGACTTTGTGTCCTGCCACTTTGCTGAACTCGTTTATTAGCTCTAACAGATTTTTGTTGTGTGTGGAATCTTTAGAGTTGTCTACACATAAGATCATATCATCTGTGAACAGAGGTAATTTTACTTCTTTTTTTCCAATTTGGATGCCTTTTATTTATTTTTCTTGCCTCTGTGCCCTGGCTAAAATTTCTGGTACTGTGTTGATTAGAAGTGGTGAGAATGGGCATCCCTTTCTTATTACTGATCTCAGAGGAAGAGCTTTCAGTCTTTTGCGAATGAATATATTCGTTGTGGGTTTTTCATATATGGCCTTTATTATGTTGAGGTAGTTTCCTTCTCTTCCTAATTTGTTGAGTGTTTTTCATCATGAAAGAGTGTTAAAGTTTGTCAGACACTTTTTCTGCATCAATTGAGGTGATCATGTGTTTTTTTCCCCCCTTCATTTTCTTAATGTGGTGTTTTAGATTGATCAATTTTTGTATGTTGAACTATCGTTGCATTCCAGGAATACCTTCCACTTGGTCATGTTGTATAATCCCACTACTATATTGCTCAACTCAGTTTGCTAGTATTTTGTTGTGGAGTTTTGCATCAGTGTTCATAAGGAACATTGTTCTGTAGTTTTCTTGTAGTATCTTTGTTTGGCTTTGTTGTCACGGTAATGCTGCCTTCACAGAATGTGCCTTATTTATAAATTAAACTTTATCATAGGTATGTATGTATAGGAAAAAACATAGTATATATAGGGTTCAGTATTATCTGCAGTTTCAGGCATCCACTGGGGGTCTTGGAACATATTCCCCATAAATAAGGGGAGACGTCCATATTTTCTTAGAAAGCTGTTCACTTCCAGTTTCTGAATGTATTTGTATAAGACTTTGCAAAAAACTTTTCAAACATACACAAAACTAGAAAAAATGTTAAAGAATCCCTTTCTCGCCCAGCCGGGCGTGGCTCAGCGGTTGAGCGTCGACCTGGGATCCGGGCGATCGGGGTTCGTATTCCCGGTCAGGGCACATGCCCGGGTTGTGGGCTCGATCAATGTCTCTCTCATCATTGATGTTTTTGTCTCTCTCTCTCTCCCTCTCCTTTCCTCTCTCTGAAATCAATAAAGATATATTTAACCTTTAAAAGACGGCATTTAAATTCAGTTCTGCAGGCATTTACTTTTTTGCCTCTATCTTATCTATTTTTTGAGTTATTTATGAAAAGTAAAAACAGTTATAAAGAAAATGTATTGTTTATTATTAAAGTTATCTTTTAATATATGTTACTGATGTTAAAAAATATAAAAATTACATTTACAATTTAAATTACATTTTGCCGGGAACTAAAGTTCCCTTTCGTCCGATAAAGGTTAGAGAAAAAAAAGAGAAAAAAAAAGAATCCCTTTCTCTGTTTATTCATCATCCAGCTTATTAAACAGTTTTAAAGTGAAAATAAAGACATCGTAGATCCCAAGTATAACCTATAACCAATCCATATTAGAATTTTTTTCAGTAATACCCAAAGCTGTCTTAGCTATTTTTCTTCACCAGGATTTGACCAAGGACTTCACTTTGTATTTGATATGTTTCTTAAGTCTCTTCATATGCAACAGCCTCTTCCTCACTTCCCATTCCTACCTTTTAGTTTTCTCCTTTGTCAATGACACTTTGTTGAAGAAATCAGTCCTGTTATCTTGTGGAATGTCCCACATTCTGAAATAGTCCAGTTTTTCTTTCCTATAGACATTTAACTCATTCCTCTAGCCTCTATATTTTCTATAAGATAGAAATTAAATGTAGAGGTTTAATTAGATTCAGGTTAAATAGGAGGTGCATAAAGACTAGTTTTATTAATAATAGTGATACTCAGTTTGAACCCAGGGTAAAAGGTGATAACCAGATCTCTTGTTTTACAAATAAGGCTTTTTTAAAAATTACAAAACTTTCAGCAAGTAATCTATGTCATAATGTTTTGACACTGTATAGTATCCAATTTCCTTTTAATCTTTCCTTTGATGTTTTTACCTTTCATTGATAATTCTTGCCTAAAACAGATATTTCCGTAGCAGCTGTAAAATAGCAATTTTTAAATTTGATTCTTCCTTTTACACTTATCAGCAGACTTTCTTCTGTAACAGAGTTTTCCCTCCTTTATCAACAGGGGCTCTGTGGTTACTTTAAAATGTGTTTCCTACTGAAAAGGCAGAATAAATGCTTAATTGTTTTTATCAATTTTCAAAATTAGGAGTTGATGTTCTTGATTCTCGCTAACGGCAACAAATGACCTATTCATTTGCTTTCTCATTGTGAATTAGTGGAATTTGGTTTATTCTAAATGTTTCAATCAGATATGATTATTATTGTTTCATTGTTAAAATTGTTCTACATTTCGCCAGTGGGATCTCCCTTAAACTGATTCCTGTGTCCTTTTGACCCAACATTCTAGTGGTCTTTGAATACTTCCTTGTGCAACAAGATATCTCTGGCTTACCCTAAAAATCCCTTGTTCCTCAGTTTTATTACACAAACAATACACAAATATATCCACATAAGAACTCTAGACAGTCATTGACGTATGCTGAGTGATGTATGAAGGCTTTCCATTACTTCATTGGACTTCTGTTCTTCCCTTCAAAGCAGACTGCTGGCCAGCAGTTTGGGGCATGTTCTAGTCCTTTGCTTTGCTTTTACGTGTAAATTTATATGTAAACACATACATTTACATAAATGAATGTAGCTTTTTTGTAGATGTCTTTTATCAACAAGTGTTCCATTCTATTCCTAATTTGCTGACACTTTATCCTTATGTCACTGTATGTCTTCTTAGTCTTTATTTATTGTGAGCGTATAAAGCTAATCTTTATGTTGCTAATCTGACTTCCAGCCATTTCTGTTCTATGTTATTTTTCTGTTTTATTGATTAACTCTATAATCCCCTTTTTTTGGCCACGATTAATAAACATGTATAAGCAGTTATAAAGTTTTAGCTCTCCACCTCTTCATGTGAATCAACTATGAAGATGTCAGTTTAAATAAAAGTACTTTTGACAAGTGTAATATTAAAATGACTCAGATGGTTTCTTGTATACCCCATTGGCTAGTGATTATTAGACAGAAATAGCCCTTTGTTCTCATCAGCTATCTTCTGTTCAAATGAAACCATTGGCAGAGATTTTGTCACTTAGGGAAGTCATTCTGGTTAGAAAGCCTGTGTTGATCCCTGTGACTGCAAATTTGTCCCAAACTTATAGCTTATGACCTATATAGAACAATTGAGAGAAAAATTCTCTTAGAATAATTGAGAGAGCCATTTTAAAGTTTATCTTTTATTTTAGATATCAGAAAAGTATGAAACTGAAGGAACCTTTTTAAGAAAGAAAGTGTTTCGTTGCTTTTAGATCTGGTACTTGTCCTTTTTTTCCTGGAGTAATTTGGGAATTTTATTTTCTTTATCTAGAGAAAAACTTTTCCAGCTTCAATGTTACATTTTCTCCTTGTATTTTTTGATGGTGTCCAGATTTTTGACTGGAACATGGGAAGAAAACGTTCATTTGTGCTTGGCCCCAGCAGGGCTTTGTGTGAATTATCATTGGAGTTCTTTGTGGCTCACTTCAGATAACTGCTGTTTTCACTTTCTCCCACCCTCCCTCTTTAACCATTCCTTCTCTTTTTCCTCCATGGCTTCCTTTTCTTGGGCTTATCTTTTCAGTGGCCTCTCTGAAGCTGCATTCTTGCCTTCTTTTCATCCTGCACACTGCCTGGGGTGCTTTTCTCATTTCCCTGAGGTGGCTGTCACTTCCAAAACTTCCAGCTTGGAACCTCCACCACCAGGTCTTTGTGCTGGAACTTCTGAGCTCTAGACTCACTTAACTGATACCTTAAATGGGCATCTTCACCCACCTGCCCCTCAGGTGCTTCAAACTTACTCTCTAAATTCCCACCCCACCTCCGACCTTTTCCCATTTTCCCTCTGCATTGCCTATCAGGATAACATGCTCAGCACTTGCGCATCCTCTTAGTCATCCAAAATCTTCTCCCTGCTACCCTCGTGTACTAGCCTTCCATTTAGCTATAATGCATTTAGTCATCAAGTTCTGTGTTTCTTTTGATTCCTAATATCTCTCTAACACCCCCCTCCTCTCCATCCTCACTACCCGAGCTGCATCGTCTGCACGGGAAGCCCTGGAGCCAGTGTTGCTTGCTTCCTTGCTGAGCCAGAGTGAGCTTGTAGAACAGCCAGCCCTTCAGAGGCTTCTGTGCTTATGGGAGAAAATCCAAACTCCTTAGTTTGACATATAAGACTCCCTTGCGGGCGTGGCTCAGCGGTTGAGCGTCGACCTAGGATCCAGGCGATCGGGTTCAATTCCTGGTCAGGGCACGTGCCCAGGTTGCGGGTTCGATCCCCAGTCGGGGTCGTGCAGGAGGCAGCTAGTTGATCAATGACTCTCTCATCATTGATGTTTCTATCCCCCCCCTTTCTCTCCCCCCCTCTCCTTTCCTCTCTCTGAAATCAATAAAGATATATTTAAAAAAAAAAAAAAAGACTTCCTTGGCCTGCTTGTTTTCCTACATCCATCCATCCCACTTCCTGGCCACTTTTAAAGAGTAATAGTAACAGCCCACTTTTGAGTCTCATAATGACTCCTTGCAAAATACTTTCTTTACATGCACATATCAGTTATTTTTTCAACAGCCCTTTGGAATAACGTATTTGACAGTGTAAGTTTGCTTGATTTTTAATATCTTCAAGGATAATTTTTCATGCACTGCATTGTGTAGGTTTTTAAAATTAGTATTTTGTTTGCTAAAGTTACAAATCTGGAAACCTAGTTCTTTAAGTTTGTTAATTCATTGTACAAAAATTTTCTTCATATGTTCCAAAGTTTTTGACTACCATTATAAAAAAATACAAAGGACAAAATGCATTACTGAAGTTTTTTGAGGTGATGGATTTGTTTTGTATCTTGATTGCATACACACACACACAAACAAGTCAATTTTATTGTTAGTTTTTAAAAAAAGAAACCTCTGTCCCACTTTTTGAGAGTTTGAGTATGTTTTCACTTTTGTTTATATATTAGAAACCAGTGCTAATCACATATGTTCAAAAATTTTTAAGTATATGTGTATGAATTGAAATGCTAGGAAACAAAATGCAGATTTTAAAAATAAAACTTTTTCACAAAAATCTACTGAATTTATGTGGTATTAACCAGGTTTATAATGATAACTGTGTTTAAATAATTGTCTTTTTTTCTGTTTCCCTTATATTTCAAGTTTAATCTGATGGATGGTTGGGGGAAAGTTCAGCCTATGACCCTAACTACAGCCTAACTACAGTAATTTTTTTTCAATTTTTAAAAATAAAAATAATTATTTTTAATAATTTAGAAAGCAAACTGTACTCTTTTGATCACCGTGTTGAAGGCTATAATAGTGTTTGAATTGAATATTCTTTTGGCTGATGGTACAGTAAACAGAATTAAAACCATTTGGTTTTTCAGATATAAATTTGAAATCAGTAATTTTGTGACAGTGAATTAAAATTCAATTGGACTTAATATTTGATCTGGCAGGGAATGAGATGACTCTCCCAGAATAATTTTCCTGACAGTGGCCTTCACCATTTCTTACTGAATACTGTTAGAATAGTCAGGATACATATATTCTATTGTTGAAATTTAAAAGTAAAATGTTGCTCACAAGAAAGAGCACTTAGAGCACTTTCCTGTAATTATATACCTCTTGTTGGGTGCAAAAAGCTGTTAATGCCTTCTGAAGCAGTTCATCTGCAAGGCTTGTAGTTGAGCATGGTTTCCACTGGGTGGTGACAGAGACCTGAGTAAGATCAAAGGTGGACCAGCCTAGAAGGACTTCTTTTTCCCTTATAATTTTAAGGAGGGCTAGAGTATTCTTTTTGTTGGCTTAAAAAAACCCTATTAAATATTTTTGCCTTTATTCTGAAATATATCAAGTTATATCTCCCTTTTTTGAGTGGAATATCGTAATTGTTGGCACTGGCATAAAAATACCCACCACTTGTATGATAACAACAGTGAAAAATATCATTAATGTGGTGTTTTCACAAAAGCATCCCCTATTATATCTAATGGGAATTGTGATGCTTTCCTGCCCTTTAAGGAGTAGAGCAGTACTTCTTCATTTAAACTCCTGTGGTTTTGAGGGAAGAATAAAACTTTAGCTTTACTCTGGAGCTATAGTGGGAACTCTAGAATTAAAGTATGGATAATAAATATGAATACTTATTGCCTATTTTTAACCATATGTTTTGACATCAATTAAGCTTCAATCTTTTAGTTACACTCAGTTACTTAGGCATGAAAGGAGATAGTTAAACAAAGGCCAAGTGTAGCTCTGTGTGTGTGTGTGTGTCTGTGTCTGTGTGTGTGTGTGTGTGTGCATGCGTGCGCACGCTCGTGCGTGCTCGGGTGCACATGTTCGTTTGAGTAAGTTAAGACGGATCTATGAAGAGACTATACAGTAATGTTTAATACTTATTTGGATCTACTTTTGTGGAAAAAAGGCGGAGAATATTCATTAGCATACAAAGATATTGCTGGTGATTGCATTTGTTCTCACAGTATCTACACTGTATATCTTCAGCTCAGTAAAGTTGATTAATTAATCTTAAAAAAAGAATCACCTTTATAGATTTTCTTCCTAATTTCATGCTTGCAAAGATCAGATTGCCCAGGCACAGAGTCCTTGAGCTGGTACTGCTGTTGGAGTTGAAAGGCCTCTGCCCTGCCTGGTATAACACGAGCGTGTCCCCACTCAGACGCGGGAGTTACAACCTGCTTTTGGAAGGCACACGCTTGCTCATAGGTTCCCTGTGGCTGTCTCCATTTTCTGCCTTCCCAATGCCCATTGCCTTCTGCTCTCCTTCCTTCTCCTTCTGGTCCTCTCCAGTGTTCACCTACCATGATTGCCCCTCCTCTCCTCTCTTCTCCTCTTTTCCTCTCTGGTCACTTTCCACCGCTTCTCACTCTTTCTCCTCAATTTGAGAGACACAGCCCTCCACAGACGAAGTTGTCCTGAGGGGCCCTCAGGACCTTCACTGAAGTGCCAGTAAAGTATGTAGAGTTTTACACTGTTCAGAGGTGTTGGGTCAGTTATGGGAGTAACTTGTACATGGCATAACACACCACTGTTATCAGCCCACGGATATCTATGGAAGATAGATGTTGATACAGGACCATGAGCCATGGATTAGTTCCACTTGTTAGTCTTTAGCATGCTCTCTAGTCACCAATCACTACAGAAAGTAGATGTGGCCCGACACTGTTTTACATTAAGCAAATTCCAGCACTGCGGTCTGGCCCTGGACCTGTGCATATCCTCACCCTATCATGCAAGGCCTCCTGGCCTAACTGGCATTACTGTCTTTATAATGGGAAGGAGCTGGATTTTGTAAGCACTTACATTTTAGGAGGCTCTTTCTTACATTGCTGTCTACTGCCTCTTTCATATTGCTTTACCTTCTTCCATGCTTACTGAAAATCTTTATGGGGGCAAAGGACCATTCTCTGTAAATGTCTTTGTACGTCTGAGGTATTCACCACATACCTCTTACAGGGTCCTAGTTCCTAATGAGAGATTGCTGTTTAGGAATTAATTAGATACAGTGTCATTTTGTTTGCATTGGATTTTTTTTCTCCGAATCCTTCTATATCTAGTTTCTTAGCTTTGCAGATCTTGGGTATTTGTAACCATTCTGTTTCTGTAGTGTGTATATGGAACAGTGTGTCATTACTCTAATTTGTATTTATTATACATCAATGAATGGGCATTTTGTAACACCTTACACATAATTCTGCTATTCCTTTAGATATTGTAGGAAAGAGTACAAAAGAAGTCACTCTAAGTAGGTTTTTGTCTACTAGGGGGAAGGGAAATGTGTTGCATGAAAGAACTTTAAGATGCTGCCTTTTGGATATTTTAGAACAGTGACAGAATTTTTTCCCCCAGTGTGGATTTTGGCCTCTTGCCTATTCAGTAAGTGGAACGTGTTAAATTTTTCTTATTATTCTAATATGATGTGTATATGCATAGAATATTAATGTCTCTTCCTTAGAGAAATTTCTCTATTGACTTGAATATAAAATAGTGTTAAGTGTAAGGTGAATACTCTTCTTACCGTTTATGATGAAAAATTAAATCTCCCACGTAGGTATGATACGTACCTTTCCATTTTGTTTCATGCGTGAAATTATCACCTCAGTTCTCTCCATTACTTCCATCTCAGTTCTTCTATTGTTTTTCCTGAAAAATCCATGCCCCATCCTACATTTTACTGTGTCCAGTTAGTTTTTACTGATGTGTGCCCTTTATATATCCAAAGGTTTCAGAAGGAAAAACCTGTGGACACTAGAATAAGAACAGTATGTGAAGTGGCATTATTTCCCCAAAGATGTTCAGTTTCCCCCTAAGTCCTCTTTCCGCCCCACTTTCTTCCTTCCACTCCCACTTTAAAGTGTTTTTTAAAAATCTCTTCCCTTTCATTGGTTCCTTCTTATACCCTATTCTACTCTGCTTCGGTTAGTCCAGACCTAGACTTGCTTAAATTCTGGGTACCACGTTTACAAGGATGCCCTTTTATCTTCATCAGTGTCACTAAGCAGCTATGGCTGACGTCTGTGGAAAATGCTATGGAAGCCAACCCCAAACTGATTGTTCCTAGCAATAAGTTGGTGACTCCAAGACATAGAAACCAGCACACAGGAATCTGCAAAGTAATGGAATGTTAGTTACCCCTGTGGACCTGGTACTGCTTGTGTCTACCTTCCACATTTGTTCTGTTCAATTGCCTTTTTGCTGTGGTATGTAAAGTAAATTTTAATTACTATAGTTGTAGGCATTGAAAATATACTAGGACCATAAAAGTAGATGATTGTAAATAATGAAATATGCAACTTTTTACTAACAGAAAAATCTGTAAATTGTCTGCTTAATAAAGCAAGTCAGCTTTTAGATCTAGGATGTAGACCTAAGGGTAGTGACATAGTCAGTTCAGGGTGCTATAACTAAAATGCCACAGAATGGGTGACTTAAACAATGGAAATTTATTTTCTCACAATTCTAGAGGCTTGGAAGTCCAAGATCAAAGTGTTGGCAGGATTAGATTCTTCTCTCCTTGGCTTTAGATGGCCATCTTCACATGGTTGTCTCTGTTTCTTTCTGTGTCCTAATGGCCTCTTCTTATAAGGACATCAGTCATATTGGATTAGAGGCACACTCCAAAGCCTTATTACCTCAGTCAAGGCCTTACTTCCAAATGTAGTCACATTTTGAGTTACCAGGGACTAGGGCTTCAACATGTGAATTCTGAGGGGACAGAATTCAGCCATAACAATGAGGTGGTTTTTAAGCAGAGACCCTGCTGAAGAGAAAAAACACGAATTTGTTGTCCAGTGGATCATCTCCAACTCCATCATCAAGTCCACCCCATGGGACCCAGACTCTGCAGCTCTTTACTGAGGGCCCCTCTGTGCCAGGCGCTGTCCAGGACTCCACACATATTAATCAAGGAACAGTCTTCCTTCCCTCTTAGGTGTCACCTCTCTGTGATGTACTTGGGAAGGTTTGATGGCAGAAAGAGATGGGCTATCCCCATGTGGTCCAGAGCTCCCTCTCTGACCACTTCTCTTCCAACTGGTGTTTCTCCTGCTCTGCCAGAGGCCTCTCTTCATTCCACTATTGACCACAACTCAGAGGACCTGGAGGACTGAGGTCCCTGTGGTGCAACATGGCTACTTTTTTAGAAGCCTTTGCAGAGGGGGAGGTAAAAACTGGGCAGCTCACACTTCTCTTTGTGGCCCCATCTGTACTCCACCCTGGAGGGGGGGGTAGCATGCTAATTCCATCCTGAGGTCTCTACCCTTATGACCTAATTACCTCCCAAGCTCCACCTCCAAATACCATTATAATGGGGTTACATTGGGGAGTTTCAACATATGAATTTGGGGTGGGAGTGGACCACAGACATTCAGTCTACAGTAGGTAGCTAACCTTTGAAAAATACCAGTTTCAAGTGGATTTGGTTTCATAAGTTGTGAATTGATATAGATTGAAAAACAGGCTCTGAGTAGCCACAGTGTGCGCTAAGAGGAACATTCAGGGCTTTCACTGACAGATTGATGTTCTAGGGAGACATGTGCAAGTGGCAACAGCAGTTCCTTTTTTTTTTTTTTAATACTGCTATGGAGAAAATTTTAAATATTTAAAATTATTTCCTATGAACGAGGCTCTCTCTGCAGGCTGCTGAAAGCCACTGAGTGCTGGAGAAGTGGGGCAGCTTAAAGGGCTCAGCATGAAGATCACTACAGCTAATCCAATTTTGTCCCTGGAACAGCACATCTGCAGGCATGAATTAACCACTCTCTGGTTGCCACTGTTTTACTTCTCTTTTTAATGGTTATGTTTTTTATTAGATTCCTACTCACCAACCTGAAAAGAGAGTTTTGACAATTGGCTGATATTATTATCTGATAGAATATCAACCAGCCATTGAATTAGTCATTCAAATAACTAAGTTGTGTGTCTTTAGAAAATAGTCTGAGTGGGGACTAAATGAAAATTCATAAATTCAGTTTTTCTGTTACATAGGTCTTTATATCTTCTTGATGATTTGTGTTTGTTGGGGTCAGTTGCCTACAGGGAGGAAGGAATTAATATATTTATCTGGAACTAAATGGATCACTATTTGTAGAGCTGATAAAAACTTTTTGGGGACACTAGATAGATTTTCTGTGTATGTTTTTTTAAATATGCTTTTATTGATTTCAGAGAGAGGAAGGGAGAGGGGAAGAGAGAGAGATACATCAATGATGAGAGAGAGTCATTGATTGGCTGCCTCCTACACATCCCCTGCTGGGGATCGAGCCCGAAACCTGGGCATGTGTCCTGACTGGGAATCCAATCTCGATCTTTTGGATCGTAGGTCAATGCTCAACTGCTGAGCCACGCCGGCCGGGCAGATATTCACTTTTATTGCTAGTTTTTAACCAGCTGGGCTGAATAACTACTTGTGAAAGTTCTTGATGTGGGCTGTCTTTGAGTCACCTCTCTTGCCTAATTCCAGGTATTTCCTATGAGACTAGTCAGAACAGAACTGGAATACTTCAGATTATTTTACATGCAGCGTTCATGAACAAAGAAAACTTTTTTCATGACAAGCATTTTAAAATTAAGACTATCACTTGAAATAATTTGTCTACATACCATAAAATGTCTTTATTATGAAAAGACACAGAAAATTGGCTATGCTGACCATTACTGAATAGCACCTGTCTGTTCTGTCTTCAAACCAGGAGCCGTGCCTTACCCTGCTCATCACTCACAGGTCACACCTGATGCAGGAGCAAATGTCTCTGCTCTGCCTTAAAACATATCCTAGAACAGCCTCTTCTCACTGCCTCCCCACACTGTAGTGTAGGTGTAAAGAGTGAAGGCTCTGGAGTCAGCTCTGGGCTTGAATTCTCCACCTGCCCCTGGCTGGCTGTGAGCCCTTGGTCAAGTTCACTGCTGCCTCAGTTTTCTCATCTATACAATGAGAATAATAGTGGTGAGCTATATGTTATAAGCCTGTTGCTGACACTGTATGTATAGCTTTTGAGCAGTGTTGACATATAAAGGCTCAGTGAGTATTAGCTAGTACTATTATTATTATCTTCATTAATTATTATACAGTCTTTAAGTCCAACCCACCATTCAAAGTGAACTTTATAAGATAGACATCAGATCATGGTGCTCTCGTGCTGAAAAGCCTTCAGTAATTTGTAGCTAACTCAGAAAAAAAGTAAATGAATCCAGAGTTCTTACTGTGTCTTCAAGGCCCTATGTGATGTGACTCCTCTGGTCCTCTGACCTTGTCCACCATTGTCCACCTTTCTCCCACGCTAGGCACAGAGCACCTTTGTTCCCGCTGGGACGCTTCCCTGTATGTCCTGCCCCACCCCAAATTACTGTCCTTACAGCCCTGTACAACTGGCATAGCAGCTCCATAGGGCAGGGCTTCACCCCATTTCGTCCGTGCATTGCCAGCACCCAGAGCGGTGCCTCATCTGTAGTAGTTGCTCGATGGGTATGTATTTGTGGAATGGGTGAATGAGTAAAACAAACTGTTTCCAATTCTAATGTTTGGTGTGTTTTGAAAGGTATAAAATAAAGAGCTTGCACAAATATTGTCAAAAGTAAAGTTAAATTTGGTTAAAACCATCAAAGAGTTTCTCTGGAGTTTAATGAACGTGGCGTAGTGGAAGAAAACAGTGGCTGAGAGTGAAAATGCTGGGTTCTGGTTCTCATTCTGTTTCTGCCACTGAGATCACTTGGCTTCTCTGAGACTATGCTTTCCTGTCTATCAAATGCAGGCAAGACTACAAAGCTCCGGAACCCCAGGGGTCTGAGAAGCTGCCCAGCTGAGGGAAATGGAAAAAGGGGTGATGGGAGGCACTCTGAGCCCCTCCATTTTAACTAGAGCACCTGTGTTTATATTTTCTTTACATACTGAGGTTTCATATGAAATTTGGTTTGGAAAAAAAAGTCGTTCTAAAGTGTTTAAAAACCACCAAATTAGAAGAGCACAAAGGTTATTTTTAGCTTATTGATTCTGGTAACTTAACTGTTTAAAGGATATTGTTTCTTCATCATTCTCTGCTTCCTCCCCTCCCAAAGGAAAACTCACTGAATATTTTTTCAAATGTCTTGAAGAAAATTATGGTATGTGGGTAAAAAACAAAAATATCCTCATCAAGAAATGAGTTACATGAAAACAAAGACCAGATCTACCTACTCACTACTAATGTCCTCATGCTTAGCACAGTCCTGAGGCAGAGCTTACTCAAAAACTCTTTGTTGGATGGATGACAGGTGGATATTTGAAGCGAGCAGCAACTTATTTTTAAACGAGAATATATTATTTTGTAATAACTGGTGAAAAACATATGTTAAATCATGAAATTTTTACAAGTGAAATCTTGTTTTTTCAAGATATTTATTGGATATTCATATTATAATAGATCATCTTTAAACACTGTTTGCTAAATGGCAAACTTATTGCACCTTTTTTTAATTCCTTATTTTCTGATGTTAGTTATTTAAAACATAAAACTCTCGATCCAAGATGGCTGCAGAGTAGGTGGAAGCTACATTCATCTTCTTCCAGGACCAAACTGTAATTAAAACTAAAATATAGAACAGCCATCCTGAATAACCAACTGAAGACTGGCTGAAGAGAAGTCTTATAACCAAGGAGTTACAGAAGAGGCCACAGCAAGACTGAGATATGCACAGAACTAATGAAGAAATAAAACTCCTAAGATAGTGGCAGGAAGGAATTGACAAGGAGCTTGGTACACTCTAAGCAAAGGCTACCAAAAAAGCCTTATGAAGTTGCAGGTGACTTTGAGAAGTTCCTACATAAAGTGTGATCTGGAGCTCAAGCTGAGAGAGAATTGCTGGCATCACTGTCATCACCACCACCATAGAAGACTGCAGCTTTGAGGAAGAAGAGCACTGAGAGGAACCAAAGAGAAACGGTGTTTAAGAATATTGCTTACAAAAATAATAAAATAATATATAAAACCTAAAAGTATTCAACATGAGTTCCTTTCTTTTTTCTTTTTCTTTCTTTTTTTTTTTTTTTTGCTTTAGAATATTAGCTTTAAAGTAGAGAGTGTGCTATTTATTTTTATCATGCTGTTGTAGTGTGAAAGGTACTTACTAATTATAATAATAAGCTATTTGGGCATAACTTTAGATCACAGTTGGCTTTTAAATTTGGCAGATCTGCTTGAAGTCGATAAGAAAAATCTTACTGAGATTTCAATACCGTTTAGTTGAGGAAAACTAAAGTGAAGGTGTAACAGTAAGACATTGAACAGCTGATCTGCAGGATTGTCTTAGGAACAGAAAGGAGACTATTAGCCTTGCATTCTTGGAAAAGCATGTATTCTCATGTCTTGACAAAACATAAGAATCATGTTACACAATTTTGTGAACCTTACTCATAAGGTTATAAAATATTCCCGCCTGTACATTGCCTAATAAGATTCAGAATTTTGGTATGTTTTACTATCAGTCTCTCTAAAAATGCTCCTCTTAAACCACTCTGGTTCTGTGTGTATGTGTATGAATGCACTTATGGAAAGTATACATTTATTCATAGTGCGAGTCTTATATTTGATAATAGTTACTTATGTATTTGTTACTTATGAATTTATCTTTTACTTTAGGTAAAGAGGATGAATTTCCGAAGAAACCTTTGGGACAGCTTCCACCTGAACCTCAGTCTGCTGGCATTAGTCACCTGAGCAATGGACAAAGTGTTGGCAGGTCAAGTCCCCATAAGAACAGAAGAGAGAGTGGCTCATCGCCTCATAGAAAAACAGAGCATTCCCCTCACCATCAAAATAGACCTGGTACACCAGAAGGAGTGAGGCAGCCACGACAGAAATCAGAGGAGGAGGACAGTAAAAAGCTTAAAGATGAGGCAGATTTTCAAAGAAAAATTTCATCAGGTCCCCAAGACAATGCCAGGCAATACGACCATGCAGCTGCTAACCAAAATAGCAATGCTATTTCAAATATCAAGAAGGAATTTATGCCCAAATGGAATAAACCATCAGATGTTTCAGCTATTGAAAGAACTGCCAAATATGCCATTGAAGGCAGAAGTCGGTTTGCGCACCCCACACTTACTGTCACCATCCCAAGTTCTGCTGATCCTCGGATGTCAAATGCAAGGCAGAAGATGAAGGTCTGGGATGCCGATGACGGGAAACGGGGCTCGAACGCATCGCAGTATGATAATGTACCTGAAAATGAAAATGGCATGTCTGTTGAAGAGGCACTAGAAAGGGCTTATTCTCAGAGTCCAAGGAATATTGTTTACTCCCACGGTCCACGAAAGCATGCTGAGCCAAGTTCCAGTCCTTCAAAAGTATCAAACAAGTTTACCTTTAAAGTACAGCCTCCAAGTTATGTAAAATATCCAGCTCAGTTAGATGGGGAAGATTGCGGGACGGTGCACCCCCCATCTTACAGCAATCCCCCTATTTACCATGGAAATTCTCCAAAGCACATCTCTAACAGCAGCTTTGTGTCTCCACAGTTTAGCCATGGGGCTCCAATGAATCCTTCCAGGAGACCTTATGGTTCCACTCTTTCCATCGATGTTTCTCCAGAGAAACCTCACAGCCGCCCAACTCCTCTTGTCCTACCATCTAGTCGAATAGAAGTTCTTCCCATTGATATTGGTGCTGGGGGATATTTGGGCAATTCAGGGTCACCAAAGAATGGAAAATTCATCATTCCTCCAGTGGATTATTTGCCAGATAACAGAAAATTGTCAGAAGTCAGTTACACATATAGACCTGAGATGCCTGAACAGTCGTGGACTCGAGATGCTAACCGTAGCCACTTAAGCAATTTAACAAAATATTCCGCCTTTCAACATGTACCCTATCAGGACCATAGCCTCCCCCCAGTTTCCGTGGATAGTCCAGTGCGGTATAGAACTTCCCCAGCTGTAGAAGGTGCCAGTTCCTCTGGGTATCAGTATTCAGGGCCCTCGGGTCCAGTGTATCACTACAGAAACCGGGATGGACTTTCTGTTCAAGAATCGGTATTGCTGTGAGAATTCACCTCTACCTGCTGAAGACAAGAGGATAGAAGCTGCCTGGAACCTACATTGCTATGTTTATAATTGCCAAAGCAGTATTTTACACCATTGTAACAACTCGCACAATTCTCATGTATGTTAGTAATAAGAATAGATGGGAGTGTTTTCATCCCCACTTAGATGCTGCTTAAGATGAGCATTTTAAATTGCATCATCACTGAACCTATTAACTTACCATGGAAACGTAGCAATAGCATTTAGGGATGCACACAAAATAAGTATTCATTATTCAGTTCCATTTATAGTTTTCTCAAAACCTGAACATTTTTACCCTATTAGCCTATTTTATTTTGAGTAATGTTACAAAGCACTGAAAATTTGTCCGTGTAGAGTAGATATTTTTAAGGCTCTATGTAGTGTATGTGTCTTTTAATAGATATAGGCATATCTACGTACACACTTGAACACAGAACTAATGAAACATTAAAAAAACTGCTTTTAATCTAGATCCATGGAATAATTTATTCTCCTTTTCTTTAACTGGTCTTTTAGACAAGTTTTTCTTCCCTCATATTTTTAACCCAGATCATAAACTGACTTAAGGATATGCCTTGAGTTGATTAACTCAGATCTCATGGAATACTCATTTTTCTCATTCACTTGCTGCCATTTTCTTTCTGTCTGAAAATGGAAGACATGGGAGAGGAAGGCTAACCACTTAATGGTGCTTAAAAATTGTGGCAGCGAAAGTAAGTGTATGGCCAGAGGCGCAGGCTCAGCGTGTCCGTGGGCACTGAGATTATGTTCGTGCCTCTGTGCCCTTGCTCTGGTCTGCCTTCCGAAGCTCAGAGCAGAATGTTCCTGCCGGGTGCACAGGAAATGCTGTGCACAGGCGGCCGCTCTCCTGTGATGCCAGCAGGAGAGGTGTTAAGGTCCCGTTGGGTGGCAGAACACACTTCTTGGAAATTCCTTTGAAAGCAGGATTAACAATATGGTTACTTCTTACTGCTGCCCCTGACTTCCTGCAGGGCCTCACTACAAAGGGCTGGGGGTTCATTTACGTGATCTTTTTCCTGGCACTCTTCTCTTTAAAGAATGTAGTCAATGGATATTGCTGCCGCATAGGCCATTTAATTATCAGCGTGTAAAATTGTAAAAAATGATCTGAATTATGGCCTTTTAAATAGCGTGACTTTCATAATTTCAAAGATCATTTTTTCAGGGACAAAAATTTGGGTCCATGTTAAAAAAAATTAGCAATGTCTTTAAAAATATTCTATTTACACTACAGTTACCAAAACACAAAGTTCGGAGCATGCCAAGAAAGTATGACTTTGTGTTTAATTGGAGAGCTTGTTTTCAGCATTACTTGGCTCACATTTGAACAGTAGAGTAGAAAACCTAACGTTGAGGGCTCTTGTTACAAGTTGTGGCTTTAAGCTTTCAAGGTACAGAAGTATGTCTTTTAAACTGAAAGTAACATTTGTTTAGCTAGTGAATGTGACAATTTTTTTATGTATATGAGTCTAATGTAATTTTAATCACCTTGGTAGTGATGTTATTAAATGGCAAAACAAATTCAGTGTATTAGCAGGTAAGCACTATACTGAAGCTCAGACGAAATCCTGACATCACTGGGCTCTTGATTCAGATCATGTGAAGCTTAGATATATATGTACATAAAAATATAGCTGGGGATATTCTAATTTTTAAACCATGATTCTGTGACTTGTAATAAATCAAGCTGTACAATTTAGTTCATGATAGCAGCGCCTGAGCTGCTTCAAAATATATATATCAACAGTGGCAAATACTGTAGATTTATATATATATATGTATGCAAAATATGTATACACACACACTATTTTCTTATGTCATCTTTGACATTTTTTTATCTGTATACTTTTTTTGATGTGATTGTTTTTAACATGCTAAAAGTAATACATATATTTTGTTTTGTGTCTTTTATGTGCTTTTTTCATAAGGCAGAAGTGCTGCATCCCTGACCCTTCTAAAGCTAATTTTCTTCTAATGAAGTGGATACTGCCAGTGTTTGCCCACGTGACTTTACGTACATCAAGTTCTGTTATATGCTTTATTAATTCCCAGTAGTATGTGTTTAGAACTACAGCACCTTTCCTTTATTTTATATAACCTGCCATTATTAATAGCAATAAGATATTATTTCTAGTCTTCCCCATTATAACGTGTAGCTCTCTATGTCAGTTTTTTAAGTAGGAAAATTTAATTTGAAGTTACTTTGCCACCATACAATTTCACGCTTTCAAATTTATCTTTTAATAAAGATAAATAATGAAATAATGGTAAAAGATGAAATAATATTGGTAAAGCGGGTTAAAATATATTTATGAAAAACATTTGGTAAGAATTTTTATGATGTGGAGACTGACTTTACTCTGTAACTGCATGTACTTGGTGTAAATATTTTGTTACAGTCTTCATAGCAGTTTTGCCTAAAACACTAAGCACTTTGGTATAGTTTTTATTTTCATAATACTTAGTTTGAAAAGTTAAAGAAACTAGGCCCAGAGTCTCAAAGAGTTTTAAAACTTTGACTCAGGTGCTTGCTTTTTTTAATAGTGTATATATTTTTAATGACAGCTTTTTAAAGCTGGTAGATATATGTAAAATTAGATATCAAATTATTGTAGGGGAGGAAAAAAATATTTTTCTGTCTACCTTTCTAAATTCTCTGGCCAGGCCCTGTAAATTGGACTGACAAAAGATAGATGAACAAGAGAAAAACAAGTTTATTGACGTGCATCCTGCGCTCAAATGGGAAGATCCAGTGATGAGTATCTCTAAGGAGGGCGCATGTGGGGTTTAGATACAAGTGGGGAAGGGATGGGGAGAAAGGCACTTACGGAAAAGTAAATGACTTTGGAAAATAACTAGACCTTTGGGAAAAATAGATGGGGAGATATGATAGTTTGTGACAAGCCTGGGTGTGGTGCCAGAAGAGAGTAGAGTTGCCCAGGGAGGGGATTTATGACTATTGAGTTCTTTGGGAAGGTTCTGCTTTAGGCAGATAAGGGATTTCAGGAACTCACATGCCTTCAGCTCAAAATCTTCTGTATGCCAAAGTGGCATATTTTGGGGTAGCACGCCCTGAAACCCTTCAGCATCAAAGAGTGTTTCTTGAAAAAAACTAAGAGATTTAGTCCATAGGACATTTCTGGAGAAGAAAAATGGATGTTTACAGAATGTGATATGATTGTTTTAATTTTTCCATTTTAAGAAGATTCTAATACTAAATTTTATGCCATACTTAGTGTAACTTTGAAATTGTGTTTCATGTCTGCAGTTATCTCACATCTCTCCCTCAGGGCCCATTATAATTCAGGCACAAAAACAGTACCTCATTAAAACTTTGCTGAGATCTCTTATTTTCATGTTTAGAGGAAAACATGCCTTGTCCATAAGTAGGGATTTATTCACAGAGGACCTAAGCTTAATCTCTGGAAATATTAGTATTCTCGGTTACCTTTAATACTCACTCTTTTTTTATATGCACTTAATCGTGGGTTAAGATTATGGTTTTAAGATCTGTTTCTTTGTTTTAATTGTCCTTTAATGGATAGTAAATGTCCATTTCTAATATGGATATTAATGCTTATTGACAAGGTGATTTTAATAAGTCAAACTTTACTTTTACAACAACCCAAGGTATTGTGATTAGGAAGAAGGATTCTATTTAAAATTTATTTATGATTTGTACTTTCAGAAAGATTTTCAGTTAACCATAAATCTAAGGATAAGTGTCACCATTTTATAGGTAAGAACACTGAGAAAGGAACAAATTTTAGATTTCATCGGAGTGGATATCAACCCCTGCCGCTTTTTAGAATTACTGGGGAACTTTTAAAAAATGTTCTCCTTGGTTCCTACCCTCAGCCCCTTAAGTCAGAATGGCTGGGGTGGATCCTAGGTTTTAGATAATTAAATTTTCTCCCATGCTGTCAATTAAGCCGTCGCCCGCCCCCCAAAACATCCCTCTGAAGTTGATTGTCTTATATTCCCACTATGAGCTGTCCCAAAAATTCTTAACAAATCAGTCTGAGTTTATAAATACTGATTTCAGGTAAGTTAGGAAAAATTCCACCGAAAAAATTAACATTATCAGCAATCTGTAAATTTTGATGAACTGACTGTTGTAGGAAGTATATATGGCTTCCAATGGAAAGTAGCATGACCTTGTGCAGTCTCTCATTAGTGCTTACAACAGTTGTGCAAAAAAGCTGGAGCCTTGTTAAGATTTCCATTTCCCTAGACAACCTCTGTTGTTTTCCTCAAGTGACGTTAAAAAAGGCCTACATTGTTCGGAAGCCTATGTGCATGTTCCCTATGCGGAGCTGAGGGAATGCTTCTTAGTCTGGGTACTCGCTTGACCAACCAGTCAACACTTTATTGAGTACCTACAGTGGACTGGTGGTTCTAGGGACTGTGCTAGACTCATGTTTCAGTATCAGAGACATGTTCTACAATCTGTGTCTTCACTTGGTGTTGGGATACCTGCATGGGTGATTACTACAGGCACAGAAGGCCACAGCTCAAGAGGGCTGGCAAAGTTTATGGAGAGCTGCCTCAGCTGAGCCTAAGAGGATTCTTGAATGGATAGAAAATAGGGAGGGGAAAGGGGCATTTCTCCACGGGAATGGCATGAGCAACTACATGGTCTTTGGGGAAAAGTTTGCCACTTTGATGTGTGGGTGTCACGCTCCACAGAGAGACCAAATTTTAGAGGGCCTTGTGTGCTGTTGAACTTGGTCCTGTAGGTAGGTTTTTCCATGGTTACGTTTACATTTACCTGTGTGGTCCCTAGAAGCTGTGGAGGCCAGATGTGCAGGAACAGGCCTAGACGAAGTGGGGAAGACTGCGGCAAGTGTCTCTCTAAAGGTGGTACAGAACTTAAGGCCGGGGAAGTACCAAAGAAAAAGTGATTAACTAGAAGTCTAATTACAAAATAAAATGGGCAAGACTTGATAATTGCTTGAATGTCATCATCATCATAATAAGAAAGGTAGCTAATATTACTGAATACTTACTAGTGCCTAGCCTGTGCTTAAGCATTTTACCCATATTAACTCAGTTAATTCTCACAACTCTGTGGTGTATGTTATACTGTAATTCCCAGTTAACAATGAGAAAACTAAGGCACAGATCAGTTGAAGTAACTTAGTGACACAGTGGTCACTTGAATCCAAGTGGTCTGAATCTAGAACCTGTGTCCCCCCCCCCAAAAAAAAAACTTTAAGGAGGCGTAATGTCCCCTCCATAACATTTTACCCATTTAAGCATACACTTCAGTGATTTTTTTAGTAAATTTACAGAGCTGTGCCTAATTTTAGAACATTTCCATCCCCTCAAAAAGATCTCTTGTGCCCATTTGCACTCCCTCTCCATTCCTGCCCCCAGCCTCAGGCAACCCCAACCCACTTTATTGTTCAGATTTCCCTTTTCTGGACATGCCATAAAAATGGAATCAGACAACATGTGGTTTATTTTTGCGTCTCTCACACTTAGCATAATGTTGTGAGGTTTGTCCACGCTGTAGCGGGTACAGCACTTTCCTTTTGTTGAATAGTATTCCATTGTGTGGCTGTGTCATAATTCATTTATTCACTCACCAGCCGATAGACATTGGACTGTTTTCACATGCTGCTGTGACTGTTTGTGTGCAGAGCTTTGCGTGGACATGTTTTCATTTCCCATGGGCAGATAGCTGGGAGTGCTGTTGCTGGCTTTTATGGTAAGTTTATGTTTAACTTTTTGAGAAACTTTCATACTGTTTTCCAAAGTGCACCATTTTATGTTCAGATTTCTCATATCCTCGTCAATACTTGTTATATTTTGTATTTTTTTTATTATAGCCATTCTAGTGAGTATAAAGTGATATCTCATTGTGGCTTTAATTTGTATTTCTCTAATAGCTAATGATTTTGACCATCCTTTTATGTGCTATGGGCCATTAGTATGTCTTCTTTGGTGAAATGTCTATTCAGATCTTTTGCTCACTTAAAATTGTGTTGTTTTATTATTTCATAGTAAGAATTCTTACTATATTCTGGATACAAGTCCTTTATAAGACATATGATTTTTTAAAAATATATATCTTTATTTCAGAGAGAGGAAAGGAGAGGGAGAGAGAGAGAGAGAAACATCAATGATGAGAGAGTCATTAATCGGCTGCCTCCTGCACGCCTCCAACTGGGGATCGAGCCCACAACCCAGGCATGTGCCCTGACCGGGAATCGAACCCTGTTCGCCTGGATCCTAAGTTGACGCTCAGTTGCTGAGCCACACCCGGCCGGGCATATAAGACATATGATTTGCAAATATTTCCTGCCAGTCTGTGACTTGTATTTTCAATTTCTTAGTGGTGTCTTTTAAGGTGCAGATATTTTCAATTTTAATAAAGTCCAATTTATCAGTATTTTTCTTTATGGATCATGCTTTTAGTGTTGTTTCTGCCCTAACCCCAAGTCACAAAAGGTTTTTCTCCTGTTTTATTCTAGGACCTTTATACCTTTAGCTCTTACATTTCTGTCTATGAGCAATTTTGAATTAATTTTTGTATATGGTATGAGGTAAGGATCTAAATTCATGTGGATATCCAGTGGTCTCAGCACCATGTGTTAAAAAGACTACGCATTCCCTAAAGTACATGTCCTCCTAACTTTTTTTTTTTTTTTAATTGTTTTGGCTATTCTAGGTCCTTTGCATTTCTATGTAAATTTTAGGACCAGCTTGCCAGTTTTTGCCCCCCCCCAAAAAAAAAAAAAAAGCTGGGATTTCTATAGGTATTTTTTTTAGTCTACAGATGAATTTTGGAAGAATTTCTGTCTTAAAAATATGAGTTTTCCAATCCATAAACATAAAATGTCTTTCCATGTATTTTGATCTTCTTCAATTTCTCTCAGCAATGTTTTATAGGTTTAGTATATGTCTTTAGTATATAATTTGTTGAAATTATTTCTGAGTATTTTATTTTTCTTGCTCTGTGAATGAAGTTGTTTCCTTCGGAGCCAGTGTGCTTAAACAGCATTCTGAACTGTTGCGGGGAGAGGAAGGGTCAAAGTTGATTTGTACAGTTCTCACGTTGGGTTACCATAGGGTGAGTAGTGGGGCCACCATCTGATAAAAGGAATTCAGGGAAGAAGCAGGTGTAAGTTTAATGAGAAAATGACATGGTTTGACATGTAGAATGTGAGGAATAGGAAATTGACAGATGGTGTCTGACAGGCAGCTGGCAATTCCAGAGAGCTTTAGGACTTGCCAGCATGTAGGAGGCGAAGTCATGTTTAGAGAGAAGGATAAGGCGAAGCCCTTGTTTAGAGAGATGAGCAAGCTGAGGAAGGGGAGAGCCGGGGGATCTCTGGCATTTAGGAGGTGCCAGGGGGAAGGGGTGCATGAAGGGCTCAGGGAGCAGCCATGGACTGGTTCCACATTATTTAAATGTCCAGTGATTGAGGACTGAGCCTTGGAGCTTGAACCTTGCGTAGGTGGGCCCGCCACTGTCTTTGGTCCTGGTGAAATTGTGATGTAAGGGACAACAAAGTCCCTGTCTTCGTGGAGCTTATGTTGTGATCCATCTCCTCCACTATAAAAGGAAGGTGGTAGTATTGTTTTTTCATGAAGTCATGAGGATTAAATGAGTTAATTTGCATAAAGTGCTCCGTGCAGCATTGTCACACAGTAATGCTTTGAAATATTTTTTGTACTCGCATTCCCTCACAGGGCCAGGTTCTAGTGAGCGAGAGGGCTGGACCGTGACTTCACAGAGAGGAGCGCAGGCAGTGGAGTTACACATGACACCAGAGAGGGAAAGCACACAGGGAGAGGACTCTGAGCCAGGGCTGGAGGAGGAGTTAGAGAAGGAAGTGATCAGCAGTGAAAACAGAAAGGGCCCAGCTACTAGGTCTGAAAAGACGGTTTGGATTTGACAGTTGGGAGCTCATTGCTGTCGTGTGCTGTCCTAAGAGCCACATTCAAATAGTAGTAGGCACAGGCACTAGTGGGAGGTGATCTGCTGGCTCTCTCCAGAGGTGTGAGTGAAGAGGTGGGCAGTTACTGACTAATAGCTGGAGGGGAGGGTGAGTGAGGGCAGGGGTTGGGGGGGCATATGTATTTACATGGAAAAAATAATGCTCATTAGAGATCAGTTTTGACCATTCTAACATGCTCAAGACCTTCTACAGATAAGCCCTTGGTTTTATTCCAGTTTGTTACTTGATGTATTGATGAGTATTAAAGCACCACTGTTAAACTTTGTGTAATTCAGACTTCTCACTTTAATTTGGAGGAAAATCAGCACGATCTGAATATAAGGCAGGCTGCATCAAGAAAACTGTTAGTGCTGTGCATGCTCGTCACTGACTTGGAAGAGCACGTATTTAAGTTTTGCAGTCATGTATTGTCACTAGCGAGATGTGATTCAGAAGTAGCATATGTGCAGAAGGTGGAGAGGCTAGCTTCTCTGTAAGCTCAATATGAATCAGTAACACTGGCTCCCTCAAAAGCTAGCTCAGTGTTGAATGAGTTCATGCACTCTGCCACCAATTCATGGTGTTACTCTGGGCAGGTGCTGGGCCTCTGTGACATGTGTTCTAATCTGTAAACTATGGAGGTAGAGGGGGAGTTTGTAAAGGCTTCTGACCTAACTCTAGGGGAAGGTGCCACGACCTGAGGCCTGTTTGTCTTTGTGCTTTGTATTGTGTCAGTGTTAGGAAAACAGTGGTGAGCAAAGACCAGGTGGCCCCAGTCTCGTGGAGTGGACAGTCTTGTGGAGAAGGCTGACTGACATTAATTATGTGGTTACCAACACAAATGACCCACGTCCTGGCCAGGACCAGGACGGAGGAGAACTCTGTGCACTAATACCTGTAATAGTGGCACACATGGAGATGATACTCATGAGAAAGAAGTGGCTTGACTTGTACGTACAGGGGAAGTAGTCCTAATAAGGGGCAAAGTAAACCTCTCACAGCCTCGGGGATGCAGCAGCTCTCAGTACAGCCTGAGAACAAAGAAAGCAGAGTACACAAATACACAAACGGCTCGAGATTCACCAACATGAAGACTGTGTTACGTTCTCAACCGTGTCTGCACCCATGAATGATGCCATTAGCTGAGTTACTGTTGAAGAGCAAGGTCAGCCATAGTCCTCCCTGGATATTGGCCATTTGGTAGAGTGGATTGGAGGCCATCAAACCTGTACTGTAGTCTGCGTTTGCCGCTCATCAGCTGTGTGACCTTAGGAAGGTCACATTCCCTCTCTGGGCCTCACTTTCCTCAGCTGTAACATGTGGACATCAGAGCTATAAAGGGTCGTGGAAATGGCTTAAAGCAGTGGATCTCAACCATGGCTGAGAATAAGAATCATTTGCGAAGCTGCCAAAATGTTATGCCCAGACCCACCCCACACCAATTAAGTCAGAATCCCCAGAGGTGAGCCCAAGAATTAGGGTTTGTGCTTTTTAAATTAACTACTTACACAGCCCAACATTTCATGGTTCTGGAATCTGTCCCTTAGAACCTAACCATGGAATGCAGTTGTAAACAAATATACTACAAGGAATCAGACTTGGACTTGAAACCTTTAATGAAAACATGAATGACCTGCCTCTGAGAGTTAACAAGCGAAGTGTTTTGACCATAGAGAGAGAAAGGAGACGTCACTCTTTCCACCTCTGTTTTTTTTCTTCTTCTAGTTTGCATATCATCTATCACTATCAGGAAACCACCCTAAAATCATATTAGGGGATTTTTATTTAGAGGTTTTGAATGGTGTAATGGAAAGAATACAGGCTTGAGAACAAACTTGGAGATGTCTCAGCTTTCCCACTAGCCTTACTGGACCTCAGTCTCATGATTAAAACAGGGAAACAAGGTCACCTTGCAGGTTCTGAAGATTAATTCAGATAACGTACCTATAATACAGTGCCTGGAACACAGAGGCTCTTGAAATGTTAAGTGATGAATGTAAATGTTTGCACAGGGAAAGGGCTCATATTCATATTTAAAGAGATTTTTTTCTTTTTAGATTTATTAAGTACCTCCAAATGGAATATGGGCAAAGAATAGTAAAAGAACATATAATAGGGATAAAGACGTGCAACTCTCTGAAACAAATTGTACAAACCCATTAATTACAGAAATTGAAGTTTGAGCAATGACTGGCAGAGAGTTGGTGAAAAGAATGGTGGTGCCCTGCTAGAGGGAAGAACCTTGTATTCCACAAATGCACCACCTCCCAAGCCCAGCATTTATCTGTTGTATACTTTGGCCCAGCAATGCTATGTCTATGAACAGAAATACATTTATTAAAAGAAAAATATTTTAAAGACTATTGTTACCACACGTGAAAAAGAAGAAAGAACATCAATTCAGAAAAATGGACAGCCTTTCAATTGAATAGTTAACCCTTTAAAAAGTCCACTATAGTGATCCTTTAATTTTTTTATTTATTTTTAAATATATCTTTATTTCAGAGGGAGGAAGGGAGAGGGAGAGAGAGAGATAGAAACATCAATGATGAAAGAGTCATCATTGATTTGGCTGCCTCCTACACACCCCCGACCGGGGATCAAGCCCACAATCCAGGCATGTGCCCTGACCAGGAATCGAACTGCGATCTACTGGATCCTAGGTCGATGCTAAACCGCTGAGCCCTGCCAGTTGGGCTTATTTTTTATTTTTTGCAAACACCTCATTGCAGACTGGTGAAAACTCCGTATGGCTCAGCCCTGGTGCACACATCAGCATTTAAAAGCCATTGAATTAGTGTTTGTTTTGATACCAGATGATATGATTAGATTGTGTGGTTTGTAGAAAATTAAACTCTTTAGCCAAACCAGATGCTAAGCTTCTGGCCAGAATCAATATAATAGTAGAAGTTCTGGAAACTAATAAACATACCATAACTATTAATTCATGGATAGGTTGTTGGCAAATAACATCAGAGAAGGAATCGAGGCTTGAAACAGCTTCTGAAATACCAGATGGAGTGTGAGTTTAATCAGAGTCCTGAGAAGGAGTCTGTACAATGTATTTAAAAAAATCCACTGTGATCTATGAGTCATGTCTGAGATAAGCTGAGTGAAGTGTAGGAAAGTAGGACCTAAATGAAGCTGATACGAGAAGTTATGACACATGCAAAGAAAACTAGATGTTCTTTTTTAATTTTTAAATTAATTTTAATTAATTAATTAATTAATTTTTTTGTTAAACTTCACAGAGGATATTTTTTCCATTGATTTTTAGAGAGAGTGGAAGAGGGTGGAGGAGAAACATTGATGTGAGAGAGACACTTTGATTGGTTGCCTCCCGCACGCCAGAGATCAGACCTACAACCCGGGTACGTGCCCTTGACCGGGAATTGAACCCAGTGTCTTTAGTGCGCTGGCTGATGCTCTAACAACTGAGCCACTGGCCAGAACCCAGATGTTCTTTTACGATGAAGTGTGTTGATGAGAAGCAGGGACGACTTACCTCTCCAGAATCCTGTCACCTGGCAGCTTCACCTGAGGACAAGAGGCCAAAAGGAACCTGGCCTAACTAAGTGACGTCCCGCACTGGGGGCAGCAGAGCCGAAAGGCTGTGCCTGTCGGGAACCCCTCAGGATGACAGACCACACCCAAGCCCAGCAGGCTCACTCATGTCTCCAGTGGACCAAGCCCGGCAGTCCCTAAAGTTCTCCCCATTTCCTGATGAAGAAATAAGCCCATAATTGTCCAGTGACTTGGCCTTGAGCAGAGGACCAGCCCTCACCTTTCTCCACTCCCTACACCCCACAGCAGATTGAAGACACAGTTCAAAGGAGGAAGGTGGGCACTGTGCACCCTGCCTGCAGCCGGACAGCCCTCAGCCTGCGAGTGAGGGAAGACGATAAAGACCTAGTTACACGTAAAAGCCACCAGCCAACAAACCCAGGTGCAAATATTCAAGAAATGGTATTTTGGCCTAGTTAATATGGGTGAAAAGAGCTCAACAAAATTTAAGGCTCAATTGCATTACTGTGTATACTGGTCTGTGTAATGATGTCCCTAAGTCACTCACATTCATTCATTAGCCTGCTGTTATTGAACATGTACTATGGGCCATAAGTGTCCATCAGAATAAAGTTACATTTGTTGACTACAATCCCAATTAAAAAAACCAAAAACCCTCATTAAAGCCTTCAGTAACACTCGCCTGGACTATTGCAACAACTTTCTACTTAGCTGCATAATCTCAAATCATACCATTAAAGCCCAACATGGTTCATATCTTTTTTCTGCTTAAAAACCTCAGCGGCTCTCATTGTCACTCAGCTGGCTTCCAGGGCCCTTCATGACATGAGTGTCCTCCCGGCAAGGTTCCTGTTTCTGCTTTCTGGGGCCCCAGGGCCTCCGTGGAAATAACTGACAGTGGTGGGGGTGTGTGTGGGGGAAGCAAAGTTGGATGTTTGTGTGAAAATGACTGAGGGGCTTTGCTGGCATAGAGATCCACAAAGAGATCTGGTCTCTTGGTTTTGTGGGTTTTGGGTTTCAGTAGCTTGGCCAATGTTACAGAGTCCACGGTGCCCTGCAATGGGATGACCACATTCCATGGGGTCCGTGTAGGACATTGCCCACTCGGCCAGTGGCAGAATTATAGAGCTTGTAGTGTCCCCCACTCCCTGTACATTCTCTGTTGCTTTGTATCCACCTCCCATATCTAAGACTGTCACACCTGCGAACCCCAGCATCACACTTGTATTTAATGAGGTCTCAGCCATGGATCTCCATCCAGTGGCCTACATTTTTCATAGACCTTGCTCTTCTTACAGTTTCAAGTTACACAGAATTCTTTAGGAAAGGGTTTGTCTTAACTGGAAGCTGGACTGTATTATCTGTTTTTCCAGGTCACTCATAGGTAATCTTTAACATGCCTAGAAATCACCTGGGGCTCTTGCTAAAAATGCAGGTTTGATTCCATAGGTCTGTGATTTGTTCTCAGATGCTCTGGTCCTTACAAGCTCCCAAGTGACGTGGATACTCTTAAGATGGGACCACACTGTAACACGGATTCAGGCCAGGCTTCCTTGGGAAGAATCAGGAGGAAGTTCAAGAGCCATTACACCCGTGCAGGAGGGCCAAGCAGGGTCCCGGGACAGACGCGGCTGCGCAGTGTGGCTCGTGAAGCACGTTTGCCTCTGCAGAGCTTGTGGACGTGAAGGAAATGGCTTTCTGTCTTCTTCCTCCATGTCTTGGCAGACCGCTTATTTCACAGGCCTGGGCCCTTGGAGAGCTCTGGTCTGGCTGTTGGAGATGATGTTTCTCATCTCCATTCAGCAAGTTCTTATGGGAAAGGGTAAGTCATTGCCTTTGGGGTTCCTGGAGCAGCTCCCAGCAGGTGGAGGAAGTGCCGGAGGACACTTGTCTCCCTAACTCGTTTTTCCTTCTTGTCCTGCTGCAGGTTACCACACCCTGTTAGCAACAGGTGGTGCCACCCACTCCTCATTTACTTCTCTGTGTGTGTTTCTATGGGGAAGGAAGATAATAGAATTTAGCTAAACCAAGCTGTAGGTTGGAAGTTATAAACTACCTAATTCCTTAACTAAGCTATCAATTAAGGCTGTGTGTAGGCCACCTGCTGCGCCTGGGCCTCGTGCCATGTCATAGATGCCAACCCTGACAGTCCCATCCATCCCTACAGAACCCACAGCTCCTGCCACGCTTATTTCCAGCAAATCTTTAGCCATTGCTTGCCTGCATCCCCACTGCTTTCTCCTCAAGTATTTTCTGAAGCCCACATTGAGACAGATTGCCCAGCCCATTTGTCATGCTTATGGGGTTACGAAAGTTGGGGTTTGCTGGCAGATACCAGCCGGCCTTTGAAGGCTGTAACTTCCCCAAAGAGAACCTTTGTGTTGACCACTTGGCACAAACCATCCACCTTTCTTGCTTTAGAGGCCATGAGCTTCACCCCAGAGAGCAGCATACGGTATACAGCTCAGAGAGAAAGAAAAATGGAAGCAAAGACTCAGAACGTGAGGGCCCTTTGGACTAAGACTCATTGCCAGTTTACTTCTGTAACCTAGATGGATGTTTAGTAAGCATTTGTTGAGTGAATAAATGAGTGAAACAAGTAAAGCAAGAAGGAAAAAGCTATTGTACATGAAGCATGGTTGTCACCACAAAATGCTCTAGCTGTTTTCCCACCAGTTATGGGTCAGGCTCATGTCTTAAACACACATGGGGCTGCAAAGCAGGTAGAGAGTAACTCATTTCAGAGGTCGTGGCAGGTCCCTCAGCTGTAGAGTGCGCTCCTTTGGGCTGTCAATATCAGAGCCTGGGCTAGAACCCATATCCTGTGACAACCCCCCCCCCACCCCCCAAGCTTAACATGATTTCTAACTGTCAAGGAAATGTGCACTCCTGTATTTACCCCACTGCAAGCTATTGGTAGGGAGTAAACTGGGAAGCCTGCCACTGACCAAACCGAAGGGCCCCCGTAAGAACTAGCATCTCGGATTTGACCAATAACCCTGCTCTAACTCTGCCTGGCCAGATTGTTAAAGCCTGAGGTCCATAGGATTTTGAGCAAAAAAGTTGCTATCACTTCTGTTTAAGCACAATTCTCCTGGCAGCTGGTGGAAAAGCAGGTCAGGGGGTGGGGGATGGGGGAGGGATGGAGATGGACGGCAGCAGGCGGAGGGGTTAGCACATCTTGGCTGTGCTAAGGGGAGGCAATGAGACCCTGGACAAAAAGGGCAGTGAGGGGTGAGAAGTGGTCAATTCTGAATCTATTTTCAAGACAAGGCCACAAAACCCTGCCATTGGGTTGGATGTAAAATGTGAGAGATGGAAAGGAGTGTTTTTGTTGTTTTATTTTTTTCTGAGTAACTCCAAGGACAACATGCTGTGCACTGGGATGGAGAAGATGGCAGGAGCAGAAGGAATGTGAAGAGCTCAGTATCGGGCATATTAAACTCGAGGTGATATGCAATAACAATGAGAATAGCCTGCCTTTATTGAGCTCTTCCTATATGTCAGGCCCTGGGGAAGGCATCTTATCTGTATTGTGCCATTTAATCCTTACTAAAGCGCTCTAAGAAAATTAGTAGTTGTGCCCATTCATAGCCTCCTAAGACTTCACGCAGCAACAACAAAATAAATCTTTCCTGTTTAATTTTCTGTCCTAACTGCACAATGCCCTGGTTGGTGTTGGTTCATCACACTGTTAATGAAGATATGAATGTTCTCTCTGCTTCTGCAGCACAGTGAGAGATTATCAGCTTTGTTCTGCTCCCAGAGCTCCCTGGAGGCTTCATAAACACATGAGTGAGTGAGCAAGTGTTTGGAACCTGTAGGTGACGGCCACAGGCCTGGACCCAGTAGTGCTTCTCGCCTGTGAGGAGAGAAGCCAAGGAATGCAGTCTCGGGGTGTGCCTGAGGATGGGGTACATCCACCTACCAGGCTCATGGTAGGTGCATGAGAGATCGGAGCTGGATAACCCATGAGAATGGAGCACCCAAGGTTAGCAACCAAGTGACCAAGTGGGCTTCTTAACTAGAAGCATCGAAAATCAGCACCCAGGAGGCAAGCCGCATGAAGCATGGTGCGAGGAGGGTGGGGCAGTTCAAGGCTAACCCTTGAGACCAGGTGTGCTTTGTACGTGAGCCTGGCCATCTGGGAGAGTCTTCAAGAGACCAATGGTGTGTGCTGGGAGGAAGAGACGTAGGAAGGGCTCCAGTTGTACCTCATTTAAGAAGTGTATTAGTCATCTATTGCTGGGTGGCAGATCATCCAAGTTAGTGGCTTAAAAAAATCATGATCATTCATTACCTCTCACAAGTCAGGAGCGGCCTGAGGGCGTCTCAAAGGCTTATCCGCACCCATACCTGGGACATGGGCTGGAATAGCTGGGGCTCCTCAAGCTCGGGCATTTCTCTACACGTGGCCTTGCCAGTGGTCTTTCCAGCAAGGTGGCTCAGGAGCGAAACTTCCTTCGTGGCAGCTCAGGGCTCCAAAGGTGCGTCACAGAGAGAGAGAGACAAGCACGACAAAGCTGCCCCCCTTTCTGACCTCACCTCGGGGGACCGGCAGCCATCTCTTCTGCTGCTGTCTGCCAGATTCAGTGCCCACAGCTGACCCTTATTCATGTGGAGGGAAACCAGACTCTGCCTTTTCCTGGGAGGTGTATCCAGGAAGCCTGTGGCACAGCCTGGGGCCCCCTTATTACACCCTGTGTCGATGGAGAGTCTTTGGGTGCCTGCAGTGGCTGGCAGCTCGTGCCAGGACTTGTGGAGGGTCAGTGTGACATGCAGAGAAGTGGCTACATTTTCTGACTAAATACTCCATCTCTCTCGTCACAAGGAAAACCCCCAGGCCTGGAACATTTATTCCTAAGACTCAGGATGGCGGATATCAGTAGATTGTAAAGTGATAATCCCACAGGGATACAAAATAGCATTAGGAAGGCAGGAAACAGTGAGGAGGTTGAGCAGTGGACAAGAACGTGGCCTGGACTTCCATGTGCCTTTGATTTGTGAAACAATGGCGGGAAATCTCAAATATTTGAAAGGCAGTAGTATTCCAAGCTGACGAGTGTAGCTGGCTGCCTCCATGACTGTTAAGACCAATGGTGAATCGAGTCCTGGTACAACCAGACCTCTCATTCCACTGCCCCGGTGTGAATGGCACTTGGAGCTCTGTGCGCAGAAATTGGAATTGTTCTGTTAGAGAGGAATCGGGAGGCTTCATGATTCAAATGGGCTTCCTAGCAGTATTCGAGGGCCTCCTGTAAGGACATTGAGTGCACCGTGGGATGTTTGCCTGATGCCAGCTAATTAGGAAAACGCATCCTGGGCCTAGCATGAGTGAGCCCAGGGAAGGGTAAATGGTGTTTCTATAGTTGGTACACTGGACTCCCAGTATTACTCAGAAGTCTCCTTGCACTTAATTGAGTTTATTCCATGCACAGACTTCTGCTAAAGGCCACCGTGTCCCAGCATGCGAGGCAATTGCCAAAATATAGTAGCACTAACAGCTGGGATTCTTTTCTGCTGCAGCTAAACAATTAAAGAGGCACCTGAGTTTCACTGGAAGCAATTCCTTGGACCGTTTGGTGAGGTCTACAAATGGGTCCAACATCACCATTGCAAAGTCAGCTTACACGGGCAAAGACTCGCCGATGCAGGGGGAGTTTCCACTTTGGGGTCCAGCACTGCTGACCAGCTTCTCCCTCGGTGAGGCAGAGTCCTGTGAGGCCAGACCCTGGGCAAGCATTTCTTCGCTCCTGTTCGTGGAATATAGTTGGGCAAACAATGCAGGTGTTATGCAAAAACAAATTAATAAGTAAACAAATACAATTGAAAAGGAGAGATAAAGTGAGCAAATGAATTTGGAAAACTGAGTTCAATAAAAGTAAATCTTTGTTTGCTTTTTTTAAATGCAGGATTCCTGATAGCCTTCAATAAGCCACCATGCGTTCGTTGTGAATGTTCACAGGGATGGGTAGCTTTTTGCAAAGCTTATTTGACCGTCAGAACCATTTTCTTGTGGTCACCTTGGGTGACTTAATGTTCCAGTGACAACTCTAGGATATGCTGGTCTAGACCAGAGCTGCTTAGAGTGCGGCCGTGGACTGATGGTCTGTAAGTACAGAAGTTCAGAGTACAGAGTAAACTTTTAGTAACTTCTATAGCCAATTATAGCTAAACAGTTAAAATTGCTGGACAGAGTAATTTTTATTGTCTGTTGAGCCTAATAAAGTCGTGGGGCTTATATTTCATATTTCTTTATTAATTTTAGTATTTAATTTTTAGGGTTCTTTACCAAAAAAATCCATCTGCGACACACTGAAAATTTTAAAAACACACACAGTCCTTCTCCTCATCGTTTGAAAGCATTCCCACCAACACCAGCCCCTGATCGGATCTGCCCAGCATCAAACCAAGAGCACAAAGGTTATCCAGACAGACTTCAGACCACCTTCCAGTGACCCCCACCCCTCAGGGCAGCTGGCCTGCCCGTTACTGTTTCTTCTGTAATTTCCTAGTCTGAGTGTGGAGTCTCAGACCCCGGTGCCATGCAGTGGTCACCTTGTCCTTGGTCCAGAACGAGGAGCCACAGGATGCCACCTTGTCTGCAGGTAAGTTCAGAAGGAGAAGGAAGGTGACAGCCATCACCCTGCCACATGCAGCAACGCTCACGTGCCGGCTCTCCTCCCACCCTGGGAGTATTGCTGACAGCTTTTTGGAAACTTAAGAAAGTCTGACAAGCTTTCAGGAATGGTGACTTCCCACCACAGAACAGGCACGAGAGGGTTTAAGTAGCTCCGTTTAAACAATGCTTGGCTTCTGTTCTCCTTAATCATCCTGGTCACGTGAGGCTCTTCCCCCAGCTCTCTGAAGTGTTCTCCAATAGAAGACTTCAGTCTTTTAAAAACAGTAATTTTTGTAACAATGGTAATTACTTTAATTGGAGTTCTTTAAAGGTAGATCTTTCTCACCCACCTCCTAAGACGTGAATCACACTCTGATCTATTGCATTACTCTAAATCAATGCGGTATTATTTCCTCTCTATATCCATTAATGGGCATTGTAGGAGGGGAGTCAGAAAACTTCCAGAAGTCACTATTTTTCAGTCTAGAGTAATTACAAATAATTTTTCTTTGTTTGCAGGTAATGGTACATAATCAGCTTTATGTATTAGAAAATGTGCACATTGTATATGGCTGGGCTCCCAGCTGGGCTTTCACAGGGTCGCTTAGACCTCTCAGCGTCCCACTGGGCTCCATCTCCTCCCCCTCCCAGCAGAACTCATTTGACTCTCACGTTCCTGGGGACCGTGTGCTGTTATTAACTGACAGTAGCTAGTCCTGCATAGGCTCTTGACCCCCAGAGAGCCACATTCTTTAGAAGAGTTGTTTGAGCCACCTGACACACCCTAGGAAGTAGGCAAAATATCACAACCTTCACCTGTGTGTGGGAAGGTGAGGGACAAAGGAGCCAGAAGGAGGAACCACATGGCTGGGGGGTGGGGAGATCAAGGTGACACCCCCAAGAACCAGTCTTCCCTCTCGGCCCCTCAGGACAGCTTCCTTTTCTTTCATTCTTTCATAGGCTGTGGGGACAGGAATGGGTACTTTTTGGTTCTTAGGGTTCTATTTTATGTTGTTTTGATCTCTGGTTGGTGTTGGGTGAAATTGCTGCGATGTACCGATCACAGGTATCCGAGTAGAGGGGAGCCGGGGACCACCGAGCTCTGCCTCTGAAATCTGGCGTGTGAGGAGCCAGAGCAAGTAATTTGCATTCGGGGTTTTCATTCACTCACGTTTTCATGACCTTTCTTTGCCTCTTGTCCTCATGTTAGAAATGTAATAAAAAATGTTTCCTCCACAGTTTTCTTCTTCCTTTTTTTAATTCCTCCCCTCCCCTCCCCTCCCCTCCCCTCCCCTCCCCCCCTCCTCCCTCCCTCCCCCTCTCTCCCTCTCTCTCTCTCTCTCTCTCTCTCTCTCTCTTTCTTTCTTTCTTTCTTTCTTTCTTTCTTTCTTTCTTTCTTTCTTTCTTTCTTTCTTTCTCTCTCTCTCTCTCTCTCTCTCTCTTTCTTTCTTCTAACCATCATCCATATATTTATCCACCCATCCATTGTAGGGAAGGAAAAATTGTCCTTTCCCCTCTTTGGGTCCCCAGCTGGGTGTAAGAATTAAACTGATGTAAGACAGATTAACAGGAGAAAAGCATACATGCATATTAAAATTTTACATGCGCATGGAGTTTTCACAAAATAATGAGGGCCCAAAGGAGTGAGCAGAGCAGAAAGTTTTTCCTTTTTAGACAAAGAAACAATAAAGTTGTGAAGACTTGACAAGACGGGTTGGGGCGAAGGGTTGTAAGTAGTGAAGCACTGACTAGGGACGTGGGGTGGGTTTAATAAGGTTTGCTTATACACATCTCTTGGCCCCAAATTTCCCATCTTTGGAGATAAGAATGCCTGTCTGCCTTCCTCCTGTTACAGGGAGGGCACCTTTCACATACGTTATCTCCTGCTTTCAGGAAGAGCAAGGAGGATCAGAGCGCCCCTCTGACACCTGCTGTTTCTTAGGTGCTTCTAACTCAAAATAATCAATATGCCAGGGTGGCACATTTTGGGGTGACATGCTCTGAACTCCTTCACCATCAGTCTTGTCGTCCTTTACCTATATATCCATCTATCCTCTACCTACCTACATACCTACCTACCTGTCCATCCACCCAATCAGGCTATACCTGTATCTCTCTCTGCCTGCCTATCTGTCATCTATCTATCTATCTATCTATCTATCTATCTATCTATCTATCTATCTATCTATCTATCTATCATCATCTATCTGTCATCTGTCTATCATCTATCATCTATCTATCAGTCATCTATCTCAGTCATCAATAATGCTATTGATGCATGTCCGGGGCTCACCAGTCTGTGACGCCAGTTAAGACACACTTCATCTTCCCATGAATCCCCAGCTGCTCGCTAACCTGTGAGTTGTTACTCTCGGGTCCCCTCCCTGCCCAGGCTTTCAGTCCTTCTGAGATCTCTTAAGGGTCTGATTTGGGGGTCGGGATGTCTCATACATGCTCTGTCCTGAGTCGGTCACCACCCCTCTCCCTCAGGCCACTGTCCTTGCCAACATGCTGGCTTTGGCACTCGGCACTGCATTTCAGGCACAGGACAGGCTTTTCCCTTGAATTCCTCCACCATGCCAGAGGCCAGACAGTGCTGACGGCTAGGAAGCAAGGAGGGGGAGGAGGTGCAGCCCAGGTAACTGACAAGCAGACTGGATGTCGTACCCCTGGAGCCTCAGGCAGGTCTGCCCTAGGGGTCCTTTCCAGGTGGCCTTCGTGGGAAGGAGGGACCACCTTCGTGGAAGGGCTTTGTGCATGTCCCTGATCAGGGTCCCACCTCGCTGCTGGGAGGCCCAGAGAGAGAGACAAGCCCCCTGATCTTTGCTTCCTGTCTCAAGACCAGCCTCCCCGCAGGGATGACAAACGGAATGGCCCCACGTTGGAGACCTGCCCCCTTAGCCTCAGGAGTGCTCCCTGGCCATCTGGTCCCTGACCAGACTGGTCCATCAGAACGTGACTGCCCAGCATGAGCACTCACTGGCCCTCGCCTGAAGAAACTAGCTTGAAGCCACAGCATTCCTGAAGGCCAAGAGACAGCAAGCCCCGCCAGGGTCCCCTGCTCTGGATTCCCGCCCTTCCTGTGGTGGCTCTCCCACCCCGCCTGGCCTCCTGCACACGCACCACCCGCAGGCTGCAGGGACAGCCACTGCCAGCCCCTGCCTGAGCCCCTAGCCCATCAGTTGACTTTTTTTCAGGAACAGTTCTGGTTCTGCCGTTTACTTGGCACAGACTATGGAGTGTCTCAGCCTCAAACATCTGCACTGGGGCCACCAGACTCCCCAGGAAGCCGGTGAGTATCTGTTTCATATTTAGTAACTGACTCACTTAACGGTTCTTCCCCAAAGAATCTGCCCCAAAGGTGAATTCAAATTTCTTCTTATTATTAGATAAATACTTCTTGCATGTTTAAAATGATTTTAAAAAGGTAACGAAACAAACAAAACCCTCAAATCTTCGGGCCTAGGATGCTACTTGGGCGTGGTGTTTCTCCTTCCTGTCCACCTGCCCTTCCCTCCTACCTTTCTACATCTAACAACTCATCTTTCCGCCAACGCTGCTTAGAGACAATCTTTATGCACTGCCCTGCTGTTTACCCTGGGACAGCTCTGACCCCGTGGCTGCTCCAGCCACGTTTACCCTCTTCACCATTTATTACCGTCCCCTCTGAGCAGAGGTGACGGGAGGCCACGGTGCACGTCTGGTTGTAGCTGAGGCAGCAGCAGTTGTCGGGACCCCTTTCTTGGAAAAGTCAGCCACATGGGAGGAAATTCCCTTCCTCAGTTTCTGGTTTCTAGTTCATAAGCTTGTTAAGGAAAAGCGCTCAGAACATGAAAATGAGGGGGAAAGGTGATGAGCATGCCATTTCGGTGTCAAACGGACATCCTTTCATAGGTCTGCCCAAGGATTATTTCATTTCCTTAGACAGTGGTTCTCAACCCTGGGGCCCCAGGGATATTTGCAATGTCTGGAGACATTTTTGATTGTCATGACTGGGGGGGAGAAAGGGATGCTACTGACAACTAGTGGACGAAGGCCTGGGATACTGCCAGACCTGCCATGAAGCACGGAACAGCCGCTCGCAGCAAAGAGCTAGCCCACTCCCTGCTCTGTTGATTAAAGGTCCCAGAAGTTCTATGCGAACTTCGATTTTCGACTAATGGAGAGGAACTTAATTTCTACCTAGTAGAAAAGATAACCTCAATGGTGGCAATTTATTACTCTGTAGGACATTAACCAATTTTGTATTATTTTGTATTAACCTAACACTCAAATTCTAACAGTTTTTTGTTAAATTGCGAATAAACATAAAGTTCCTCAAATGCTCTTGGAACTATATTTCTATTTCCATCATTAATTAATGAATTGAATGAAACCTTTGACATGTGTTCATTCTAATCCTGTAACTGTTATCTATTGCTAGGTAACAAATTACCCCCCAGTTTAGTGGCTTAAACCAATAATAAACCTTTCTTATTTTACAGTTTCTGTTGGTCAGGAACTTAAGAGCATTTTAGTAGAATGATCTAGCTTAGGTTCTCTCATGAGGTTGCAAACAAAAAGTCAGCCAGGGCTGCAGCCCACTGAAGGAGGCTGCAGGGTCTGCTCCCCAAGAGGCTCACTCACATGGCTGGCAAGTCAACGCTGACTTTCAGCAGGAGGCTTCAGTCCCTCACTACATGGGCCTCTCCATAGACCTGGCTGAGCATCCTCATGACCTGGCAGCTGGCTTCTCCCAGAACAAGTGATCCAAGAGAGAATATGAGAAAGCCACAATATCTAACCTTAGAAGTCACGTACTTCAGTTCTTCAGTGTCCTATTGGCTACATGGGTCAATTCTATTCCATGTGGGAAAGGATGACAAAAGGAGAGAATACCAGAAGGTGCGGATCACTAGGGAACATCTTGGAGGCTGGCTACCATGATCCCCCTCTGTTCCCCAGTGATTCACATCCTTCCTACACACAAAATGTGCTCAGCCTCTCCCAAAGCCCCCCCAAAGTCTCATCCCAATATAATATCAGTTTGAAGTTCAGAATCTCATTATCCAAACCTGGTCCATATATTATCGGTGAAGCTCCCTGGGTGTGGTTGCTTGAATTCTCAAATCATTCTTTTTATCTGAAATTTGTGAACTGGAGAGACAAGTTACCTGCCTCCCCCAACTCAACAACATACAATAGTAGGACAGGCATAGGATAATTGCTGTAGACCGTCCTGTTCAACAGGGGTGGAAATTAGGGATGCACCAAAGTCACTGGTTCATAGCAATTCTGAAATTCAGTTGAATACAAATTGACAGTTCTTCCGAGTAATTTTTCATGACTCTTGGCTTCTCCATGGACTTTCGTTTCCACCCTTTGAGTCATACTTCCTTTCCCCGTGTTTGCATAGTTTTCTCAGCTTGTTTCCTGCCTATAGAAGTCTCAGAGTCAAAGTCATTTTTTTAATTTGTGTTATCTGTCCCTTTTACTCTAAACTGGCAATGTTTCTTTCAGTATAATTTTCTTAAAAACGTTGTGGGTGTCCTGTGAATCTTACTGGGGCTCACTCCATTAGGAAAAAAGCTTCACCTGCAAGTATCTTCAATATAAGCCCTGCAGAGAACAGGGTTGTTCAAGCCACCCAGCCTGTGGCATTTGTTACTTGCTGTGAAAGTCCACACAGACTAAGACATGGTGGAACCCTTGGATTCATTTTTAAACCAGGTTTTCCTAACGGTGTCCTGTACCTGATTTTTGCCTGGGAGCCCTTTCTTAATTTTAATATCTTTTGCTATCTGGAGAGGTTAAGAATTTCCCAAACTAGGAAGTTCTGGCTTTCTTTGCTTAACAGTCCTTCCTTAACTTACCTCTCTTGCCTCACCTTGTACCAGAAGCAGAAAGAAGAAATCAGATGGCACCTTCAGTGCTCTGCCTGGACCATTTCTTTAGCCAAATCGCCTCATGCATAAGCACTCTTCTTACTTTCCATGTTACTTTAGGCAACAGTCCTAGTAAACTTTCTGCCACTACTACGCAATTTCCAGTAAGATTTTTCCTTTTTCCTTTAAGCCCTTACCTGAGGTCTCTTCAAAGAGAATCATGTTTCTATAAACAGGTCAAAATGTACAACTTCCAGTTATGAAATAGGTAAGTCCTGTGGATGTAATGTATAGCATGGTGACTATAGTTAAATACTGTACTGTATATCTGAAAGTTGCTTTAAAAAGTAGATCTTAAAAGTTCTCATTATAAGAAAAAAAATGTAACTATGGGTGGTGACAGATCTTAACTAGACTTATTATAGTGATTATTTTTCAATATATACAAATATCGAATTATTATGTTATACACCTGAAACTAATATAATGTTATATGTCAATTATACCTCAATGGACAAAAAAAAGTTTTTCAAGGCTCTTCAAGTTTTCACTGAGACTTCCTCAAAGTTCTTCCAGCTTCTGTTCACTTCCAGGTTCCAAAGCCACAAGGAAACTTTCCCTTAACATGCCCAAACTTATCTGGTAGCTTCTCTACCAAGAGACAAGGGCCCTTCTCAGAACACCCCTCCCATTCTCCCCCTGTAAATGCCCCATTCCCTGGCAATGCTCTTTTTATGTCTTCTCTCTTTCTTTTTGGAGGAAGGGATGCACGTGATTAGTTTGTCAGGTGTACTTTAGTCTTCTTCTTTTACACAGATGTCACGGCTCTTAAACTTTTGGCCATTGGAGGTCCATGTCTAATGTGGAGAGGCGGGGAATCCTGACTAGGGGGAGTGCGGGAGCATTCGCGTTATTGAGCATGTCATACCACCTGTCATCCTAGGTGCTGTTCCATTTCATTCCTTCAGAGCCTTATGAAGTAGATTTACTGATGAGAATGCAGAAAGGTCATGTAACTTTCTCAAGGTCACACAGCTTGTGGCAGAGCCAAGATTTGAAAACAAGTCTTTCTTGGAAGCCGTAACATTTCTACCACATCAACAGCAGATTGTCTAAGGGGGACCCCCAGTGCCTGATGAGTGAATGAATGGGTTCCTCTAAGTCAGGTCTGCCACGTTCCGAGGTTTTGTGGTAGAAACAGCAGGGGGATTCTGTTAGAGGGGTATAAACACACGTTGCTGTCCACTTGTGATGGAGAAGGTCAGCTCAACACCAGTGACTGATGAGACCCACTGCATTGAGCAGATGGACCCTGGGGGAGGTGCACAGGGATCAACTCAGGTTTTCCGTCTCCATTCTAATGGGAAGATGATTCTAGGCATTTACAAGGAGACTGTCACACCCCAGACACAGTGGTTGTGATCCCTGCACCCCGTCTCATGGCCCCTTGGAGTTCCTGAGTCTGAGCCACCTTCGTGTTCGGTTGTCAGAGGGGGCTGGCACCGCCCCATCATGGCCCCTGCTGCCAAATGCTTCATACCCCTCCTGTGTGCAGGAGGGAGCACACTTGCTCCTGTCTCTGAGGGCAGCCTTGCCAGAGAAAGGCCAGTGGAGTTGGGTTTATTTATCTACATCATTTGCTCCTGCCACCATGGAGAGGTGACAGCCTGCTCATGTGCGGCAAATGAATCTATGAGAGTTTTGCTGATGCCGAAAGTGGCGTACAGCAACTGTGGAGTTGACTAGTTCATGGGTAGATCATGGGTATGTCATGGGTAGGTCATGGGTAGGTCATGGGTAGCTGTGTGACTTTTGGCAGGTGATTTAGCCTCTAGATCCTCCTTACAAAATGGGGTGCCAGCCTCATGGGAGTGTCGTAAGGGTTAAATATAAAGCATCTGATGCTGGAGGTGTTAAAAAATGTAAGTTGCCTTATTTTGGAATAAGGAAGAAAGGTTTTATTTGGGAAAAAGGGGAGTTTTTCATGAGTGTGAAAAAAATTAGATGGCTTGTTTCTCTTAGCCAATGTAAAAAAGATATTGAGGGATCTCTGACCCTCCCCTAAAGAACAATAGCCTCTCCTGCCTTCATCAGGTGATCCTTAGGCCATGTCATTTGGTCCATGTTTTGGACTGAATGATATGTTGAAATCCGGATCCCCAGCGTGATAGTATTTGGGAGGAAGGCCTTTGGGAGGTGAATAGGTCCTGAGGGTGGAGACTTCGCGAGTGGGATTAATGCCCTTGTTAAAGAGGCCCCGGGGAGCTCCCTTCCCCTTCCGCCTGGGAGGACACAGAGAAGATGCCCATCTGCAAACAAGAAGCAGGCCCTCACCAGGCACGGAACCTGCCGGCCTCTGGAACAGTGAGGAATGAATGTTGGTTAAGCCACCCAGCCCGTGGTATTTTTGTTATAGCAGCCTGATCTGTGTAAGAAAGTCCACACGGCTAATTTGAACCCAGATAAAATCAGAGGTTTCCTGACACAGTAGTTCTGTGATTTAGAAGCAGTCACAGGCTTCATTATTATTTTTGGAAAGGCCACATTGAATTTATTGTCTCTGTGCATCCGTTTCCTCACCCAGAAGGTGAAGGATTAGACCCATCCCCATACGGAACCCTCCGAGGATGCCCGTCCATCATCCCAGGGGCGCAGCTGCCTTCAGACGCCTCCTGTCTTCTTTCCCTCTGCCCCCGAATTGCTCATGTCTCCATCACCCAGCGTGGCACCGACCCATAAAAAATGCTCAGGGGACCTAGAATGACTATCTAATAGGTTTATTTCTGCCTTATTCCTATTTGCCAAACTCTGCCACCTTCCCGAGGCTTTAATAGAGTCTCTAGCCTCTTCCAAGTCCTGGTTTATATGCATTTTTTCAGCCCTGATAAAAGTGTGTTTGGGTGCTTGATTGGAAGGGTGTGCTCGCAGGTGAAAAGATGAGGAAGAGAAAGCCCCTCGCCCCCAAGAAAACACCCTCAACTCTAATTCTATTGCAGATTATTCCTGAAGCTGAATGGAGCTCACAGCCTTGACATACGGTCTAGGGAAGGAGCTGCATGGATGCCGTCTGGGCGTTAAGTGCCCTGTCCAAATCCAGCAGGAGGAATGAGCCATTAATTCCAGCTGATCCAAGGGCCTCGTTGTCATTCTTTCCGGTCACCGCTCAGAGGTCTGCAGGGGAAAGAATGTTTTAAATCGAGGATAAAGCCCTGGTGTGAGCAGGCTGCAGGGTCTTCGTAGCCGGCTCTCAATGAAGAAACCAGGCATTTAATGTCAGACTTTCCACGAGGAAAGCCTTCCCACACACATCACCCACTGCAGGGCCTGACACCTGGGTCTCTTTGCCCTAAAGCTCTTTGTTGGGAGGCTGAATGCGAACTTGAACTTGGTAATTCAGGGTGACGTGTCCGCCTCCCCAGACACAGATGGTTGTTATCTCCCTCCCGGAGCAGAGTGTCTGCAGGCCTACGAGTCATTCAATGAGGCTCCTATTTGGATGACCCAAAAATAGCATCAATTTTGCATTGCAGCTCATCCTCCCTGTTCAGCTGGACAGAAGCTGCCGACTTGGCTCAGGGCTTGGGGAGCCCGGTGCCCGGCGGGCAGCTGCCCCCGGCTCAGCTCATGTGAAATGCTGTCAGGCGGAGCGGCCTGTGTTTCTTTCCTCTAAGAGTCTGTTGATCTGTGTCCTTCTGAACGCAGCGATGTCTCAGCGGCAGCTTTGGGTTTTTATTTATTCATGTGTGTGTTCTCAGAGCCTGTGCCGTTGCCAAAAGGTTTATGGCCTCTTAAAGTTTCGAAGCCTCTGCTTTTATGGCCACTGTTTGTTGAAGAGAAGTGCTGTTTGGGGGAATGATCGGCTTGCTTTCCGCCTGGATGATGGATGAAGGCTTAGCCATTCCTCTTCTGTTCAGAGCTCTGACAGCCTGGGCACAAGCTGGCCAGCACCCCCGGCTCTCCGAATGCTCATTCTTATGTGCATGCGTGCTTGCTTTCCACAGGATCTCCTCTGTGCAAATCCAGGGCTGGCGTGTGCTGAGTTTGAGTGGCTTACCACGCTGAACCCAGTGTCTCCGAAGTTCCGACGCATCTGTGGTGCAAGCGTATGCAGCCTCCGAGCACAGTGCCGGCGCTCTGGAGCCCGGCCGCCCAGAGGGCGGTTAGACTCCAGACCCGGTCTGTCCACAGCAGCTCTTCTGAGCAGCTGCATGAGGCATCAGGTGACTCTCATCAGCATCCTCAGGTGAAGGGAGCTCAGGAACACTCGGTGCTGGCTGCCGAGCTTCAAGTGAGCTGTGGTGACAAGGAGCGGGAAAGAAAGGGGACGCAGGCACCACTCGAACAGAAGTTGGGCAAGTGCAGGTCTGACTCACAAAGCTGGGCTGGATTCCGCAGGAGACTTTCTCCTGTGGCCACCACCTGAAAACAGGATTTTATCACCTTCTGCCCTGGTGCCTCGTGCAGGAGACCAAAGCAAAGCACAACCGCGAAGCTTGGTAAGAGGAGAAAAGGGCACAGTCCTGGGCTCACCCACCAACCCTGTCCCACGGGAGACTGAATGTTGCACCTGGGTGTCCACAGGAACAGTGACCCCCCCCCCAACCACAGCAAGCGCAGCCCGTCGGCCGTGCGAGGCAGGCGGGAACTCCGCCGCCTGCTCCCTGGAAGGCTGGGGACAGCGCCTCCTGTTACTCAGCTCGCCCCTCGTCCCCGCAGGAGCAGCGAAGAGGGAAGGCCAGCTCCCGTCCTAAGAGGTCAGAACGGGACATGGAGTAAAGCCAAGAACACACTTACATTTGGCCCCCAAACCCCGTGCCCGGCCTGCTGTCCCAGAGAGAGACTCCATGACTGACAGCATCGCCCAGATACAGCGTCCCCAAGGTGCCCCCACAGTAGGAACCCCTCCCATTATTGTTTTACCAGAGAGACTAAAGGCCCAACAAATCAGTCACCTCTCTCAGTTATTAATTGATCATCTCTCGTCCTTGTTTGCGCTGCCTGTGACACTGGGGCTGGGCCCTGTGACATTCCTGCTTTGCTGGATGGAGGAAGGGCAGGCTTCATGCACAGAGGGCAACCGAGGGTCCCGCAAGGCCAGAGCAGTCAGTTTCCTCCCTTTATTGCAGAAAAATGAAAGTCCAAAATTAATCTCTCTCTTAAAGAAATTAAACCCTCAAAGAAATGACAGCCCCCCACTTTCCCTTATTGCACATTGGGGTGTTTGGAGTAACTGATGATTCAGCCCGCAGGGAGGGAATATGGGAGCAGCATTGGATCGTGCCTTCCTGCTGGGCTTCTGAGCCAGAAACCCTCGTGCCTGGGGCTGGGCCCGAGGCTGGTCACCCTGTCTGTCCAGTGGAGGCTGAGGCAGAACGGGGCCATCAGAGACGGGGTGGCGCAAGGATGGGGAGCCCTAATGGTATACCATTTCAGCCCATCGCTCGCCTGAACCCTTCTTCAACGTCACAGTGATGTGAGCCAGTCAGTTCCTTCCCCTCCTCCCTCCCCCCCTCCCCCTTCCCCTCCCTCCCTCCTTCCCTCTTCTCTCAGTTGTTTTTTAAACCATGGTGAAATTCACACATCATTTTAAAGTGAACAATCCAGCACCTTCACAATGTGTACAACCACCATGGCTACCTAGTTCCAAAACATTTTCCTTTCCACCCCAAAAGGAAACCTCGTACCTATTAAGCAGGTACATCCCATTCTCCTGTCCCCAGAGCCCTGATAACTAGTCAACCTTCTGTCTCTATGGATTTGCCTATTCTGGATATTTCGAGTGAATGGAGTGATATAATACATGACCTTCTGTGTCTGGATTCTTTTCACTTGAAAACAGTATTTTCAAGGTTCATGCGCATTGTAGCATGCGTCAGTGCTTCATTCCTTTTTATGGATGACTAATATCCATTGTGTGTATATATCATACTTTGCTTATCCACTTGCCTTCTGATGGATGCTTGGGTTGCTTTCACCTTTTGTGAGTAATGCTTCTACGAACAATTGTGTACATGTATTTGTTTGAACTTGTTTTTAATTATTTTGGGTACATGCCTAGGAGTAGAATTCTTGGGTCATATGGGAACTCTATGTTTAACTTTTTGAGGATTTCACACACTGTTTCCCACAGTGGAGTTGGGTTTTCATAACTTTAAATCAAAGAGTACCTACAAAAAGCAGCACATGGTGTGTTTTGGTCTTTGCGTCTTAGTCCATTGGGGCTGTGATAACAAATGTTACGGACAGGGTGGCTTATAAACAACAGAAATACATTTCTCACAGTTCTTGGGCTCGAAGTTCAAGATCAAGGTGCCAACATGGTTGGGTGAGGACCCTCTTCCAAGTCACAGACTTCTCGCTGTGTACTCACACAGTGGGAGGGATGGGGAGCTCTCTGGGGTCTCTTTACTAAGGGCACTAATACCATTTATTAGGGCTCCAGCCTCATGACCTAATCAACCCCCAAAGGACTCACCTTCTAAATACCATCACCCTGGGGGTTAGACTTTCATAATGTGAATTTGGGAGGACACATTTAGACCATGCCAACCTGAGAGCCATGGGGGCCATTGAAGGGTTTTAAGTAGAGGAGTGATGAGACCAGATCTGTGCTTTGAACCATGACTCTGGCTATAGGGAGGCTGGCGTTTAGGAGAGGGGTTCAGATTGCACAGACTCGGGGAGTGAGCGAGGGGGAGCGTGTCCAGTTGTGCCACTTCTGGCTGGGGGAGGATAGCTCTCAGATTCTGGAGCAGCTTCTGGAGCTGCTCTATTGGTGAAGGCCTCATAGGGTGGCAGTTAAAATGGGCAGACCCTGTGGTCAGCCATGGATGAACCACAGCCTCACCATTTACCAGCTGTGTGACTTTGGGTCATTCATAATTGCTTTGTGTAATTGTTGTTGTAGCTGTGATAATCGAATAACCTGCCCTCATACAAATGAGATAATATATGTAAAATACTTAGCACAATGTGGAAGGCAGAAGGGCCTCGCCCCCAAAGATGTCCACATCTTAATCCCTATCATTGTGCTTTGTTACACAGCCAAAGAGAATTTACAGATGTAATTAAGATGTTAGACCTTGAAATAGGGATATTACCCTGGATTATTTGGGCGGGGCCAATGTAATCATATGAGTCCTATTCTGGGTTGAATTGCGTCCCCTCAAAATTCACATATTGAGCCCCTAATCCCTAGGACCTCAGAATGTGACTATATCTGGAGATAGTCTTTAAAGGTATAATTAAGGTTAAATTAGGTCAGTAGGGTGGACCCTAATCCAATACGACTTTGTGAGAAGAGAAAATTAGGACATAGACACACAGAGGGAAGACCATGTGAGGACACTGGGAGAGGACGGCCGTCTACAAGCCAGGGAGAGAGGCCTCAGGAGAAGCAACCCTGACTACACACTGATCTCAGCCTTCTAGCCTCCAGAACAGTGAGAAAGTGACTGTCTGTTGTTCAAACCACCCCATGTGTCCATTTGGTGTGGCAGCACTAGCAGATTAATTCACCCCTGGTTCTCTTTTCCATTTTGGTTTCAATTTTAAAAACAAGAAGGAAAAGACTAGAATCAACACTGCCGATGGACCTTCCTGCTCTGGCAGTTGCTGGCTTTCTCTACCTTAGCAGCTGTGTAAGGGGAAAGTAAGACATGGCCACAGCGTGTGGAAGCCGGCAAAGCTCTGCCCTTTAGAAGGGGGGCCTCCTGCAGCACCCAAGGAGCATAGTTTTCTGCTCATGAACATCGAGCACCAGAATAGTAAATGCCTTTGCAAGGGGCCTCTGCTGACCCCAGAAAAGATCTCTGTTCCACCAAGGACAGCTCTTGCTAGCTCAGTTTGACCTCACTAAAAGGGGTCCCCTTTTCTGCATTACCCTGGGCGGTTGCACTGGCAGGTAGAGGGGTGAATGCAGGGCCAGAGCCATAGCTCACCCTGTCCACGCTGTGCTGATCTCAGAGGCTGGTGCCCACCAGGGCTCCCTCTGCCTGCAGAAGCATCTTAGACAGAGACACCCGCATGTCAGATCTTGGCGTGTCACTCAGAGGAAGTGGTGGCATTTGGGGTACCCAAGGCAGTGTGCGGGAGAGGAATTGAGGGGACAAGCTGGCTGGAAGCTGTGTGGAAGAGGAAAGGCCGCCACTCAACCTAAAACAGCAATCCCGTCCGTGGGTGCCGGGCCCAATCCGCGTCCTGGAATCTGGCTGCTCCAGTGGTGCAGGAGAGTCCGAGTGAGTACGCTGGGTGCCAGTGGACAGATGGACATGGGTGCCTTCCTGGTCAAGAGACACCTGAACCTCAGTGTAAGGAGCCAGCTAAAGGGGATTAATAATAACGCCAGGCTGCCCCTGCTGGAGGCTATGTTATCAGGAACCATAATAGATGGGTGTGGTTGTGCTATATAAATTCCAGGTTGTTTTTACCCACCCACCCCCTTTTTTTTTAAAGCTCTGAAATTGGTGCTGAATAAGATGCTGGGACCAGGTGATACTGAGGATTTCTTAATAATCCCCTCAGGCCCATTCAAACGCACTCTACCTACAGAGAGCAGGGGCGGCTGGGTGGACACTGCCATCGCCGTCGCCAGGATAGCTGGTCAGGGCGCTGCCTTCCTGGCTTCTAGAAGGGGTCACTCCCACCCCGGATGTAGCTGTCTGAGCCTTGGAATGGGCTGGTCCTTTAATTAACATCTTCTTTGATATAAAGTCCAAGGACTCTTTGGTATCAGTTGTCATCCATTTAACCTCTCAGTGACAAAAACCCTTGGGTCAACTTGGAGAATTTCACAGTCTCCTCTACCCAGCTTGGGAGTTTGCGAGTTTGCCCTCCAAAGGGGAGGTGATGGAGAGTGGAGGTGGGTGAAATTCTGCTCCTCTGCTTTCGAGCCCTTCAGGGTCAGCAGAATTGGTGGAAAGCATGCCACGTATGGTGTGTGGTGCTTAGAATTATGTTAAGCTGCAAGTAGCAGAAAGCCAACTAAATTGGCTTCACGTGGCTTTGCTTTTGTCAATGTTCAGAGGTGGTGGGCATTTGCTGCCACTGGTGCTGCTAATCCGTGATGCCCACCTCAGCTCTTTCTTTGCCTCGTGGTCACAAGAGAAATGTTATAGCTCCAGACAATATTTCTGTGTTCAAGGCAGAAAGAAGGGAGGTGAGGAGTGGAACCAGCCATGCCTGTCCCTTTAATAGGAAAAGTACAAGTTTAGGTCCCATTGGCCAGAAGGGGGTCACGTTTAGTTGCAAGAGAAGCTGGGAAATCGAAAAACGGGATTGGTACGATTCATGATCTGGTGCTGGGCATGTAGCCACCGTGGACAAAGAGGGACGAAAGGGGAGAATGAATGTTGTACAGGCAAGTAACAGGTAGCTTTGGCTGAATTTATTTTTACGAGTCCCATCTCCATGCAGAATATTTTAGATTAAGAGTAGTTCATGATACCATCTTTAAAGCAAACGGGTCCTTCTCACCAGCTGTCTTATGTAGACAAACTTGTTTCTACAAGTGATAATATTAAATCCCAGCCGAGCAGCCTGCGGTTTGACCTTCACTGTGGAGTCATTTATATTCCACAGCTGGTCCGTATAAAACGGCTGAGTATTTGGAAGGAAAGGAAATAAAGCAGATTGGTTTGAGGGGTCGGGATGGAGTGGAAGGCATGAAGGAGGGGAGTCCTTCTTTAACAGAGAAAATCTCCTTAGTCCCAGTGTCGTGTGTGTTTGTGACAGGGCCTGAGAGAGGGGGGGACAAGTGGTGGTTGCCCATGGTAACCAAGGCGAACCTTATTCCTGATTGGGTAACTGGTCATGACGAGGGCGTGGCGGCCTGGCTGCCATGCTTCCAGGTAGGTTTTTAAAAAATTACACAAATGGAGAGAAAACGAAGGCTAGAGGATAAGAGCCCATTGCAGAGGGGCTGTTGGTTTTCCCTCAGGAAAGAGTCTTTGAGAGCCTCCAGGGAAGATCTACTAATCATTAATTAGGGCGGCAGAGGGAGGCCTCTTTCCTGTAAAGTTAATATGCAGTGAACATTGCTTCTGGTATTTCTAACTCTAAAAAAAATTTGGAAAGGTTTTCAGCTCAAGATAAAGTCAGGTGGTGGTTTATAAGTTGAGCTTTAAGTGGGCGGACACCACATTGTTCTTATAACTATAACTATGGTAAGTTTAAAATGCTATCTATGTTTATTAATTTATACTGAAAAGAAGAACCCTGGTCATGGGGTTTTCCACTTCTACCAGCTTTTCTGGGGGAAGTGCTTTCCCTCAGACCCCACCGGCCACCTAGCGGCCGCTTCACGAGTCACAGGGTCCGGAGGGAATTAGTGTGTCCCCCAGGCGTGTCCCTACAAGTCCAGCTCTTTTTTGGTAACAGAATAAGCCGTGGCTGATTCACGCCCGAGGTTCAGGTTTTCCTTTTCCTGATTCCATCCTTCTGACGTGACTAGACGGCGACTCGCGCCCTCCCTCCTTCGGCAGGCCGGGGGTAAGGCCGGGGTAAGGCCGGCTCCCCGGCGGCCCAGGAAAGGCCTGGGGAGGCCGCAGCCTGTGTGCTCTGAAGCGCCACTCGGACCAGAAGGTAAAGCAAATCCAAAGGGGCGTGCGGGGCTGCGGCAACGTGGGAGACCCAGGCGCTGCAGGTGGCAGGTAGGAAAGTGGCCGTGGGGTGCGTGGGTCAGGTTTCCTGGAGTGCGGGGTGTGGTGGGAGGCCGCTCCCTCCCTTGTCCCTGGAAGGGCCCGGGGGTAACCACATCTCGGTGTTTGCCAGCAACGAGTAGCTGGTCCCCGCAGCAGGTCAGCTCAGGGTGGTGGTGCCGTGGTGTCTGGAGCCTGAACAGAGTCTGTCTCTCCTACGTCCAGTTTGTCTTATTTTGGTGGATGGAGACTGGATTTTCCTACCGGTGAATGTGAAATACGTTGTATTTGCTTCCTTTGGCAGAAACGCCCCAAATGACCAGTAGTGGTCTCTGCTTTCACGTCTGCTGGCTCCACAGGACACTGTCAGCTGCTAGGAGGCTGGTCGTGTGAGTGTGTGTTTCCTGTTCCCTCCCTCCTACCCCCACCACGGGGCAGAAAGTCTGCGTGTAAATGTGTGTGTAAATATATATACTTATATCTAAAATTGGCTTGTATTTATAAAAGGGAATGATAAACTGAAAATGGCAGGGATGCAGGGGACCAAGAGAAGCCGGGTTTCTCTGTCAGGGCTGCCTGGCCTGCGTCCACGGCCTTCCTGTTGGGTGAGGAATCCCAAGGCCAACAGCACCTTCGTTCTAGATCACGGGACTCTGGAATTTCCTACCCGCATGGTCCCAAGCCCGCTTGGAGGGCCCCGTCTCTAGGCCCTTAGACCTTGGACGTTCGCATATTGTGGGCAAGGCCCCGTGTGGTGTGGGAGGTGCGAGGAAGGGGAGAGAGGAGGGAAGGGGCCGGCCCTCCCCGAGCACTTATGTTCCGTCGTAAACCACTCAGGAGCCGAGAATTGTAAATTGGAATCTCATGCCCAGGTCCATGAGAAGAAGTACTTGTCTGAGGGCAGGATAGGATATATTCTATTTAAGAATTTGTTGGCTCTGTTTATAACTTTAAGATACATGTGTATGTGGGATATGGGCCTCTGTCTGTAACCATGTCCCAGGACCCACAGCTGTTAGGGACAGTCTACTAAATTCACCTTGTTTTATATATTTGACTTTAGAATCATATAAATATTTTACATAACTATGAAATAAAATTAAATTTTGAGTAGTAGTCCCTAACTGTTGAAAGCAAAATGAAACAAGTGAACTGGACTGGCTATTGAACTGGTAGCACAAAGAGAAACTATTTCAAGTGACTAGAAATGCAGTAATTTAACTCTGCCTCCTGAGTTAAGCTGCATTCTGAGGGCAAAAACAACTGTAAAACATTTTTAAAAACTGTATTTACTAATTCTGTTGTTTGTGGTGGCATCAGGCGTTTTTATTCTGAAACTATCGTGTGTGTGTGTGTGTGTGTGTGTGTGTGTGTGGTGGAATGAAGCCGTCGGTGTCAGTGAGAGCTGGAATACCGGGCATTGAGTTAAATAAAAACCTTACGGTTCTGAATTTGAATTGGAGGTTTTAGTAGGAACTCATGTGCTTTATCTTTAAAAAGAAAAGTATTTTATGGTTTTGTCCAATCAAGAGGCTTGGAGACAGTGAACACCCCTAAAGCCCAAATCAGAGTGTCTAAATATCTGAAACTGTTTCTCGCCGGAGGAAGCAGGGCTCTTTCAAGTTTGGGATGAGATATGTTCACGACGAGCGCCGGCGGTCTTGGGCCATAGAGCAGGGTGTTCTCTAAGGTGCTTACGTCATGCCAGAGGGACGCGGGCCACACCGAAGAGCTCCTGCTGCCGCGGCCGGCTGGGCACCTGAGGGCTATTTCAGGGAATGAGTGATAGGAAAGTTACTTCACCTGTCTGTCCTCAGTTTCCTTACCTACAAAAAGGTGGTGCTGACAGTGCCTCTCAGGGCTGCTGTGAGGACTGAAGGAATTGCACCCGCTGTGCGCTTACCAGCCCTCACTCGCTCGATCGCTGTGGTGTCTGTTTGTCTTTAAGACCAGAAATGCTCCCTGGAGGATGTGTGGGTAAATATTCCCCCCTAAACGTTTGATTTAAAGGGCCCGACTTGGCGGACAAAATAAAATAAAGCTGTGGCTTTTTGACACCCACAACTGGGAGAAGACGTGGGCTCTCTGTCAGAGTGAGTTTGCCCCCCAGACTTTCAGTCTGTTTATTTCTGGTTCATCCCATAGGCGAAAGTCTACTCAAAAATCTCTCCTGGACGCGGTCCTTCAGCCTGCCCCTAGGCCGTCTTTCTTTCTTTCTTTTTTTTTTAAAATATATCTTTATTGATTTCAGAGAGAGGAAAGGAGAGGGAGAGAGACAGAAACATCAATGATGAGAGAGTCATTGATCGAGCCTGCAACTGGGCATGTGCCCTGACCACGACTCGAACCCCGATCGCCTAGGATCCTAGGTCGACGCTCAACCGCTGAGCCACGCCCGGCCGGGCAAGGCCATCTTTCATTTAACAGTTTATATTGCAAAACCCTCTTCCTCGTTTTTACAGTGGCTTTCTTGAAGTATCTGGAATGTTCAGTTTGAGTGGAAAGCAACACTTTTAATCTGGCTGGTACTTCCAGGCCGGATGCTGCTGTCTGGCTGAACAGTCCACAGGCAGCCTTGGAGAAGGGCTCTGACGCAGCGGGGAACACTGCGGCTGGGCCCGGAGGCAGCTGGCTTTCCCAGTGGCTTAGCCAGTTTCCATCGCAGGCCTCGGGCAGAGTGGCCTTTCCCTAGCACAGCCGTGTCCTTCCAGCTCTGCTTGCAAACTTACTTTGCTAAATGCATCAGGGAACAGCCAGACACATCGATGTCGTGAATGTTTTAAAATTATTTTTGCTAGAACATTGTGTTGTGCCAGAAAGCATTGAGCTTATATGAAGACTTCGGCCAAGGATCCCCTGAAAAGAGTGACAACCAAGCCATTTACTGCAAGGGGAGGTTGTACAGGTTCAGGAGTAGGTTTGGACTGAAAAATATAATTATTGGGGGGGGGGATCACATTCACATAACTTTTATTGCAGTATATTGTTGTAATTGTTCTATTTTATTACGAGTTATTATTAATCTCTTATGTGCTTAATTTATAAATTAAACTTTCCCATAGGTATGTATGCAGAGGAAACATCATAGTATAAAGTTTGATACTATCCTTGGTTTCAGGCACCCCCTGGGGGGTCTTGGAACATATTCCCTGCAGCTAAGGGGGGATGACTGTGTATACACACACATACATACACACATAAACATACATGCACATTTACACATATACATGCACACACATACATATACATACGCATACATACTCATGCATATATACCTCACCCACACACATAGGCATTGACAGATTGGAGGATTCTATACCACAGTGGCAACAGATCTCATTTAATCTTTTAGGGATGAAATTATAGACAATTTATTCCATCTGTCTACTTTTCTGTGATCTCCAGAATTTCTATGATTATTTATTCCTTTCGTATTAAGGCAATAATAGCCATGAAATGCCTTTTATTGTGTTTTTATGACGGTGTTTAAAGCCATCTGCCAAGTGCCACTCTGCGGAGGGCTCGGTGCTCGCCCCCACCGAGGTGACTGCACAGAGGATGCCTCACGTCAGATTTCCTCTGACCCGCTAATGGGCTGCGTCCTGATTCGGCAGGGCCCGCTCTCCCTTCAAGGGTCACGCTGGTGTTTTCTCAGCTGGTGCAGCCCTGACCCTCTCTGACAATTATTACTTCATGTCAAAAGGCTGCTGTGCTGAGCTGTCCAAGTCTGACAGGAGAAGATAGAGGGGCCCCATCAAACCCTGGGCCACAAGGCTCCTGTGGAGGGTTGAAGGTTCTGGAGTTTCCTGTGTAAAGACATAACAGCCTCCTTCCCAAGCTCCCTCCTGGCGCTCACCAGCCCAGTGTTGGAGCAGAGGCCTCAGACAAGGGCACCCTCTTAGGGCCTGAAACCTCGACAAGGAGGATGGCCCTGGGCTGCTGGCTTACCCTCTTCAGGGCCGATAATCTGAACCTCCTGGAATTTGTTCAGAGAGGAAGTGGAGAAGGCTTCTCTCTCTGTATTGAAAAATGACTGATCTAAAACTCCAGGTTTTCTGCAGGCATAGCACAGTGGGGAACAGGAGGGCCGTGGTTTCATGCCCCAACTATTTCATTCACTGTTGTTCGAGAGTATTGACAGCCCTGGCTGGGTGGCTCAGTTGGTTGGGCACCATTCTGTGCACCAAATGGTTGTGGGTTCAATTCCCCGTCAAGGCACATACCTAGGTGGTGGGTTTATCCCCAGTGGGGGCACATATGGGAGGCAACCAATCGAGATGTTTTTCTCTCATATCAATGTTTTCTCTCTCTTTCTCTAAAAAATCAAAAATATGTCCCCGGGTGAGGATTTTTTTTAAAAGTGCTGACAGCGTGCTTTGTGCTGCACTGGGCCTTCTGGGAAGGGGTAGTTCATCTATGAGGAAAGTGTGAGCCCCTGAGAAAGATAGGAGGTGACAGAGGGCAGTTACCAAGGGCTCCCACCAGAGTGTGTATCTAGAAAATTGTCATCAACAAGCCTGTATCCAGGAAGCACTTCCTCAGGCAGAAACTGGTAGAAGAACTGGTTGTAATTTGCAAGCTCAAAAACATTAGCAACATTTCACTCTGACTTGTAACTTCTGCGGCCTTGCTCTGTGTGTGCATGCGGGTGGCTGTGAGGAAATGCAACCGCTTCCTGACAGTACTCAGACTTGCTCTCTTTCATGTGTGTTATATTCATACAGATGAGTTTAGAATAAAGATGGTGAATCACAGCAATGGCTAATACTTTCAGAAAGCTTACTGTGTGCCCAAAAGAAGTGCTTTTGATGAATTATTTCATGTAAATCAGTCTTTCAACACATACTTAAACAGCTCTTATGTGCTGGTAAGGTTCTAGATGTTGCAGCAGAGCCTGTGGACAGAAGAAACAAAGTCCCATAAAAGAACAAAATGTGGAATGGAATAGTATACAGCTATAAAAAAGAATGAAATTCTGACTCACGTCACAGAAAGGATAAACCTTGAGGACATAATGCTAAGTGAAATAAACCGTCACAAAAAGACAAGTACTTTATGACTACACTCATATTGATGGCCCTAGAGCATTAATATCCATAGAGACAGAAAGCAGAATGGTGGGCCTCAGGGGCTGGGGGAGGGGGATGGGGAATTACTGTTTAACTGAGTCTCCTCTGCAGACTTCCCAAGGGCTTTCTTAAATTGCTAAAGAGGTGGGTTTGCCTTCAACCGCCTCTTCTTGCCCTTCTGGCCCTGACTGTCTCCCCATCCTGGGCCTGTTCCCGAGTCTTGGTTTCAGAGTCAGACCCCGATCCTCTCCTTCGTGGCCCATCCTCAAGAAGCCAGAGCTGGAGCTTCAGAGCTGCCCACTGGGAGGGGGGTGTCGATCAGCTTGGCCACTAGAACCCAAGGGTCGTTGTGCACACAAGAGCCTCAACCCCCTGGACACAGAGCAGCGCAGGCAGGACCCCAGGGCCCCCTTCCAGCCACTCGTTATTTCTTGAGGCTTTTATATTCTCTCCATCTCCTGTGTGTACCACTACTGGGTGCAGCACAGCTTTCCACAGTGTGCTGTTTCCTCCACTCCTTATGGTCCCAAAGGCCAGTCCTGGTGGCAGACAGACCCAGGAGCTGTGTCCCTTCTGAGCCTGCTGATTTTTGGAACCCTCAGGATTATGCTGATGTCATAATGCTCAGCTCTCTGACCCTGCTCTCTTCAGCCTTCTGCTCCTGGTGCTGAATGAATGAGGGAAGGGACTCAAGGATTAAATAGCTGTAAGAAAAAGAAAATGCAGGATGATGGGGATGTTTGTGGGAAGTTTCACAGCGCTCATTCCATTGGCAGAGCTTGAAATATATGGAGAGATCAAGCTGGAAAAATCAGGACTGCAAGTGAGGTTGAGGAGAAAGCTGCCTAAGAATCACACAAAGGGCATCTGGCAGAGCTGGGACAGTGTGCCTCCCTGTCTCTGCAAGTCTCTATCTCTGTGTCTCTCTTTCTCTCAACAAGAGCTACGAGCTTTATTCAATTAGAAGCAGAAGGGTTGAAAGTGGATGTTCAGGAAGACTTCCAGGACCTACGAATTATGCAGCACAAGACGGGATCATTTGCAAGCAGGGCTTGTCTTGGTGAGGTAGGCGAGGTGCTCTCCCAGGCTGGCACCTGATGGCTTTGCCCAGTAAGTTTGGGGTGCCCGTCTCACCCTAGTCACTGCCCTGCTTCTGGGCTCAGTCCTGGTCAGGCGAGGTTGGAGATGGCAGGTGGCCCTTCCTGGGATTCTGTGAGCCTTCCCGGAGCGGAAGATGGCCTGGTAGCTGGGGGCCATTCCTGTGGACACACGCAACCTTGCTGGGCAAGCCAGAGAGAGAGGGTCCTTTAAAGACAACTGAAATACAAAAGCAAGCTGACAGTAGTTTCCTGGAACCCCCCCAGGGGTGCCCTGAGCAGACCATTCTGAGCTTTGACTTCCTGGCTGGCAGTGGGGAGGGGAGCACCAAGAATTCCTAGGTCCGAGCCTCCAGGGGCCTGGCCCTGGGGCACCCTGACTCTCTTAAGTGTCTTAGGTGCCCCGTTGAGAAGCCAGTGCCCATCAGCCGTGGGAGGAGAGCCTGTGCACGTGACCTGCGCCAGAAAGACGCACAAGAGCACATTCTGCTCATATGTCAGAAACAGAGAGCAGGTGGCAGGGTCCTCTGGGCACCAGCATCTGTCTCCACCCTGGGTATCAGTGCCCGCAGGGCTGGCACTGGGGCCTCTGGGAAGTGTGGCAGCTGGGGCAGGGGTGTCCGTTACATTCCCAGGTGCTGCTCTTGTGACAAGCCTGGGAAGGAAGGGGGCTGGCATTTTCAAGCCACAATTACGGGGCCTGTACTCTGCTATTAAGTGTTATTTATTACGTGACAGCAAGGGGTAATTAGGCATGTGCCCCACTGGGAGCCTCCTCCTCCTGCCCTCAGCAGCCGCAAAGCCCTAAGGTGAGTTAAGACCAGAACAGGGCCACACATGATGTCCCTGTGCCCTCCACCCATTTGAGGAGAGGGTGACACCATTCCTTTAACATCCCCTAAAACAACCTGAGATCCCATTTACACTCCACTGTAGAGCACAGCCCACCCCGACTCGTGCCGCAGGCCACTTTTCCTCCGGAATAATTGGGGTAGCATCACTTCTGCTCCAGCGACGGCCGCCCCACTTACTGCCTGCTTTTCCGATGCCCTGGGCACAGAGCCGCCAGCCCGGATCTGCCCACCTCCTTCGTCCACGGAGCACATCGGCCCAGACATCCCCCCGATGCTTTGGGACAGCGGAGGTACACTCAGTGCAGAGCTGACAGGCAGCCACTGCAAATGCCGCCCTTCCTGTCCTGAGGGGCCCCTGCCAGCTCTTCCAGGAATGTTCTCACTGGCTGCCTTCCTCTTGGGTTGCTGTCAGCCCGTCCTTGTCCCAGGGCTCCCCTGTCCCTCCAATCCTCCGGGACATTCCCGTTTTATTGCTTGGATACTATTGCTGTTTTATGCTGAGCTTTGAGCCCAGCTTTGCCAAAGCCCTTTTACCTGGGTGACGCCTTTCGAGGGAGGGAGCTGATGTTTCATTTCAACCCCAAGAGCCCAAGAAAGCCCACCACCGAGGGTTATTTTCGGAAACCCAAGTCCCCCTGCCCTGGAGCTCCATTTGGGCCATACCCGGAGCAGCATTTCTCTCTCTCTTGCACAGCAGTGACTGAGGTCTGCCTGTTTGCTTCATCCTGAGCTGGACCCTGGGGGTTCAGGAAGGGCCACCGGCGGATGTCTTGTGTCATAATTGCCTTGGGGCAGTGTGTCAAGTTGCAGGCGGGGTTGTCCTGTCTTGGGGAGCAGGGGCTATTCTGCTGAGTGTCCTCGCTCGGCGTGACTCTGCGGGGCGGCTCTTTTATGGAAAGGTTCGGTGCCGAGTTCATCTTTCGTTTTGGATCTGCTGCCACATCTGGACAGGGAAGTTTCCCTAGCCATTTAGGGCTCTTCTTGTTCCAGATGGGGCCACATCTGGTCTAGAAAACAGACCCCCCAGTTCCCTGTAAAGAGCAGATTTCATTGTCATCCCACATCCTGGCTGAAGTCTTGTTGGGGGTCAGAACCACCAGGACTCTGTGATTCTGAGCCAGAGGCTTTCATGGGATGGGAAGAACTTGAGGGCCGAAAGGGTGGGGAAAGCAGAAAGAGCTGAGTTTCATACAGAGGTGGGATTTGAATAAACAGAAGGACATGGGCATGTGAGATGGGCAGGGTGAATAGAGGTTGGGGAGGGAGTGAGTAGGTCTGGTGAGAGCAGGCTGGCGGGACCAGAGGGGCAGGTGGATGGGGAGGACAGTCATAGGAACAAGATTGGCGGACAAAGTGGGTCAGACTAAAGGGGCTTGAACCTTTGGACAATGGGAGGGCACTAGGATGTTTACAGGAAAGCACAAGAAGGAAAGGAATGGATGTTGACGTGCATTCTTTTCTCCACATTCTAAGTGAGGCTCTTTACATTTAGTCTTTACCGTGATCTTATAAAGTAAGATGATATTATTTTACAAACAAGGCAGCTGAGGCCCAGAGAGATGATGTAACGAGCCCAGTGGTGCCCAGCTTGTCACTGGCGTGGCGAGTTTTCAAACTCAGCTCCCCCAAGTCCCAAAGCTCATGCTTGTTTCCTATATCACCCTGCCTCCCAAGAAGAGAAACAGAGCCAAAATTAATTTAAGGAGAGATCAATCTGGCTGCAGTGAAGGACAGACAGATGGGAGGCGGGGTCAGGGGACTTGCTGTTGAAATAAACAAGAGTGAGATGAATGTTCGAGATGAGCCGGAACATGTCACATCAGAAAGCAAGGAAACTATCAAAGTGGACACAGGGGCCAAAGTGGTTCCTGGCCAAAAACAAGGAAATTCACACATCCGTTAGGATAGTAACGGCAAATGATTGACTGCAGTGGGTGAAAAGACATCAAATATGTTGAAATCCAAGCCTTTATAATGATGCAAAAAATAAAACACTTATTGGTCACTTTTGGAGAATGTTACGGAAGCAATTCATTCTCTGAGAAACTGGTAGAAGAAGGGAAAGAATCGAGTATTTGCTCTTTTCCTCCATGAGGTCCCTCTCTTCTAGAAGCATTCTAGCTAATAAACGGAGGAGTTCTAGAATGGGGACATCACCAAGTGACTGCCTGAGGTCACAGAAAGAGCCCGCCAGACACCGTGTGCCTCCGATGGAAGGAACCCGGCCACCTTTGATGTTTCTTGCCAAAAAATAATCACACTGACCCGGATTAAGTTTTTAGATCTAAATATCAATTTATAGGAAATTCAAAGGACAGGGGAGCTTATTCATTGTTATCTCAGAGATGCATTCAGCAACATCCAGACTGCAGGATCATGGGCTGGATATGTGATAATATTTGGAAATTGGTAACATCTTTAAAGGCCTGACAGTGATACTGTGGATGTGTGATAAGAAAACTCTGATCTGTTTAAGATACCTTCTGAAATATTTACGGATGAAATGATGTGATGTGTGAGGTATAGGTGGGGGAAGTGGGAGGGGCTATGAAAATAAGACTGATTTGAGAAATAGTTGAATTTAGGTGATAATAGGGATGCATTAAACACTCTCTTTTGTATTGTTCAATAAATGTGCTTCAAGTGGGACGATAGTGCTGCAGGGAGAATGGAAGAGCGGTGCGTGGACGAGGCTGTAGGAGGGATGATGACTGAACCAGAGCTGGATCCAGGCACAAGGGAGCAGGCGGGGCACGGCTGAGGGCAAGCTCCCGACCCCCGTCAGCGTGCTGCGAGAATGTGGGCTGGCATGACCCCGCAGGCCCTGGCTGCGGACAAGCTCCTCTGCCTTGTGGGAGCTGAGAACTGTTCCCAGCCTACTTGGGAGAACTGTCTGCCATTTCTTAATGATCTGCTCCATATTTCCAGCTCCAAGGTCATCTCTTCTGTGAAGTCTCTGGGAGCCCCTGGGCAGAGCAATCATGCTCTTCTCCAGTCTCCCCAGGCTCCTCAATCAGATATCTTGCCTAGATCGCAGTCTGACCTGCATTTCAGTGGGTGGTGTTCAGTCCATTGTCTCCACTGCCAAGTGTCCCCCTGGGGCTGGGTCCACACAGGAGCCCAGAGCTCTCCACATGGGAGGTATTCGAACCTGCCTACTGGTTATAAAATAGACTGATTGCCCCACTTTGTTCCCCAGGCAGGCGAGGACAGTCAGGCACTGACCGTAAACTGAAAGGTGAGGGCAGAGGGCTGGACAAGAAGGGACAGCCTTGCCCTTCATGAGGTCCAGTGTTGCCTCTTGACCATGGCCAGGAGACTCGGCCAGAATCCAGACCCTCCACTGTTTCCTTGCTCGTGAGCTGCTGCCTCCGAATCCCATTTTCAAAATCAAGTGCATTGAGGACCTAGGACCAAAATGCTTCCCACCAGGTCATGCTCTGGGTCCAGGTACCCCATGGACCCCAATTCTGCTCCGGGGGTTCAGAGGTGAGTGCCTGCATGACAGGCAGCTGGTGGGGGTTGTGTGCTGTTCCCCTCTGCTCAGATTTTGGGTAGCTGGGCTGCCGGCGATGCCACCCTGTGCTGCTTCTGAGGTCCAACGGCCTCCCTGGGAGCCAATGCCTTGGACTCCTTCCAAGCTGGTAATTGCATTCCTCCGGTTAAGGTCCCTCTGCAGCTTCCACGGGATGCTGTTGTCATCAGATTTGCTTTTTTGAATCAGCTTTGCGAGAGATGTCTGCAGACGGCAAGCTCCTAGAAGCTGTCTCACAAGGCGGAGACAGAGCAGAACCCCAGGCCTTGCCAAGCTGGCTTCCAGAACCCCTGGCCCAGGCCCCACTGCTGGGGGCTAGGACTCCTGGGGGACAGCTGTTGGGGGGTGAGACAAGGAGGTGTTGGGGACCTCCCTATCTGCTTGCCCTGCTCAGCTCAGGGCAGAGTGGCCACGCAGGTCAGAGCAGGTGGGACTGTGGTTCTCTGTGACAGACACTTGGTGTGGAGCCACCTGGGCAGCAGCCCACAGGGGTCCAGCCTGGCCCTGTGCAGGCTGCCTTTGTGACTTTGCGCAGAGACCCTGAAAAAGGAACAGGTAAAAAGCGAAAGAATGAAGCAAGAGATTAGCTGAATCCCCTTCCACCCCTCCGAATCAGCATTGGGGGAAATAGGGGAACAATTCCAGAATGGTTCTTTCTCAAAACATGTCTCTATGTAGGTGCCCTGTGCAGAATCATCTTTGGTGATTAAGGTTCGGGGTTAAACACTGTTTCCTTCCTAAGTGTCTAAGTTTAGCTCTCAAGGGCTCCTGGGAGTTGAATTGAAGAAAAAGGGTAAGAGTGAAAGCACAGAGGCCAGATGGCCTGGGTTTAATATGCTGGCTGCTTCCCTGCTCTGAACCTCAGTTTCCTCATCTATAAAATGGGAATAAACACAGTACCCAAATCACTGGGCTTTTCTTGAGCATGAAAAATCTGTGTGAATAACAGAGTGCCGGCACAAAGATGGTGCTCAGCAAATGCTAGCTTTCTCCCGTCGTCTTAAACATAACTTATTAACCACTGCCTTTCCTTAAGATGAGAGATGGGGCCTCAAGAGGTCCTTGGGATTTAGAGAGGTGGGGATGGAGAAGTAGGATGGGTGGGTGAGAGTGGGTGGTAGGGCCAGGGAACAGGCAGAGGAAGGCCTTTGCTGGGTTTCTGCTCAGTGCCAAGCCCTCCCCCACCTTTCTCCTGCCTGGTGGCTGTAAGGGGATCCGCAGGGTGGCGCAGCAGGAGAGCTCTGTGTCACAGGGCTCTCCTGGACCCCAATTGTGTTGCCTCTGGTTGCCATCATGATGGTTCTCTCCTGATGCCACATCTTGTGATGTAACTGAGCTCGCCAAGGCCATAGGTTGTGAAACTTGCATGCCCCACTTGTGACCCCACACCCCACAAACCCCCTTTCCTTCACTGGCAGACTGTGGGGATTCTAGGCAATTCTTCTGCAGGTTTGTGACAGATGGGAAGCTGGGAGGGGCCAGGCAGGTAATGACCTGCTTGGTCCTCACTGGCCCCAAAGAGGCTCTTCTACCTCAGAATGACAATGAGCAGCACTGATTAGAGACTGAGATGGAATTTGATTGAGTCCTAGTTTCCATTTCCTGACATCACTCACCTTTGGGAAATGATTCCGACTAGTGGATTAGGAAGGCCCAGTACTATGAATCTCTGTTTCCATTCATTTTAGTGAGCGATTTTAACAGGGCCAGCTAGAAACTGTTCACCTTATGTGTGCAAGGCCCTCAGCGACACTTCTCCTGTGTGGTGACGACCGTTCTGCTCTTGTCCTTTCCGAAACATCTATCTGATCCACATACACTTAGGGCTGCTCTTAGCTCTTGGGCCTGGGACCCCCCCCCCCCACCGATCTAGTTCCTTTGCGTTATTAGCTATCACTTTCTTCAAGTCAGCTGATTTCTAAGCAAGTAAATGGTGTTGGAGAGAGACAGGTGGGCAACATGAGCACCTTTTCTCACGGCCCCTGGCATGGTCCCTGGCAGAGGCACTTGAGGAGTCCTGCCTGGGAAGTGCTCTTAGAGCAGAATGTGCCCAGTTCCCTGCAGCTGCTCACATGTGGGGCCAGCCCTGCCCACGTGGCTGAATGCTGGGTGCATCCTGGTAAACTTCTGTATCCAGTTGTCCAGGCAGGTTCTTTACTGCCCCAGAGAGCGTGTTCTTGCTCAGACTGTGGTTAGGGTGGGAAGAGTCAGCAGGAACCAGGCTGCTCCTAGCGGACCTGCCGACCCCACAGCTCTGAAAGCCTCATGCCCCCAGTGATCGCACAAGCCCCTGCCCACCAGTGAGATAGGCACGGAACCTTCTCGAATGGTAAATTCCAGAACTCTGGACTTTGGTCACCAGGGAGCATGGATGATGTCTGTTCTGTTTGTAACCAGCACGTCAAGGTAAATTCTTCCTTCATGCTCCAGATCTCTCCTGGTCAGGAGAAAGTTCTTCTGATGCACTAAAAACTTTGGGGCTGTAGTCAGTGACCTTTTCCTCCCTGTTCCTCTTTAAAGAAGTAGTAGAGGGGCTAGTTTCTCTCCTTTACTTGCTCATGGGCCATTAGCGGGAGAAGATGTTCCATTATCTGAGCTCTAATGAGCCCAGTAACTGGAGAGGGAGGGCCTGTGGGGGCGATTTAATTTGAAATTCAATGGCCCAGTTATTCTAGTGGGTTTTATGCAGGACCCCAGAGCCCACAGAGTGGGGGCGTCCTGTTGCAGTCAGTACCTGAGGTGGTGCTGAGGGAGGGAGGGGAAGAGACCAGCTCAAAGGAAGTCCTGCCTGTTGTTTGCTCATAACAATGGCCCTTAAAATAATCTGGGCCCAGGCATCACTCCTTTCCTGCTCTGTGGTTTGCAGCTTTAGGCGCTTAAATCACACTCCTCCAGCTTTTATAGTTAATTCAAAATGTCCTGGAGAAAAAAACTGGCTTGCCTGTGGGCCGCTCAATGGCCTACTTCCATGTGGTGATGGGAAGGCTCCTGTCTGCTAGTCTAGATACCAAATGGCCAAGGGGCATAGGTGGTGATCTGAGGACAAATCTTGTGCAAAAATAACAGGCCTGATCTGCATGTCTGTTTCCAAACGTGTTGGATATTCATGTATCAGTTCATTTTTAATTAATTCATCCATTCAACCTACATTCACGATCCACATAAAATGCCCCTCTACTGAAAGCGTTTCCCATACCCCCCACCTGGCTGGGGTTCCCTCGCTTGGACTGTAGGCTTCACGGCCCTTCTTTACCTGCTTCATTTGTGTTGAAATGGAGAAACTGTCTCTTCTCTTTCCCAAGGCCAGGCTTCCTTCTTGTCTCCTCTGGATCCCACCTGCCTTCTCTACTGGCTCTTTCCAAACATCATTCAAAAGTTTTCGCTCTTAAAAAGTTCCTTTGGGCTCCCCAACCTCCCCCATTGGGACTCTTCCCCTCTGCTCTCACTCCCAGCCCAAATGTGCCAGGATGCACCCCACCACCCCTTCCTACAGAAGTTTGGCTGTCGGCCCTCCACTCCCCTGGAGCTGCTCTCGTGACCTCCAGGTAGAGAAACCCAACGGCCGCTCTCCACCCATCCCAGTTTCATCAGCCTATCCTGAGGATTTTGTTGGTCTTTGTTCCACAACTTTCCGGAGTCCAGCCTATGTGCAAGCCCACAAGTCGCCCCCTCTCTGTGTTTAGAACCCACCCATCCCTTTTTCTCTTACGCTGGATTCAACTGGTTTCTCTAACCCGGGACCAAACGCTCCTTGCAACTTTTCCCTTCTCTCCCTCCCCTAGCTCTCCCATCTTCTCCTCTCCCCTCCCCTCCCCTTCCTTTCCAGTCATTGAGCTGTAGGGAGGGGAAGTGCTGGGAGCAGAAGGCTCGAGGCTGCAGCAACCAGTGGTCCTCTCTCCGGGGTTTCCTCTGAAGCGCTGGGTCCGGCCCCTGGGAGAGGCGCCTCCAGGCTCGTCTCTCTGGCCTCCCGCAAGTCACCTTCCCACATCCAGATGTACCTCTTTGAGCTAATAAATGTACTTCTCTTGTGTTCCCAAGTTCAAAACCACCCCCCAGGCAATGGAATAAGCACTTGTTTTTATGTTTTTATATCTAGGACCATTTTCATTTATATTTTTATACATGTGGCTTTTCCCCAACAGATCCTAAAAGAGGCATTGGCTCCTGCGGAAGGTCCTATTGTCCTCACCGTGCAGAAGGGACACAGCATGCGTGTACATATCTATGTTACGTACCGAACAGAATCGCAGTGGTGCAATTTTAATGAAAGAAGGAGGAAAATAAAGCCCTTTAAAACCCTTTGCTTGATCAAAATGCCTAGGCCCCATACTTCAGATTTGCTAATCCTTCTGGAAGAAGAGCAGTACAGTAATGACTAAAGCATGCTGATTTCAGTCCCTCTTTATGGAAAATGTTTTCTTCTTTTATTTTTTTCTAAAGGAGTTTAACTTGAGCAGCAGCAGCAGCCAGCCTCGTTTTAATTACAATCTTCCATTTCTGTGGCTGGCTGGCTGCATGAAGCTCGAGAGAGCCACAGGCCGAAGGGACGGCTGGGTCCAAGCAGGGCAACTTTTCCCAGAGGATTTCAATTGCTTTTATCTAGTTTATTTTTCTCTCTTTCGTAAACGTACACTTAAAATACAGCAGGAACAGTTGGATTCCCAGAGCAGTGCTTGGTGTAAAGGCCCGTCATTATTTATTTTTTTCATGACAACTTCCTTTGAGTCTTTGTGGTGTTGGTTTCCTGCCCTCCCCATGCCCCTGCTGGCCTGTTGACTTGTGACAATCAAAGATTATGGCACAAATGGAGAAAAAAGGGACGTGGGCAGGTGTGGTGTTGGAAGCTGACAGGTCAACATGCCTTCAGGTCCTGTCAGCTGTCCCCCAGGGACACCCGTCCACCATTGCCTTCACATCCCTCGCCCTGCCGCCTCCAGCCCTGTCTCCTCCTGAGGACGTTTCCAGGTCACATCCAGCCTGATGACTCCATGGCCCATCCAGTTGTGCCAGATGCCAGCTGTCCCTCGTCCTCTGGCCCTGGCAATTTGTGGCAATGGCCTGTATTTCTGTCCTGCGCAACTTGGGAGCAGACTGAAGATGAATTCCTGCCCCCCACTGCAGTGCTGAGCGCAGTGGGACTTGCAGAAGCTCCCTCTCTCTGGGGAGGCAGGCGCGGGGTTTACATCACAGCTAACTACTTACAGACCCAGTTTACATGGCCTGCTGCTCTAGAATCTTCTCTCTGAGTGTTTTTCTATCTCCCTGTCCGCAGGCAGTGCCTGCCCTGGGTCCCCTCTTTCATGCACAGCAAAGCAGCATTGCCCAGCTCCTAGTCCCCACCTTGCATCCAAAAGCCCACACGGACCACAGTGAAACAAAGGCTTACGGGCTTAGCTAGACCCGCTTTCCCTCACAGACACTTTGACAATCCTCCCTGGGAATCACGTCACTCACCCTAAGGGACTTATCCAAATATTTGTTTCAAAGTGATTTCTCTGCCTGAGAGAAATAATCAAAACTAAAAAGTTCTTTTTTTAATTATTGAATTTTTAACGAGTGGCTGTAAATGTTGTGTCATATTTAACACTCGTTCGACCCCTCCCTTTGGGTTTCCGTGAGCATCACACCGCCTGTTCACGTGTTCAGGGAGTTCTTTTCGCTGCTCCATCTGTGCCAAGCATGGGTGTGGCCTGCTGGCTGGGGCAGGAACTTGGGGTGTGAGAACAGATGGGTTTGAGGCCATGTGGAGGGTGTAAGGCAGCTGTACCCCGCCCCCAGGCATGGTGTGGCAACCTTACCCCTTTGTGTCACCCAAGCGTGCATCACCGTGGCTCACACCTTCGGGGTGACCCCAAACGGACGTCCCTTCGGTCAGCGTGTGGTACTGTGTCTGCTTTACTAGCTATTTCTTTCCGTCTCACACCATCTTTCTGACCTTTTAACTTCTTTCTCTTTCCCCAAGACCCCCTCTCCCCCTTCTCCGTGCCCCACCCCCAGCCTCCACCAGAATTTGAGGTGTTTTGAGTTTCTTCCACTGTCTTGTGAGCATTTACCGCCTCTGGGTACAGCATGCGCTGGTCACACCACCCACCCCGGGCCTGGTGGAGCGAAGGGGTGGCGGTGGTGACCTCCCACTCCCAGTCGCACCCCTTCATTTTATTTGCTTTAAGTTCCTAAAACCAGTGCTATATGTTGCACATTGCAAGGGCTGATCTCTGCCATGGGCCCTCGTCAGTTTCACATTTGAGACCCGGAGCCTCTCTGCTAGCCTAGCATTGACCTTATGCTACGGAAAGTTCTCCACAGCGCACCTCTGCCCCCCTGACTTTGGGCTACCTTGGGAAGCCTTCTCCCATCAGTTTGGCTCTGAAGGGCCCATGCCCAGCCCCTCTCCGGCCACAGGGGAGGCGTGAGCGCTGGGGCAGGGCAGCAGGGCCGCACGTCGGATTGGAAATAGTCAGAGGGAGTGTTCTCTCGGACCTGCTGCTTTACAGGTGAGAAGCCTGAGGCTCAGCGACGTTAAGTGACTTGTCAAAACCCACTGTCAACAAATGAGTGGCAGGATTAGGAGTGGAGTTATCCTACCTGACTCTCCACCCAGTGCTCTTTCCTTCCATACTGCAGGCAGGCACACACTTCTTAATTTTATTATTTTTATGTCATGTTTCACTCATTTTTTAAAAAAAACTATTTTAAAATACAAGAAATGTTTTGAATGTTGTTATATATAAGACCAGTTTTTTAAAAAAATTCTCATCCCCCACTTTCTCCCCTTTGGCAACCTTCAGCTGGTTCTCTGTATTTATGGGCCTGCTTCTGTTTTGTTTTTTTATTGATTTTTTTTTTTTTTTTCAAATTCCACGTATAAGTGAGATCATACAGTATTTGCCTTTCTCTGTCTGACTTATTTCACTTAGCATAACACCCACCAGGTCCATCCATGTTGTCACAAATGGCAAGATTTCCTTTTTTACTGTTGAATAGTAATCCAATATGTATATTTACTACCTCTTCTTTACCCACTCATTTATTTATTGATGGACACTTAGGTTACTTTCATATCTTGGCTATTGCTAGTAATGCTGTAGTGGACATAGGGGTACATATATCGTTTTGAATTAGTGTTTTCATTCTTCAGATAAATACCCAGAAGTGGAATTGCTAAATCTTATGGAAGCTCTATTTTTAATTTTTTGAGAAATCTCCATACTGTTTTCCATGGTGGCTGCACCAATTTATAATCCCACCAACAGTGCCCAAGGGTTCCCTTTTCTCCACACCCTTGCCAGCATTTCTTATTATTAATTTATTGATGATGGCCATTCTGACAGGTATGAGGTGATATCTCATTGTGCTTTTAATTTGCATTTTCCTGATTAGTGATATAGAGCATTTTTTTCATGTCTGTTGGCCATCTGTATGTCCTTTTTGGAGAAATGTCTATTCAGGTCCTCTGCCCATTTTTAAATTGGACTGTTTGATTTTTGGTGTTACGTTGTATGAGTTCTTTATTTTGGATATTAACCCTTTATCAGATGTATCATTTGCGAATATCTTCTCCCATTCAGTAGGTTGTCTTTTGGTTTTATTGATGCTTTCCTTTAGTGTGAACAAACTTTTTAGATTGATGTAGTTCCACTTGTTTATTTTTTCTTTTGTTTCCCTTGCTTGAAAAGATAGAGCCAAAAAGATATTGTTAAGAACAATGTCTAAGAGCTTATTGCCTATGTTTTCTTCTAGGAGTTTATGGTTTCAGGTCTAACATTTAAGTCTTTAATCCATTTTGAATTTATTTTTGTATATGGTATAAGAAAGTAGTACAGTTTTATATTTTTTTGGGTGTATTTGTCCAGTTTTGCCAACACCACTTATTGAAGAGACTGTCTTTACCCCCATTGTATATACTTGCCTCCTTTGTTGTAAATTAATTAACCAGGTAAGTGAGGGTTTCTAATGGGCTCTCTATTTTATTCTCTTCATCTATATGTCTTTATTTATGCTAGTACCATGCTGTTTTGATTATTGTAGTTCTGTAGTATAGTTTGATATCAGGGAGCACGATACCTATCACTTTGTTCTTTCTCAAGATTTCTTTGGTTATTTGGGTCTTTTGTGGTCCCATGTAAATTTTAGGATAAGTTGTTCAGACAGCACACTTTCGGAACCTAGTCAGCACCCAAAGACTTCAAATGAAGTGGAATTCAGCCTCCTGACACTCTGTCAGTAGTGCTTGGCCTCTTCTGACATTTTCGTGGGGAGCATGCCATCTCCAGAGGCAGCCCACATACCTGTGTTGGACACCTCTTTCCTGTATAGAAATGAAATTTGCCTTTCTATTGCTTCTACCAAGTGCCCTGGTTCTACCTCTCAGGGTCAATACAGAGTCATCTTGATCACTCCTACCATGCCGACAGTTCTCATGGGAAGCTGGAGGCCTGACCCTTCCCTTTTCTCTTCCCCAGGTGAAACCACCCTGATTCTGACACCAACTTCGTTGTGTTTTTCCCCCACAGCACCAAGCGATTAACTCAATTCTAACACCAGCTACCTGAAGATAGCATCACCCCACAGGTTAAGGGCTCAGTCTCACAAAACTGCCCCTCCCCCAAATACACACACACACACACACACACACACACACACACACGCTTCAGATGTCAGTACAAAGTCTGCTTCTAACCAACGGGCTATAGATGGGAGGTTCCCATGACCCTATCCTCAAGTTTGGTTAATTTGCTAGAGCAGCTTACAGAACTCAGGAAAACAGTTTACGTACCAGATTACCGGTTTATTATGAAACAGTATGACAGGAACATCCTGAGTTATGGAAAAGATGCCTAGGACAAGGCATGGGGAAGGGAGCAGGGCTTCATGCTTTCTCTAGGTGCACCACTTGCCCCAAATCTCCACGCGTTCAAAAGTCTGGAAGCTCTCCAAACCTTACACTTTAAGTTTTTTATGGAGGCTTCATTACTTAGGCATGACTGATTAAATCATTGGCCATTGGTGGTTGAACTCAATCTCCAACCCTTCTGGTGAGACAGCAAGTTCCAACCCTCTAGTCACTGGCTCCCCTGGCCATCAGCCCCACCCTTGGGCTACCTAGGGATTGCCAAAGGTCACCTCATAAGCATAACAAAGAGACCTTTATGACTAGCATCCACCTAGGATCCAGGCGATCAGGGTTCGATTCCCGGTCAGGGCACATGCCCGGGTTGCGGGCTGGATCAATGACTGTCTCATCATTGATGTTTCTATCTCTCTCTCTCCCTCTCCTTTCCTCTCTGAAATCAATAAAGATATATTTAAAAAAAAAAAAAAAAAAATTCCAAGGGCTTTCAGAGCTCTGAGTCTTGAACTGGGTGAAGACCAAATATATATTTCTTATTATAAATCACAGGATCACAGTCCTCTGTGTGGGCAGACTCATCTCCAGGGTTCTCCTCCCCTGCCTTCATGGGGCAGAGATCACATGTTGTCTGGCAGCTCAGAGTAGCCAGGATCATGAGTCCCTCGGTGGCCACGCTGCGCTGCCCTCTACTTTCAGGCCACCCAAGTGTAGCTGAGCGGGAGAGGAGGTCACTGCTTGGGGGCCCAGCCCCCCGGAGCTGCCAGCACCTGCCACCTGGGCTTCCCAAGCTGTTCCTCTGCTCTGCGCTGCCAGGAGCAGAGCCAGCCACGGAATGAAACTGGAGCCAGACTGAGATCCAGATGCTACTGCTGGAAGCAGGAGAGGAGAGGCCACGGTGCCTGGCATTCGGGGCAGCAGCTCAGCCAGCCAAGCTCCCGGGAGGAGCGCAGGGGGACTGCTCCCGAGGCAGGCAGACAGGGAGGGCCAGGGAGGGGCACTGCCCACATGGCAGCTAACAGGTAGAGGTGGCTCCGCGTGGATATTTCAGTCGCGTGACTGGGGCACTCTGCCACCCGGGCTCTGGCTCCACAGCACAGTTCCGAAAAAGGTTGAGCAGTTGGCATTTCTGCTGAAGAGCCAGTTTCTGAAGGGTGATTTTTGGGCTCCTCTAATTAGGAGAAGCAGAGGCTTCAGGTTGACAGATAGAGCTCCCTCTGCTGGACACACATTTCTGTACCCTCTTGTGCCCTTGCTTTTCATGCCTTTAGTTCTTTAACAAAAAGACTAAAAATAATAAGAATAAGAAGCCTTAGGTAGTTTCCAATTGTCAGATTTAATGGGCACGCACAGGGCTGACTGAAGGGGCTCCAAGAGGCCTCTAGCCTTTGGAAGGGCTGAGCCTGGACACTCTCCCCCTGTTTCCTGCTACCATCGTCCTGAAATGCAGGCTGGATGGTGTCACCGCTCTCAGAAATCCAGTCCCCATTTTCCCATAGAGTAGAATCTAAGTGCCCCATGCTGGCACCCAGAGTCCTCTGTGGTTCCCATTCTTCTAGCTCCAAATAAGCCCAGTTTATTTGGGAACATTTCCCAGGGGGCTGTGATGGTCTTGTCCTCAAACCCTTACAGTCTGGGTGGAGGCCTTTGGTGCCAAGTCTGTCCTTGCACTGGACTCGAGGGCCTGACCTGGTCAGCGGTGGCCGTGCTCGCTCTGGAGCACCTGGCTCTCCTGCCATGGGCCTCAGAGTGACAGTGTCAGAGCTTGGTCTGACCTGGTCACTCTATAAATGAGGTAGTGAAGTCCAGAGGGGGCAAGGAGCCATGCAGTCAGCTCCTGGCTGAGCAAGGACTTCACCCATGGCAGAATAGGGGCCACGCCCGCTCCTGCCTCAGGAATTCTCTCTCCGGTGCTGGGAACATACTGGTTACTCTCCTAAGTGCCCCTTGCTTGATTAATTTCCCCTGACTTCTTTCTGCTGTCTCCTGTAGGGGGAAATGAGTTCAGTGTAAGCAAATCTTATTGGAAGAGAGATGGATGGGGAATGGGGGAGAGGTTTTGGGTTTTTTTTTTACGATTTTAATTTTTATGTCATAATACATGTGGCTTGACAAAATAACAAAATAATATTTATGAGTGTGGCTAGCATTAATATTATTTATAAGTATTAATATTAATATTATTTATAAATTTCATTTAAAATATTTTGAGTATTCATTATCATTTACTAAGTATCTACTTCATGCCAGGCACTGTATAAGAACTTAAGTCACAGGTTCATGTCCTGTATGAGTCATTTTGATCACAAATTTGGATAGGTGACAAAATCAGAGACACACTGACCGTAACAATGATGAATATAATTTCTTAAATTCTTTAGCAGCCATGCTTCTCAATATATACTTAGTTGCAGAAAAAAAGACTGCATTCAGGGCACCCTTATATAAAGAAGGCATGAGATGCCCATCAGATAACCACCCATAACAAGATGAGCTTTCAAAGCAGGCTTCCAACCAAATGAAGTAAGACCTCCTTTCAGCACAACTCCCACTGTCAAGGTGAAAACCTGGGAAGTCCTCTGGAGTTTGTCTGAAAGCCCTTCGAATCACGCTCCAGTTCCTACCCTTTCTTCCCACCCTTCTTCCGTGACTGTGGGTGTGGGAGGTGGAGGGGAAGGCGAACGTTTCCTCTTTCCAGCATTAGCTGGTGCTTTTCTCTCTCTTCTCTCGGGGCTTCTGACTGGCTGGTGGCTCCTGGCTGAGGCGCTGTGGGGAACTCACTGGCCTCCGTTTCTCACCCACCTCGTGGCCCTCCTCATTTACCCATTCATTGAAGACATCAGTGTCCAAAATCCATTTTGCATGAACCTTCCAAGGCTTTTCTGGAATTGGTGGATCTTCAGTTTCTGCATCAATATCATTACTATGAACCCAAGTGTCATAGCTGTCAGGGTAAAATCCCCAGTGTACTAACACCTGCTTGTTCTTTCCCATCACAGGTCTCAGCCACTCTTCATCTTCTTGTGAGGAAGGATACAGATAAATGTGGAGGAAAGCTTTTGACTTCTCATCAGTAAATGTCCCCTGATGTCGTTTGATAATATCTTTCAGTTTGTTAGCCAACTTCAGATCAATGTCTAGAAAGAGGTAGATGTTGGATCTGGTCAGACAATTGCTCTGCACCAATGTTTTTTCAATATTCATAAACATCTCAATGTTACCATCCATTCGGGATGGATTCTGTAGCTCAAACCTCCGCCATCCTGTTCACTTTTATACTTGTACACAGCCCCAAGAATGTGACACAAGGTGCCTCCAGCTTTGAAATCCATGGAACATTTAGCAGGGAGCTTGGTGAAGGCCGCGTTGGTGACATACTTCCCAAAGGCATCTTCCTGGAACTGGAGAAGCTGCACCACCAGCCCAGCCAGCGTTTTATTGGTGGGTGCATCTGCGTGAACATACTTCTCGTAGTGCTTGCCCAGCCAGACCCGCACCGAATCCAGCTGGGACACTGACTCCGGGCTTTCCCAAAACTTGCTGGCCCGGCTCCCGCCCTTCCGCCCATAAACGGCCAGGCCCGAGGCCACGGCCTCACTTCCTGCTCCCGGGGCTCCCCTCCTCTCAGCCCGGGGTCCGTTGTCCCCACCGCCTGGCCTGCCCCGGCCCTCTCAGTGTTCCCCATTCACCTGGGAGAGAGGTCTTTAGCTTCCATTTCCCCAGGCGGCCTTTGCCCATTCACGATCTGACTCCAGAGGTGGTCCCATCACTGCCTGCCCCAGGGCCCAGCTGCACTGGCCTCCAGCCGTGACTCACACTGCTATTCCTGGTGCTCACAGGTGATTATCTCCCCATAAACATGATGGATGGTCCCTTATCAAACTGTAAATCCAAAGCTAAGCAGTTTGTGCTTGGTTGCAAATCAGCTCTTCCCTTGTCCGGTGGCCCCGTGGAGAGATCGCATGGGGGCTGAGCTGACGTGAATGGGGATGCAGCCACTGATCCCAGGATTCATAACTTTAATTACTTTTTTCCAGGGGCTGAGTGTATTGTGGAGGCTGCTGGGCCCATGGGTTCCTTCTCCCTTTGTTGCGCTCACCCCACAGGAGTTCTAATAAGGAGCTGACTCCCCAGTCTCATTACAAGCAGCATATTAGAGTGAAAGGGGCCTGCGGGAGAGCCCACAGACCCAGGTCCCGGGAGCGTTTGTGGACAGCCCATGGGCCCAGAGGGGGACTCTAGGTCTGCGTTCCAGTCCCAGACCTGTATCCTGCCTGCTGTGTGACCTTGGGCCAGTCATCTGACTTCTCTGAGTCTCAGCTTTCTCCTTTGTTTGTTGCTCTTTTTTAAGATTGTAAAGAAAACAATTGTTCATTGAGAGCAGGTGGAGAAGGGAAACTGGCAACTGGCCAACTGTCCCCAGCAGCCCTGGAGAAACAGGTGGCTTCTGTTCCAGAGAGGACGGAGGGGCCGTACTGCTCTCCAGGGCAGCCTGCCTCCCTCCCACCTCAGCTGGCAGGGCCAGGGCGGTGGACCGCAGCAGCTCCGTTTCCTGGCAGAAGGTCTGCTCCACACTGTCGCACTCGGCTAGGACTGCGCGAGCCCTTTTCACCACACCCTTCCTTTCAAGCGGACCCCTGTGGCCTCGTCAACACCCTGGGCTGTGTCTTGGACCATTAGTTAAGGGCAGCCCCATGGTGGGGTAACAGGAAGGCTGCGCTCCTCACTGCTGTGGGCGCCGGTCATGCTGAGTGGGGCTGTCGGGGTTCCTCACTCTGGGCCACCTCGTCACTCTGGGAGGAGGGAGGCCACGCTCTCTCTTTTCCACCATTGGCCTGCCAGCGCTGGCCGCGGCACCCCTGGTGGCTCCTCAGAATGGATAGTCGCCAAGAGGGAGGCAGACCCGCTAGGCCTGGCCAGGGCTCAGCCGCTCCTGTCACCTCTGGGTCCCGGCGCCACTACGCTGCTGCGCTGCTTAGTCAGACCCACGCTTGTTGCTCGCCCAGTGGCGGGAGCCGAGCCTCAGCTCTCTCCTCTGTAAATCACCTGTGAACCTACTCCTGTCTGCTCAGGAGCTGACAGGGAAACTGGGGGCACTTCGTCATCATAGATCTTAGTTTTTGAGTGCTCACCATGGGCCGGACTCTTGCATGCTCACAATACTCTTGCAGTTCCCCACCTAACAAATGAGGAACCTCGGAGCTCAGAGAGGTTCAGTGATCTGCCCAAGATCACACAGCTGGTGAGTGCAGAGTCAGCACTAAAACTAGATCTGAGTCACAGCCAGGGGTCTTAACCACTGGGCTGTGTTGCCTCCTGGAACTTAAACTTTCAGCTCTTCAGTTTTCCAGTTCAGTAAAATGGGCAGTGATGCCGGGCTCTCTCCTCCCTCACAGGGTGGCCTGAGTCCAGTGAGACGTTAGGCTCTTGGGAGGAAAACTCCAAATATCCTTAGTTTTACTAGCCCTGTGATGCTACTTCTCCACCCCTTATTACCTGGCTGGGATGGAGCAGGGCCCAGAGTGAGGTCAGTGGCCTGGGAAGCCTTCCTGTGTCCCCAGGTCATCCCTGCACAGGTCTGTGCTAACAGAGACAAATTCCTCAAAACCTCCAGGGTTGGATTCCTCGTTAATACCATTAGGAGCTTTTATTTATTTGTTATTTTATTTTATTTTAATATGTCTTTATTGATTTCAGAGAGGAAGGGAGAGGGAGAGAGAGATCAATGATGAGAGAGTCATTGATTGTCTGCTTTTTGCACGCCGCCTACTGGAGATCAAGCCCACAACCTGGGCATGTGCCCTGACCCCGAATCAAACTGAGATCTCCTGGATCATAGGTCAATGCTTAACCGCTGAGCCATGCCGGCTGGGCTCATCAGGAGCTTTTAGACTCTGGATGCTCAGGCTCACCCACCCTAGACCAACGCACTCGGCCTCTGACGTTGGCATCATATGTTCACAGCCCCAAAGGCAATTTTGTGCACAGTGGCTGGGAACTGCTGGCCCTATAACCTCCAGGGTCCTACCCAGCTCCAAATTGCCATGATTTTATAAGTTATTGAGTACCTATTATCATTCCAGAGTCAAATTAATTTGATATATGATCTGCCCTTGAATTGAATAAAAGCCAACACAGAGTGGGGGAACAGGCGCAGAGTAACCCCATCATGAGGCTGGCCTGGAGTCAGCTGTTCCTGGTTCCTGGTTCCTAGTGAGGCCGGGTCAGGAGGAAATATGAGATAAGGTGCAGCCTCCCCCCAGGCCCCAGGGCAGCCAGACCCTCCGGGGACCCATCAGGGCTTGGCATTTTCTCCTGAAGGCAATGGTAAGCTAGTGAGCACTGGGCAAGGAGTCATAGTATCAGGTTTCCCTTTTTAAAATGACCACCTGAGGGGTGCCTGGAGAATGGATGGAGGTGGGGCAGCGTAGGTTGAGGCAGGAGTGTGACTGAGGGCCAAGCAGTGGCCTCCGAGCAGAGGAAGAAAAGTGGGAGCCAGGTGAGAGATTTTCAGAGGTGGCCTCGGACAGGGATCCCTGTGGATTCGAAGTGCTGCGTGGTGGGGTGGGTGCCCTCCTCGATAAATGGGGCCTCGCCCAGCACACAGTGGGCACCCAGTAAATACTTGCCCCAGACCCTGCTCCCGGCGCTGGCCCGGGCCTCACCTGCACTCAGGTCCTCCGTTTGCCGCTCCCAACACTCCAAGCCTGGGGTCCGCAGGCCCCGTCAGCCAGGCTCCCTCAAGGACTCTCTTCTCCATTTGCAAATACTGCAGATGTCACTGGTTGGCCACACAAGCACTGTGACTCTCTAACTCCACATAATGTGTAATTATAGCAACACAAGCATCAAATTACCAAGGACAAGTAGCTGCAAAGTAATTATATGATTCTTTGTTACTTGGAGGGGTTTTGGTTCCCCCCCCCCCTTTAAAAGCACCAGTTTGGTGGGTGGGTGGGGAAAGCAGGTGGCAGATGGGTCAGAGGAGAGAGTGATGAGCTAGTTCAGCAGTGTCAGGGCTGCAGGTCCGGGAAGTGGCTTGGGTTGGGATGAGGGAGATCCAGCATTTCCCTCACCCAGCCTTCTGCCAGCTGCCTCCTCCAGGCCCCCTAGCAAACGGTATCACTCACCCTCCTGGAGAAGGGAGGAGAGAGCTGAGCAGGGCTGGCGGAGCCCGGTGAGGGGGATCAGGGAGATGGGATAGGAGTCGGGGAGCAGGGGGTGGGGTAGTTTTCCTGGGGGGCTCTGGGACCACCATGACGTGGTACAGTGTGATGACACCTACACTGAGTCCTCAACAAGCACCCCCAGCCCCTCTGTATAACCATCACACGCTTCTCATAGACCCTCAGCCTCTGCTAGAGCCTCAAGGCCGACATGAGAAGGGGACCTTGGTCTGTCACCCGTTCTCAGCAACAGATGGGAGGATGCTCAATGCTAACTGCCCCCCCCCCCCGACCTGAAGGTGATGAGGGACGGTTCTGTGTGCAGCCTTCCGAAAAGCCTTCCCGAGCCAGTTGTCCCTGTCCACAGGCACTCAGTTGCTGTTTGTGGCGGTGGTGTCCCTCCCATGCTCTGGATTGGCTGCTGCTCTGTCGGTGGCAGCCCCACCATGGCCCCTGCCCACACGTGCACAGGCACCAAGCTTGCATCTGCCCAGCTTGGGGTTGTGCACATGGTAGATGGCGGATAAGTGTGGAGTGGCTGGAGTTTTGGATGCATGTGGGACTTGGCTCTAAGAGAAACCCAGTGGGACAGGACTACAGGATCCTCCTCATTCTCAAGAGGGTGCCAGGCTGTGAGCAGTTAACTGGAGGCTCGCCTGTACCTCTGAGATGCATGCAGGGACCAATGCATGAGTCCTGTGCTGCTCCTGTGGCCCTGGTGCCATCTTCGAAATGAAACTGTCTGCCCCACACCTCTTGTCCACTTATGTGCACCGTGACTAATATTGACGGAATGCCTCTGAAGGGTTTGGTCAGCTCCTGCCCAGTGTGACAGGGATCCTTTCTCCTCGATGGGACCTTGTAGTGGGTCCCCACATGCCTGGTCAGTGCTCCGCTCACAAGGAGCCGCATCTGTGAGCATCCTCAGACATGCAGTACAGCAACTGCTGAAAACTCTCCCTCACTCCCATTATGGGTTAGATTGCAGAGCAATTATCCCTCCGAGCAGCTGTGCAATTCACAGGTCACAGCCATTCACCCCGCTAATGGCATTCGCAGACCCACACCTCTCGGAGCCCAGAAAGGCAGAAACAGGCCGATGCCCTAGCACTGGGCCCCTTCTTGGAGCTGTGGAGGAGCGATGGGAAGGCTCCTGATTCGGACTCCCGGGTCCGTGTAGGGGAGGTAGCACTGGGGTCCAAGGGGATTTTTCCCCCGACTTCATGGGAAGCAGGCTGCACTCAGGTTGAGGACAGTCCCCCAGCTGCAGTGGGCATGGGCATTTCTGCTGGACTTGGGTTGCATTAAAACTAGGTGTTCAAATGTCCCAGTTGCTTAGTTGATTGGGGTGCAAGAATTCCATCCCTAGGTCTCTGGGGGCAGAAGCCCAGCAGTAATGCCATCACCATGGCGGTTGCACTGGGTACCCCATCCATGCAGCCTCCTGTCTCTGTGATAGTAGGTTGTTCAAGGTGTTTGGAATTCTGAAGTCAAAGACATCTAGAAGACAGTCTCCAACGGCATTTCACTCATCTGTTCAGGCTTAGAGTGTCTAGAACTTAATTACCCCTTCCCAATGGAAGGAAGCAGACTAACACTACTTTTTAACTTTTTCCCCCCAGAAGCGTAGAGTGAAGAGCATCAGCTCAACCCTACCCCCCCACAACCCAGGAATAATTGTTAGCAGTTGGTCTGTGTACTCCTTTTATCTATAATTCATAAATAGGTAGGTAGGTAGATGCACGCTTATACTTTTAAAAATCACAGAAAAGGATCAGTACAACATGTTGTTCTGTTGATTTGTTTATTTTGCTTGATAGTATAGTGTAGAGACCTTTCAATGTCCCTATATGTGTGTGTGCTTACACCATCCTTGTTAACCACTATATAGTATTCCATGGTGTAGGTGACTCATAATTTGAGTTACCACTCTCATTTCAGTTCCAATTTTATGACATTACAGATGATCCTCCAGTGTCCAGGAATACATTTTCCTGCAAGTAATAAATTATAGATATAAATAAATATAAACATGATTATAATGGCTTAAACAAGATTCTTCCCTTCTTCCTGCCTTTACTTAAATGTCATGGGAAGTCTGGAGGTAGGCAGTCCAGGGCCATTCAGAGGTGTCCTCCTGTCTTCCTGCTCTGTCACCCTAGTATATGGCTTTGGTCCTCCTGGTGAAAAAATGGCTGCTGAAGCTCCGGGGTCTGCTCCTACGTTTCAGTTAGGAAGGAAGAAGAGCAAAGGTGGGAAGGTGAAGGGCAAAAGCCAAAGGTGTTCTACTTTTGAGAATCTGCTTTTGTGTGAGTATAAGGTGGGGTTTGGGGGATCATGAAAGGGAAACTCTACAGGGACATACCTCCATGTAAATGGCCACTGTGTCACATGGCCAGTCAACCCTGGCCTTAAAGGAGGCTGGGAGTGAATTTCCTTTATAGGCTCAGTTGTAGAGGAAGGCACGAAAGCAGGTGGCTGGAATGGTATGTGAGCCACCCTCAGAGTTCATCTGCCACAGCATATGTGTGAATAGAGCTGTAGGCAAGATCCCTAGAATTAGGTGTGTTTTTTTAACTTCAAGCTGTTTGACCTGGTAATCAAGGTCTAAGATCTGGAGCCTTTCTTCTTTCCTACATGTCTCTCAGGCTCCGCGCACCCAGTTTTCCAACTTCTGAACTGGGCTATCACGTTCAGGGTCCTGTTGCACCCCTGTCCTGGGCCCTGCTCTCCTGGGTCCCATCCTGCTGTGAGGTTCAGTCCTATCTTACATCTCCCCTGAAGCATCCCCCGGCCAACTCGGCAGGGCAAAGTCTTCTTTTTCCCAAATAGAGAGTCTGTATGATTTTGTTCTCAGTCTCCCTCCCTTCCCTATCTTTCCTAAGAATTATTCTCAGGGGTCTGTTTGGTTGAGGAGCTAAGAGAAAAAAAGATACACAGAGAAGAGAGAGGCATGGTCTGAGGCCAGACTCAGGACAAAGTGTCCTGCTTGGAGACAGGTGGCATCTGTTTTCAATTAAATTTGTGCCCAAATTCTGCAGTCGAAAGTGGGGAAGCAATTTTTCTGTGTCTCTGCAGGGTGCTGGGAGACAAGGTGGCCCTGGGGCTGGTGAGTGACCTGTTCCATGTGGATTCACTACTGGAGACCTGGGAGCTGCAGGTGGAGTGAGGTAGGAAAGGAAATCACCTGTTAGAGCCCCATGGTTCCCAGCATCTGTGAGATGACATGTGGGAGTTTGTGAGCCCCAGTGGCCTCGGCACAAATATCGGAACCTTAGTGGCAGCTGGAGCGAGAGAGGTGGAAAAGGGCCAGTCCATGGTGGCTGGAGGATGGCACTTGTGAGCACATGTGAGAGGAATGGGGTTGCTTAGGTACTGGGGTAGCAGGCGGGGTGGAACAAGAGAAAACCTGTGTTATAACTGCTGTGTTGATCCATTAGTTAAAGGGAGGACTCAGGTTACACATGCAGATGTCTTGGGGTCTAGAAGGGGTGCCCCGTGAGGTCAGGCTCTCGCTGTCCTACCAGCCTCTTCCTCATGGAGTGAGCTGCCTTCATTCCTGCAGCTCCGTTTTGCAGCGAGGTCATTTTGGAGAAGATGCCAGGAAGCGGTCTGCCCGAAGCTGGCCAGCCTGTGGGTGCTTGGTTTTGATAGTCTGGAAGCATCTTTTGAGTAGATGTGCCTGCAACTTTTTCCAGGCAGAAATGACTATATTCCTGCTCTCCGGAGTAGAATTTTGGAGTTTCTGTGTGATATCACATTCCAAATTGTTTTCTAAGAGTTGGCTTTCTTTCCTTGTCTCTCTTCCTGCTAATTTTTCTTCCCTGCAGCCTCTGCCTTCTCATATTCCTTCTACAGATACTTATTGAGCACCCAGCCGTTGAGAGGGAAGATGTCAGACTGAATCCAGTCCTGGCTTCACCATTGGCTAGGTGGCAGCCTTGGATGAATTACTTGCCTTCTCTGTCCCTTGGTTGTCTCATCTACTAAGTGGGGAGTAACAGTCATATCTATTTTGGGAGATGTTAGCAGGATTCAGTGGTTCACTACATGCAAAATACTGTCGGTGATTGGCACATAGTAAGAGGTAAATCACAACACTAGCTATTATTATTTAATTTAGCGTAGCAGGTTTGGTGGTCAGTGCCCAGTGGACACACGCGGTGTGGCCCCTGCCTTCTTGAAGCTTACGGTCTTGTGCTACAGGGTGTGTCCTCAGTTCACCCTCTCAGCTGACTGTGATAACACAAGATGCTGCTTCACTGGGCGCATGAGATGGGTGTGAGTCCGAGGAAATGTGAATTGATCACCCTCGAATACATGTCACATGTGGCTGAGACACATTACATTTTTAGACCAATTTTTATTTTATCCGAGTGAAGGATGCACATGGTCAAACGAGTTAAATGATGCTAAAAGTTAAATAAGGAAGGAGAGTTCTCTAGCCCCTACCCCTGTCCTGTTCTCCTCCTCAAAGAATCCTCTCCATTCTCTTTAGAGTTTCTTGTAGTGCTTAATGAATGCCACGCTCCTAAATAGCGTAAGTGTTCTGTGCCATGACTCATCAGTTTTGTAAAATATGAGGATTTTTACCTCCTTACGCCTATCTTCTCCTTTCCTCCCCTCCCACTATGGTTAAATCGCATTTTTTATTAGATCTGTATTTCATATTTTCTACTGTGACTCTGAATAGTGTTCACTGCTGAGTCGAGTAATGTACCATGACAATATTTTATTTCTTGTTCAACTTTTATTTTTCTTGGAGTTAATAACTGCATTATTCTGTCTGTTTAGGTTTTCCCTCACCCAGCTGAGGATAGTACTTACAGGCATTTCCCCCCACTAAGTTTTATTCCATTCCATGACATTTCTGTTTGCCTCACTTCCGTTTTCCTCTTGGTTTTGGTATCTCTCTTTCACATTGAAGGCATTCCTCCAGTGCCGGCTGCTCCTTCACATTCATCCATATTTCAGAGTGAGGGGTAGGGAATTGATGGGTGCTGTGTGGACCTGCAGGGCTTATTGTCTTGTGGGCTGTGCTGGAGGAGGGATGGGTGCTCGGCAGGCTTTTCCTTGAAGACACCCATGTGTCAATATCCCTGGGTCTTTCTTTTCTTGGGGAAGGATCCTCCAGTTTCCAGGCTGGGAACATAGGCCTGTTGCTGGAGTTCTGGAGCTGGGAGGCAGCAGAGGGCTACTTGTCTCCTGTCAGCGTGCAGGCCTCCATTGAATTCCCCTGTGTCCATCCCAGGCCCCCCCTCTGCCACCTGCCTCAATAGCCTGGCGACTGAGTTGGTTCAAGGTCTTAGTGTTCCTGGAGGGTGGGGGCGAGTAGTCAGATTGGGTGGGGTTAGGGCCTGGGAGTCTAAATTTGCCTCCTATATACTTTCAAACAGCCTTCCTGCCTTCGCTTCTTCACTTGCCCTGCCTTCCGCTGTACCCCAGCCTTCAGCTCCAGAGGCTGTCTGGGTTCTCCTGTGACTGTCCTTTCTTCTCCAGCCCACTGTACGGTCCTGGGCATGACCTTCCTGCTCCCAGCTTAGTCATTTCCATCTGCCTCTTGCCTTTGTTTTGTTCTTTTTAAGTTACAAAGATCCTTTGGTTTCACTGAAGATGAAGTTTGTATTTTTGCTCTTTCCCCCCTTTACCATTTGGAGTGAATTAAAAAAAAAAAAAAAAATTGACAGAAATGACTTTATCTAATATCTTGGAAGTAGTTGGCAACAATATTAAGTGGAGACTGCTGGAATGTATGGAGTCCTTTCATACATCTAGATAATCTAAAATAATTTTTTGAATTTAGTCAGAGCCCTGGAGAGCTGCATACCTGAAGCCCATGGCACTGGAGGCCTGAGTTCCTGAGTTTCATATGGGTGGGAGGCCACCAGCTTATTACAAGTCCTAAGGAACTCTATGCTGTGTGTCCTGCAAGGCAGCTTTTGAGGGCATCGATCATTATATTAAATGCTGTTCTCTTGCTGGGCAGATGTGGCTCAGTGGCTGAGCATCGACCCATGAACCAAGAGGTCACTGGTTTGATTCCTGGTTGGGACACATGCCCAGGTTTTGGGCTCCATCCCCAGTAGGTGGGGGGTGGTGTGCAGGAGGAAGCTGATTGATGTTTCACTCTCATCAATTTTTCTATCTCTCTCTCCCTCTCCTTTCCTCTCTCTAAAATCAAGTTAATATGTTTTATATTTTTAAAATGCTGTTCTCTTGCAAGGATCCTCAGGAGAATTTCTTTGTCTTTTTGTAATGTCTAGTTGTTTTATATTGAGTGGTTGGTTTGCTTTTATTTATTTATTTTTGGTTTAAGTTTCCCTTTTCCCATTGGCTTCTGGAGCGCTCAGAACACAATTTTAAGTTTACTTTTAGTCAACATGTAGAACTTAATTTTGTGTTCTTGGGTCATTTTTGTTGGCATTTTATTCCCACTGTTGTTTGCCTGTGCCTTTGGCTCTTCTTTCTCACCCTCTCCTAATTCTTGTTATAGTGCTCCATTTTCTATGTTGGTTGCCATAGCTTTAAATCTTTTCTGTATCAAAGAGTTATTGTAATAAAGTAGAATGTTGAAAAAATTAATGAATGCACAGATATCTAAAATTTGTATTGTTTGGTGTATGCCCTCTTTAGTCATACTGAATTTGGTCTCTCGATTTGGTCATTTCTTACTATAAGTTTAATTTAATCATTTCCCTTTAAAGACAAAGAAAGTGAAGTATGGATAAATTAAGCGACTTATTCAATATCTCTCAAAAACTTACTGGCAGAGCAAAGTCATACATAGGGCGCCTTCCATGACTCTACTTTGCTATTTCCTAAGAGATTTTGATGAATAAAAGGCCACCCAAGCTTCTTTGACCCAAACACAGAACCCTGGTCTCAGGTCTCCCAGTTTTGGAGGCCGCCCACTATGAGATACAGAGCCCAGAATTTCCAAAGCTTTGTCATCTGTGGAGTTTACCATATGTGTTGGTTTCCCACTTCTGTTCCCCTTCCCTGGACATCAGTCTTTGCCTATAGGTAATCTGGGCATGTATATGAAATAAGTACCATGGTGGGTCCTGCAGAAAGGTGGAGGAAGGTGGCCAGAAGGTATGAACTTGCATTTATAAGAGCAATTAGTACTGGAGATGTAATGTGCACCATGATGACTATAGTTAACCCTGCTGTGTGACATGTAGGAAAGTTGTTAAGAGAGTAGGTCCTAAGAGTTCTCATTACAAGGATAATTTATTTTTTATTAATTTTTTTGCTTTTTATTTTTATTGTATCTATCTGAGATGATGGATGTTAACTAAACCTACTTTGATAATCATTTTGCAATATATACAAACAAAATCATCATGTCGGATACCTTAAACTTATACAGAGATGTGGGTCATTTATTTCTCAATAAAAATGGAAAAAAGAAAAGAAAAATGGAGACACAGGAAGACAAACACACTCAGATTTATCCAACCAGTAGGCATTCACTGACTCCTATCAGTGTGTATAACACTAAAATATAGGGCAATACAGAATGCCATTTTTGTTATGAAAAGATAGCTTGAAACTCCATTTTCAGAGAACTCCTGGGTCCATCAGATTCCTTTCCCCCAAACAAAATGAGGCTCTTCTCAGCAGCCCAGGGAGAGAAAGGGCCTCATGCCTCTATATCTTGGGCCATGGATAGAGCAATTAGTTCTGTGAGGCCAGTAAAAATAGCAGTTTAACCAATATTCCTGGTGGCTCAGTTGCTATTTTTTCATCTAGGGGATGTTTCTACTGCTTTCTTGTTGTCTGATGTGAAGTGTTTGGAGTTTGGGTGGAGTGAACCTCAGATTTGTTATTCAATTACACTTTTGAGTTATCTTTGATTCCCTCTCAGCCTTCTGGTCTTCCCTTCCTCACTGAGGGATTTGTCACGTGACAGGGCCTTTACCCAGGTCCTTCCCAAACAGGTCATCTTATTACCCATTCAGAATTGTATTAGTTTCCTATTGCTGCTGTAACAAATTACTACAAACTTAGTGGCTTAAACAACATAAAGTTATTATCATTCTGTTTTGGAGGTCAAGAGTCCAAAATAGGTCTTACTGGGCTAAAATGGATGTGGCAGGCTTGCATTCCTTTGTGGAGGCTCTGGGGAGAATGTTTTCTTGCCTTTCCCAGCTTCTAGACGCTGCCTGCATTCCTTGGCTTATAGGCTCCTTCCATCTTCAGAGGCAGCCATGGCCAGTTTAGCCTTTCCCACATGGCACCTCTCTGACACTGACCCTTCTGCCTCTCCCACACTTTAGGACCTTTGTGATTACATTGGGCTCACCCATATAATCCATCGTCCGAGGAAGAAACTTTGCATGATTCCTCACCTCCTTTCTCTTTCCCTAATGACCTCACTTCCTCCAGAGCTATTTGCCTATTTTCCAGAAGTATGCTTTGTATCCACACACCCGTGTACCTCATTCTGTGATGGTTCAGGCTCAGTGCATTCAGCTGGACAACTACAATAGCTTTCCAACTGGGTTTCCCGTCCTCACACCACATCTTCCAATCTGTACTCTACAAGTAGCCAGAGTGATGTTTTTTTAATCACACTTTTTATTTTAAGATAATTATAGATTCACATGCAGTTGTAAGAAATAATACAGAGAGGTCCATACCCAGTTTCTTCAGAATATTGACATTGACAAAGCTAAGATATGGAACAGCACCAGCATCACAAGGATCCCTGTGTTGCTTTATTTATTTGCTTGTTGTAAAAACTGTAGTAAAGCCCGGCCGGGCGTGGCTCAGCGGTTGAGCATCGACCTAGGATCCAGGAGATTGGGGTTCGATTCCCAGTCAAGGCACATGCCCGGGTTGCAGGCTGCAGCCGATCAATGACTCTCTCATCATTGATGTTTCTGTCTCTCTCTCTCTCCCTCTCCCTTCCTCTCTCTGAAATCAATAAAGATATATTTAAAAAAAAAATTGTAGTAAAATATGCATAACCTAAAATCTACCATGTTAACCATTTTTTAAGTATACCATTCAGTGACACTTGGTGCATTCCTATTGTGCTACCATGATCACCATTCATCCCCAGAATTCTTTTCATTTTGCAAACTGAAACTCTGTACTTATTAAACAATAAGTTTTCATTCCCCACTCCCCTGGTAACCACCATTCTACTTTCTGTGTCCATGAATTAGACTACTCTAGGTCCCTTATATAAGTGGAATCATACAGTATTTGTCCTTTTGTGACTGGCTTATTTCACTTAGCATAATGTCATCAAGGTTTATCCATGTTGTAGTATGTGTCAGAATTTTCTTGTTTCAAGGCTGAATAGAATAATATTCTAGTGTGTGTATAGAGCACATTTTATTTATTCATTCATCTGTCAGTGGATTCTTGGGTTGCTTCCACCTTTTGGCTTTTGTGAGTAATGCTGTTATGAACATGAGTATACAGGTATCTCTTCTTGTGTTGGGTCAGGAAGTCATTAACCCATGTCCTTCCCTCCCCCACCCCTTCCTAACCACTGGCAACCACTGATCTGTTCTTCATTCCTATAATGTCATTTCAACAGTGTTGTATAAATGCAGTCATACAGTATGTAATCTTTTGGGACTGGCTTTTTTCACTCTGCATAATTTCCTAGAGTTTCATCTAATGATTGTGTTGTTTGCTTTTTAAAAAATTCCTGAGTAAGTAATCTTTTTCAAGTATATACGTTGGATCACATTGTTCCATGGCTTACATCTCTCCAGTAGCATATGGAACAATGTCCATGTTCCTTGCCATGACCTCTAAGACCTGTTGGGATTTGACCCCTGCCTCACTCTCCAACCTCAATGTTGTCCACCCTTCGCCTTGCCTCACTCACTTTGCTCTAGTCACATGGGTTTCTTGCTAGTGTATAAATACCCAAAGCTTTCCTGCCCATCCTTTCTCCCCCTTACCCTGCCTTTGAGTTGACTGTTTCCTCTACTTAGAATATAAATAATGATGAACATTCATATTGCCATTACCATGTGCCAGGCAATGTTCTATTTTTTTAATACACATCAATGTATTTAATTCTCACCACAAGCCTATGAGGTAAATACTATTATTATGCTGTTTTATACAGGGTGTCCCCCAAAATGTATACACATTATAAAGGTGGTATTTATTAAAATATATTTCATTTTCAAAATGTAATAGAATCTACAGCTCTCAGGTATTAAAGTATGTATACATTTTTTGGGGCACCCTTTATATGAGGAAACTGAGGCACAGAGAGGTTATATAACTTGCCCAGGATCGCACAGTGATTAAATGGCAGATAGAGCAGGATTTGATTCCAGGCTGTGCAGAACCCTCTGCTCCTGCCCCCGTCTCAGCACCCAGCCCTTTCCTGTCAGTCAAGCATCATTTCCTCAGAAAGCTTTCTCTAACCATCAAATCTAAAACAGCATGATCTCTCATTGTTGCCATATTTTCTTTCCTCTGGGTTTTTATACATTACTACATATTTGTGGACTCATATACGTAATGTGATATTGGTTTCTTTTTCAAGTTTTTAAACTTTATGCAAATAGTATCATACTATAGGTATCATTTTGAGCTTGGTTTTTTGCTCAACATTTAGGAAATTTGTGTATGTTGAAGATGTGGTTATAGTTCATTTATTTTAAATAACTGAAGAGTAATCCATTTTATGACTATATATCCATAATCCATCTAGTCTCCTACTGATGGACATTTAGATTGCTCCTATTTTTTTTTCTGCTATAGGCAATACTAGACTGAACTGTCTTGCACATATACCCTTGGAAACATGGGCAAAAACATCTATACCCAAAAGTTCTTTACTCAAGAAGAGAATTACTACTGGGTCATAGGTTATAAGAATATTCAACTTTAATAGATACTGCCAAGTTTTTATTGAAATAAGATCCTATCAGTTTATTCTCCCACCAGTAGTTTATGAGAGTTCCTTTTTCTCTACATCAGAGAATCATATTTTTGTTTTGAAAATATCTCTCTGGTAGCAAAGTGAAAAGTAGTTGGGTGGGGATGGGGCCCAGGCACATGGAGGGCTAAGGGCCGGCCTGGCAAGTTTCCTCAGCTCAGCACAGCCCATGGACCAACAACGGTGTGGGGGAAGCCTGGGGAGGGGGCAGGAGCAGGGTGGAGGGGGCCAATGGAAAAAAAAGGGGGGGCATCTGTAATACTTTCAACAATAAAGATTAAACCTATTAAAAAATAAAATCATGTTCATAATAAAAAAAAAGTTGCAGTGGCGAGCTTTCCATGCACGCTCTGCTGCGTGTGCACATTCTCTCTTGTGTCACTGGGCTGGCAAAAATAGAATTATCTGCTTCTCAAGTGTTATCAATCACATAGCAAATTGTGTGAGCAACCAAACTGCTATTCTTTGTAGAAAATTATTATTTATTTTTTATTTAACAAAACTCAAGGCTGAGAGGGTGCTCCGTTGTGCCCTTTTGTGGTTTTAGTGTTTTCTCTGCTTTGGCTCAGCCTGGGTTGTTTATTATGCATGTGTTGTATCGCAAATGTGGAACAAATGAAGCTGAGATATCAAATTAATACTGTGATCTGTTTTTCTGTTTTGTTGCCATAACAATCTGTGGCTCTTGAAGCACAGAGAAAATTAGAATTGTATTAAAGGTGTTTACACCATGTACACTCCATCCTGCATTATTATTTATTGCTATAATAAGTGTATTTAACATTTGCTTCAGGAGAGTTAACTGCTACTGCTTTTTGCCTTGTGATTTTTCTGCTAATCATTCCAACCTGGTTTTGCTTTTTGACCTTGACTTTTCCTATAGTTCTGAGCAGGAAGGAAGAAGGCGGGTTGGTCAGATGCTTCACAATCTCTTGACTCCTTATATTTATCTCTCCCCTTCCTGCCCCAATCCGTGGAGTTCTTTAAAGTCAAGAGTGTTGGTTAGAAACAAAGCAGGACCTGGAGAAAGTTTTCCTCCTTTCTCCGCCCCATTTCTGCCCTCCAAACCTGAACAGGAGGCCCAGCATCCTTTGGGAGAGATGAAGAGAAGCTGAGGGGTCAAAAAGGGAAAATGAGAGGAATTTATGTCTTAGAGGAAGTAGAGTGGAAATCAGTATGGCAAATGGAAAATTAGGGTGCTAGTCCCCTAAGATCTACCTCCATTCTACTCTGTTCCCAAGGTCAAGTACTCACCTTCTCAGAGCTGAGGTCATTCTTTAACTGAGGTCCCTCACTGCCCCAGTGATCACAGAGTACGGTCCGATGGGCCTCAAGGTGGCTGAAAGGGTGGAGCTGGTGTGGTGGAGGCCCCCTCACTAGGTAAAGTTTCCCTGTGGATGCCTGCTTGGGACTGTCTGGAGTTGTGAGCTCTTTTAAGGCAGATGTTATTCCTGCTCCATGTATCATCTTGCGATTCCTAGAATAATGCTGGGCACACATGAGGAACTTGAGAACTTCTTTCACTGATTATCCAAGTCATTGTAGTAACAGAGCTAAAGATAGTTTCCTCCTGGTAGTGAGGAAGACGTGTTCAAAAATGAACAACTCTTGGCGAGTTATGCCCATTTTAGGGTGTCTGTGGCTCCAGAGACAATGGAATGCACAGGAGTATTTCTGACCTTTCTGAGAAGACTGCTCCGGGTGAGCAGTCTTTTCTTCTTCATTAGGGAAGAACACGGGCAAAGGAGGGTGTGAGGGGAAACTTCGCCTAGTGACTCTGCAAAAAGATCACAGCTACAGAGGCCCTGGGTGATGACAGATTTTTTAAATGTCCTTTTGTTGTCCTTTACTCCCCAGGGGACCTTGAGTCAGGTCTAAAGCCCAGGGCGGGATAAAGGCCCTTTCTTATTCAAGTCTCTTTTTGAGCACAATAGACTCAAACCTAAGATGCTCCCTGGTTATGTCAGTAATGCAGGCAACCCCCCCCCCAAACAACAACCCAAAAAAACAAACAAAACAAAAACTACTGGTGCTAAGAAAAATCAACTTTTCTCTCAAGGCCAGTTATTTTCTTTTTCAAATTCTTGCATATGGGCGCGCGCGCGCACACACACACACGCACAGACAAAACTTAGAAAGAATAGAGTACAGAAATGGGTTTAGAGGTCCAGGTTAGTGCATGAGTGGTCACAATATTATCACACAGGAGGCAGCTGCTTGTGACTATGGCAATTTTGATCCCAGGGTGAAGCGTGAAATGGCAGGACTATTAATCAGGTTGGTGGAGGGAAGATGCGGGGGGAGGGGGGGAGGACTGGAGTGGCAGTTGGGTAAGGTTGATTCTGGGTGTATCTTTGGAAAAAACACATAGTATCTTTTGGGTCTCCCATATCTTGCTGCAGAGCCCCTCTTTTCTGCCCAGATGGGCATCCCAAGTCCTAGGGCAGAGGCCCCTCTAGACCTAGGGATGTGGTGGGCAAAAGAAAAACATAACACAGGTGCAGTCATCCCCAAACACTGACTCTTTGCTTTTATGAATAACCTGCTTGAAATGTTCCAACTTAGCCACATTCTCTGAGAGATTTTTGAGAAGGGTAACCACAGTTAACTTCAGTGGATCTAAATTGCTTATAAAGTGTCACATCCACTACGTCAGTCACCAGCTCTGACTAGGAGGGTTCATATTAGAGCGTGTTTTTTTGTGTGTGTGTGTGTGTGTGTGTGCCAGGCCCTTTCATGGCAAAGGGCACTTTGCAATTCTGCTTGCTTAAATGAGCATCAGTATATATATGTGTGAAAAGGGACCATCGGGGCTTTGCTGAATTTTTTTGGTTGAATTCCCTTGTGTCTACCTGGTCTGAATGTTGGTGACTGAAACACAGTCACCAGAGAGCAGGTGGCGATAATTGTACTTACAGAAACATGTGCTTCCTACCTTATCTTACATCATATGTGACACTTTTATATGCTCCAAATAAATTCCTGGCGGTATCCAACTGTATGGATTCTGCAGATAAAATGCCCCATCATGATTCCTTTAAAAACGCTCATGAAATGTGTACCTTTTTATTTGTGTGGTAAGATGATACTGTGAAATAGCAACATAATCTCCCACCTCACAAGGCCACACAGACACCTTTTACCTACCCCGACTGAGAGTACCAAAAAACGGCTCCACTTCCCCAAGCAGGGTTGCCGGACTTAGCAAGTAAATATACCGGGTGGCCAGTTCAATTTGAGTCAGATACACAACAAATAGCTTTTATATATTCTATGCAATATTTGGGACATGCTTATACTAAAAAATTATTTGTCCCTTATCTGAAATTCAGATGTAACTGGGTGTCTCGTATTTTCTCCGGCAGCCCTACCCTAAGGGAGAGTGAGATCAAAGAATGGAAGCAACACACGCTTGGCTTTTAAGTTTAAAAACTGTGGTGTAGTGTAAAATAGAAACGCTAGGGACTGTTGCTCAGTCGGTTTTATTCTTCTGTGCGCCTGAGAAGAAAAAAAAAAACCTGGCACGGGGGACCCAGGAGCGGCCAGCACGGGGGAAACTGGGCTGTAGCCTTGGCCTGTGGAGGCCCGCCCCTCCCCCCACGCCCCTCCCCCACGCCCACGCCGCCCCTCCCCCCGCGTGTGCGCGTAGGCACCAAATGTCCCAGGGTTCCTCGCGGCCTCGGGTCAGCCAGGCTGGAAGGAGGTGCGCTCTGCCCCCCAGCCCTGCGGGTCCACGGAGGTACCCACTTCCCCTCAGCCGGGGTTAAGGGTCAAAGGCGACGTGGAGGTCCCACCCGGAGGAGTAGCAGTACCAGGACGCTGCGGAGAACGTGGGAAGAGGGTGCGTGGCGCGAGGCTTCACTCCAGGTAAGGCGACCCGACGTGTGGAACCTGAAGACGGCGGGACAGACAAAACCTGATACCCGCGTGTAACTGGAAAGCCTGGAGCTGACTAGATTTGAGGTGAAAACGAGAGGCCAAAGGAGAGGTTGCGAGCGGGAAACATCATTCCGGTTCTTGCGCCCCGCCCTCGACACGCGTCCCTGCCTCGCTGAGGCAGCTAAGGAGGGGGCTGCGCGTGGTGACCGGGCCGCGGCTCGCGCCCCGTGGAGGGGGCTGCGCGTGGTGACCGGGCCGCGGCTCGCGCGCCGTGGAGGGGGCTGCGCGTGGTGACCGGGCCGCGGCTCGCGCCCCGTGGAGGGGGCTGCGCGTGGTGACCGGGCCGGGGCTGGTGACTCTAGGCCAGGTCAGCGTGCGGGGCTGCGCCGCGCCCGGCCCCGCGCCCCTGCGGGAGCGGCCCTTCCCCGCGCCTCCTCAGAGCGCTCTTCCCCGCGCGCCAGGGCTCATTCAGGGGGCAGAGAGAACGAACCACACCTGTCCTGATCCCGGCCGCTACCACCTGTGCGCCAGGTTGGTTGTCGGAAACCACGGATCAAAACTGTTGCGCCGCACACTGGCTGTTTAATGTTAACCAACATCTGAACCTGTTTGTTTATCTATAAAATGGAGCCCACTCGGTGTGGCTCAGCTGGTTGAGCGTCTGCCCGTGCACCGGGAGGTCGCCAGTTCGATTCCCCGTGAGGGCATAGGCCTTGGTTTCAGGCCCCATCCCCAGTAGGGGTCGTGCAGAAGGCAGCCAATCAGTGTTTTTCTCTCTCCCTCTCTCAGAAATCAATAACAACATGTTTAGAAAAAAATGGAAACAGTGCCCCCCTCATTGGGTCACTCTGAGGATTAAATGAGATAATGTATATAGAGCCAAATAATAGTGCAATGCCTGGCACGTAGCAAAGGTGCCCTAGGTCAGCTTTATTGGGTGGAAGCCGTTTGTCTTTGGGCAGGCCCCTGACCACATCCTCTGTGCTCTGTTAAGAAGGCTCTTTGTGCCATTTATTCTATTAGATTAAAATCATCTCGCAAAGAAGGGCCATTCAAGCTTCTAGGTAGAACCTTTGTTTAATTTCTCCCAGCATGTTTGCCTTTTATCTGGTTGTGGAATGCAGGGCTTCAGTTTCTAAGTGGAGCTTGTTAGGGGGGAATCGTTTGGAGGAGGGCACCCTTCCCCACTGTGGGGAATCATAGCAGAAGGCAGGTGCAGCCTGAGAGGAGAGAGGTGGGACAGTGCTAGGCACTGGCCTGGGCCCTGTTCCTGGCACAGGGTGATGCTCTAGTGTCACCAGCAGTTGGCCAGGAGATGCCTGGGTGCTGGGAGCTGGCAGGCAAAACTTCAAACTGTGACCCTTGGGACTTTCAGGGACACACTGCAGCAGATGTCTATTCTTGGCTGGGGCAATTAGCCTCGGAGTGGAAAGTCAGCAGGAAGAGAACAGAGCCTTCACTCAGGGAGGGACATGACTGATGTGCATTCGGTACAGTTTTCAGCTGCAGAGAGGGAAGGCAGCTAATTAGATGAGCTAATACTACCTGGGGATTTCAGCTGATCCAGATGGGAATAGAAAGAATCATAGCACAAGGTAGGAAATTTTATTGTGGTGGTTTTGAGGCATCCATTTTGATATTGGTGTGGCAAAAAGAAAAGAAAAAAAAAAGTCTTTTTTTATTACCAAGTAATGTGTATATCAGACATTAATGACCCTTAACTTGCCCTGAACTTCATCCTTACCCCTGAATGAAGCCCAGGGGCGAGTTAAGCCGAGCATGGGATAAAGGTGTGAAGGGATAGGGTGGGCTTTTGAGCATATTAGCTGGTAATAAATGTTGAAGATGTATAGACAGAAATTTAGCTATGTCAGTATTTTCCTGTGTTGAGTAGCCATTTCAAACATAGAGTTTTATGGATGAGCATGGAGCTTGGCAGTCCCCTGGCCAGCATGGAGAGAGGGAGAAGGGACTAAAAGTGTATTCACCTGATAGAAATCCCAGGTTTCTGTCAACACATCGGGAGAGGAGGAAGGCCTCTGGGACAAAATGGGCTTTTGAATGGAATATACTATCCTCACAAGATGTTACCTCCTAGCTTTCCCAGGGTACCCAAGCTGACCTCTTTTTGGGGAGGGGAGAAATAAAATCCCGTCCTGCATCTTATTGAGTACAGGCCTTTTTCCTTCCTGTTGACACTCTTGTAGGATGAGCCCAATCACTCCAGTGACTATAATGACCACCCATCACTCTACCTTTCCTGTATCCATCTCAAGGACATTTACAACCACCTTTGGTCTTCTCACCCCCACAGCCCCATACCTAATTATTATGCGCTTTTTTTTTTTTTGCCAAGTCTAAAATTTTTCTAAATGTGACACCTGATATTTTGCTATGTTTGAAAAGCCTTTAAACCTGTTTTCCCCTTCTCTAATCTGACTGCATCTTTCTTCTCTGCTTACCCGAACTATTGTAATATTCTTGCGCCTAGTCTTTTCCTCTCTTCTACTCACTTCCCACATTCATCCTTTGATCCTTCTCTGGTTGATTGGTTGTTTTTAATATCTGTGTTCCTTAATAGAAATCACAAGGTCCTTAGTTTGGAACACAGGACCCTTAACAATCTGTCAACCTCTTTTCCGGTACATCCCTCATCTTCCAATTTAACACTGTACTCTAGTCAAATCAGCCACTCACTGTTTCCCAATTAGGGCAGTCTTTGCTGATATTCTCTACTCTCTGCTTGTGAAATTCTACCTGCATTTTAGGATTTCTGTCAGTTTGGCTGTAGATTGTTTCCTGAAACCTCCCTCACCATTAAAAATATTATTCTTTTTCTTTTCTGGGCTCCAAAGTCTTTACTTGGCCCTTGTTCAGGACTTAACACATAGTGTTATTATTGTATACCCCTCTCTCCAGCTAGTCTGTAATCTCATGGAGAGACAGGAGACCCATGAGAATGGACTAGATTCTCTACCAGTGTTTCCCAAAGTGTGTCTTAGAACCCTGGTTCTGCTGAATGTTAACCAATTCTTAGTGCTTATGGTGGTATAAATACTGTTATAAATATTTTGAGGTAGGCAGGTAGTGTTATTATTATATCTGTTTTGTAGATGAAGAAACCAATAGCTATTAAGTGGCAGTGCCATTCAGGTTTCAAATGTAGGAAGTATTCTTCCAAAGGCCATGCTCTTAATCACCACACTGTATTGTCCCTCAGTGATTTTCAGCCTTTTTCATCTCATGGCACACACAAACTAATTACTAAAGTTTTTACCGCACACCAAAAAATATGTTGTATTTTTTGCCAGTCTGACAAAAAGTAGGTGTAATTTTGATTCATTCACACCAGACGGTTATTGTTATGTTGGCTGTTGTCATTTTTTCATTTGACAGTCTAAGGGAAAAGAGTTCAGTGCCCCTGACTAAATAGTCAGGTAGTGCATGTTTTAAAAATTCTTGCTGCACACGAGTGTGCCTGTCGCCGGCACACCAGTTGAAAATTGCTGGGTTAATAGGTATTATATGATGCAAAGTTTCAAGAACAAATGTCCAATTTGACCAGCTTAAACAAAATTATATCTTCACTGCTGGAAGTACAGAGACTGCTCAGAACTCTTCATATGTTAAAGCACATTGTGAATTTCCAAAAGGAGGATGCAGTTAAATATAGTTAACAGTATTTTTTCACACCTTCTTGGCTACTGAACCCTATTTTTCCCCATAGGTTATCTTGCAGGTTAATGTCTGTGAAATATAATTTGGAAACATTTGCTTTTCATCAGTGTTTCCAAATTCACACCACACTGTATGTAAATAAATTATCCAGATTTTAAATGGACACTTGTAATTATATATGTGTGTATTATATATTTATCACATTCCTCCTCTGCCCCATCTTACTGAGATATCATTGACATACATCACTGTGTGAGTTTAGGGTGCCCAGCATTAATGGTTTGACTTACATATATTGTGAGATGATTACCAAATAAGTTTAGTTAGCATCCATCATCTCATATAGATACAATAAAAAGAAAAAAAAGAAAAAATAATTTTGTGATGAGAACTCTTAGGATTTACTCTCTTAATTTTCAAATATATCGTATAGCAGTGTTAATTACAGTCATCATGTTGTACATTACAGCAGGTCCTTGAATAACATACTTTCATTTAGTGTCATTTCATTATAATGTTCATGAGATGCCCTAGGAACTTAACTCTTGTTTATATCAATTAGCCTTTGGTAGAATTGGTTTTGTTATGTCATTCCACTTAAAGTTGCAGAACCTATTGACGTTAAGTGAGGACTTACTGTATATCCATAGAACTTATTTATCTTGTATCTCTAAGTTTGTATCTTTTGATTACCTTCCTCCAATTTCCCCCCCATTACTCCTGACCCATACCTTTAGTAACCACACATCTGATCTCTTTTTCTTTGAGTTTGTTTGGCTTTTTTGGGGGGCGGGGAAGAATTCCATATATAAGTGAGATCATACAGTATTTGTCTTTCTCTGTCTAATTTATTTCACTTAGTATAATGCTCTCAAGGTACATCTATGTAGTCACAAATGGCAGGATTTCCTCACTTTTTATGGTTAAATAATATTCCATTATATATATACACCACAGCTTCTTTATCCATGGACACTTAAGGTTGTTTCCATGTCTTGGCTATTGTAAATAATGCTACTATGAACATAGGGGTGTAGATCTTTTTAAGTTTGTTATTGTTTCCTTTGGATATATTCCCAGAAGTGGAATGGCTGGATCATATAGTGGTTCTAATTTTAACTTTTGAGCACCCTCTATACTGTTTTCCATCGATGCTGCACCAGTTTACAATCCCACCAGCAGTGCACGAGCATTCCCTTTTCTCCATTCTGATAGCCATTCTAAGGTGTGAGGTGATAGCTCATTGTGGTTTAATTTGCACTTCAGTGATGGTTAATGATGTAGAGCATTTTAAAATGTCGGTTGGCCATCTGTATGTCCTCTTTGGAGAAATGTCTGTTGAGATCCTTTGCCCATTTTTAAATTGGATTGTGGTTGGGTTTTTTGGGTTTTTTTGGTGTTAAGTTATATGAATACCTTAAATATGTTACATATTAACCCCTTATCAGATGTATTATTGGCATATATTCAGTAGGTTGTCTCTTTGTTTTGTTGATAGTTAATTTTGCTGTGCAAAACCTTTTTAGTTTGATGTAGTCCCATTTGTTTATTTTTTTTGTTTCCCTTGCCTGAGGAGACATATCCAAAAAAATAATTATTAAGAGCAGTGTCAAAGAGTTTACTGCCGGTGTTTTCTTCTAGTTTTATGGTTTCAGGTTACATTTAAGTCTTCAATCCATTTTGAATTTATTTTTCTATATGGTAGAAGAAAGTAGCTTGGTTTCATTCTTTTTCCCTCATGTGTCTGTCCAGTTTATCCAATGTCATTTATTTATTTAAAACATTTTTCAGTTATAGTTAACATACAATACAGTGGTACCTTGGTTTTTTAATGTAATCCATTCTGGTTGACTGTTTGAGTTCTGAAATGTTGGAAAATCGAGAGATCAACAGCTGACAGCTAGGCCTCAGCATCTTGCACTCAGTGGAAGCCATGCGGCATGTTTGACTTCCGAGGAGTATTCAAAAACTGAAGCATTTACGTCCAGTTTACGGCGTTCATAAACCGAAATGTTCATCAACAGACATTTGCAAACCGAGGTACCACTGTATTATATTAGTTTCAGTTGTACTTTATAGTGGTTAGACATTTATATAACTAAGAAAGTGATCACCCCAATAAGTTTAGTGCCCATCTGACACCATACATAGTTATTACAATATTATTGATGATATTTCCTATGCTGTACTTTATATCCCCATGATTGTTTTTATAACTGGTAAAAGGGGTTGTTCATCTTAATCCCTTTCCTTTTTTTATCCATCTGCCCAATACCATTCAAATCTGGCATCCGTCAGTTTGTTTTCTGTATCTTTAAGTCTGTTTCTGTTTTGTTTGTTTTGTTTATTCAGATTCCACTTGTAAGTGGAAATCATATGATATTTCTCTCTCTCTGTCTGACTTTCTTCACTTAGCCTGATCCCCTCTAGCTCTGTGTTGTCACCAGTGGCATGATTTCATTCTTTTTTTATGGCTGAGTAATATTCCATTGTCTCTATATATCACAAGTTCTTTATCCATTCTTCTGTTGATGGACACTTAGGTTGCTTTCATATTTTGGCTAATGTAAATAGTGCTGCAATGCACATAGGGGTGCATATGCTTTTTCGAATTAGTGTTTTGGATTTCTCTGGATAAATACCCAAAAATGGAATTGCCTGGTCATATGGGAGTTCTGTTTTTAATTTTTTGAGCAACCTCAACATTGTTCTTCATTGTGGCTGCATCAGTTTACAGTCCCACCAACAGTGCAAGAGGGTTCACTTGCTGTTTGTTGACTTATTGATGATAGGCATTCTAAGAGGTGTGAGGTGATATCGAATTGTGGTTTTAATTTGCATTTCCATTATGATTAGTGATGTTGAGCATCTTTTCATATGTCTGTTGGCCATCTATATGTCCTCATTGGAGAAATGTCTATTCAGGTCCTCTGCCCATTTTTAATTGGATTTTTTGTTTTTTCGTATGTAAATAGGATTGTTTTCTTTCTTTCTCAGATAGTTCATTGTTAGTGTATAGAAAAGTTACTGATTTTTGCATGATAATTTTGTATTCTTTCAGTTTACTGAATTCTTTGATTAGATGTAACAGTTTTTTGGTGGAGTCTTTAGGGTTTTCTGCATGTAAAATTATGTCATCTGCAAATAGAGACAATTATACAGTTGACTCTTGAACAATGCAAGGATTAGGGGTGCTGATTTCCTGTGTAGTCGAAAATCCATGTATAACTGTTGACTCCCCCAGAACTTAACTACTAATAGCCTACTGTTGACTGGAAGCCTTACCAATAATATAAACAATTAACAAATACTTTGTATATGTATTATATACTGTATTCTTGGAGTAAGGTAAGCTAGGGAAAAGAAAATGTTATTAAGAAAATCATAAGGAAGAGAAAATACATTTACAGTACTGTACTGTGTTTATCAATACCATAAATTTACCCTATCTGTTTACAAGCTGAAAAAAATCCATGTACAAGTTGACCCACGTAGTTGAAACTCGTCTTGTTCAAGGGTCAACTGTACTTCTTCCTTTTGAATTTTAATGCCTTTTATTTTTCTTGTTTTCATTGCTCTGACAAGGACTTCTAGTACTAGGCAGAACAGGGGAGGTGAGAATTGGCACCCTTGTCTTGTTACTGATCTTAGAGGAAAAGCTTTTAACCCCTCACTATTGAGTATAATATAATATTAGCTCTGGGCTCATCATATATGGCCTTTATTATGTTGACATATTTCACTACTGTACCTAATTTGTTAAGAGTTTTTACTGCGAACAATGTTGAATTTTGTCAAATACTTTTTCTGCATCTATTGAGATGATCATATGACTTTTTTCTTTCATTCTATTAATGTGATGTATCACATTGATTGATTTGTGTATGCTGAGCCATTTTTGTGTCTCAGACATAAACCCCATTTGACCATGATGAGTGTTCCTTGTGTTGCTGAATTTGATTTGCTAGTATTTTATTTACAGTATCTGCTGCTATATTTATCAGGGCTTTTGCCATAGTTTTTTTCCTCGTAGTGTCCGTTTATGGCGTTGGAATCAGGGCAATGCTGGCTTTGTAAAATGAGTCTGGGAGTGCTCCCTTCTCTTTGATTTTTTGGAAGATTTTGAGAAAGATTGGAGTTAATTCTTCTTTAAATATGTGGTAAAATTAATCTGTGAAGCCATCTGGTTCTGGGCTTTTCTTTTTTGGGAACTTTTTTATTATTCATTCAATCTCCTTACTAGTAATTGGTCTATTCAGTCTTCTTATATCTTCCTGATTCAGTTTTAGTAGTTTGCATGTTTGTAAAACTTTTTTCATTTCTTCTAGTTTGTCTGGTTCATTGACGTATAGTTGTTTCTGTAGTATCAGTTGTAATGTCTCCTTTTTTCATTTATAATTTCGATTTGGGTCCTTTCTTTTCATGGTTAGTAGCTTACAGTTTGTCAATTTTGTTTATCTTTCCCAAGAACCAACTCTTAGTTTGGTTAATCTTTTCTATTGTTTCCTGTTCTCTATTTCATTTATTACTGTTCTAATCTTTTTTATATCCTTCCTTCTGCTAACTTTGGGCTCAACTTGTTTTTCTGGTTTCTTAAGGTGTAGAGTTAAATTGCTTATTTGAGATCTTTCATACTTCTTGAGCTAGGCATTTATAGCTATGAATTTCCCTCTTAGAACTGTTTTTGCTACATCCCATTAGGGATGTTGTGTTTTGTTGTGTTTCCATTTTCATTTGTCTCAAGATACTTTTTTATTGCGTCTTTTAACTTAGTTTTTGACCCATTGGTTTTTCAGGAGAGTGCTGTTTAATTTTCATATATTCATGAATTTCCCAGTTTCCCTCTGTTACTAATTTCTAGTTTCATAGCATTGTGGTAGATATTTGGTATGATTTCAGTTTTTTTAATTTTGCTAAGACTTGTGGCCTAACATATGGTCTATCTTAGAAAATGTTTTATGTGCATTTGAAAAGAATGTGTATTCTGCTGTTGCTGGATAGAATGCTCTGTATGTGTCTGTTAGCTCCACTTAGTCTGTAGAGTTGTTCAATGTGCTGTTTTCGTATTGACTCTCTATCCAATGATGTATCTGAATGATCTATCTATTGCTGAGAATGTGGTATTAACATCCCCAACTATTATTGTATTTACATTTATTTATTTTTTAGCTCTGTTCATTTTTACTTGATTTATTTAGGTGCTCTGCTGTTGGATGCATAAATATTTACAACTGTTATATCTTCTAGATGTATTGACCTCTTTACCTTCTTTGTCTCTTTTTACCATTTTTTGTTTAAAGCTTATTTTATCTGATACAAGTATAGGTAACTCTGCTTTTTGGGGTTTCTGTTTTCTTAAAATATATTTTTCTGTCCCTTCACTATCAGTCTATGTTTGTCATTAAGACTGAAGTGAGTCTCTTGTACCATATAGTTGGATCTTGTCTTTTTTTAATCCATCCATCCATTCTTTTTTTTTTCTTTTTTAAATATATCTTTATGATTTCAAGGAGAGGGAGAGAGAGAGTTGTCATTGATGAGCTGCCTCATGCTTGCCCCCAACTGGGGATAAAGCCCACAACCTGGGTATGTGCCCTGACCGGGAATTGAACTGTGATCTCCTGGATCGTAGATTGATGTCCAGCAGCTGAGCCGCACCTGGCTGGGCCATTCTGTCTTTTGAGTGGAGAATTTAATTGGTTTATTTTATAAGTAAGCACTTACTTTATAAGTAAGGACTTACTATTGCCATTCTGTTCATTGCTTTCTTGTTATTTTGCAGATCCATTGTTCCTTGTTTCCTATTATGCTGTCTTTTTTTGTGTGTTTTGATATGGTATCAGTGTGCTTTGACTTATTTATCATATTCTTTTGAGTAATTACTACAGGTTTCTCCCTTGTTACCATAGGGCTTACATCAAATATCATAAAATTATAACACCACATTTTATACTAACTTCAGTAGAATTCTTCTTACGTTTTTACATTTTTACATTTTTACTTCTACACCCCCTCACATTTTAGTTTATCAAGTTACAATTTACATATTTTTAAATATTGTGTAACAAATAACAGATTATTATAGCTAAGGTTATTTTTACTATATTTGTTTTTAAACTAGTGTTGTAAGTGAATTATGCACCACCATTACCATATTACAGAATCTCACTTAGTCTGTGTACCAGTGAGTTTTACACTACCTTTTTATGTTTTTATGATGTTAACTAGCATCCACTTATTTTCATTCAAGAACCCTCTTTAGCATTTCGTGTAAGGCAGCTCTAGTGGTGATGAATTCCCTCAGCTCTTCTTAGTTTGGGAAAGTCTTTATCCCTCCCTCATTTCTCAAGGACAGCTTTGCTGGATATAATAGTCTTGTTTGACAGTTTTTTCTTTCATTATTTTGAATATGTCATTCCATTCTCTTCTAGTCTGAAAAGTTAGTGTTGAGAAGTTTACCGATAGTCTAATGCAGGTACCCTTGCATGTAACTTCTGTCTTTTCTCTTGATGCTTTTAAAATTCTTTCTTTGTCTTTGATTTTTGACAAATTATTCATAATGTGTTTCCTTGTAACCCTATTCAGGCTCACCGTATTTAAGGTTTTTGAGCCTCTTGGATTTGGATGTCTATTTCTCTTCCCATGTTTGGAAAGTTTTTAGCCATTATTGCTTTAAATATAATTTCTGTCCCTTTCTTGTTCTCATCTACTTCTGGAATTTCCATAATGTTCCATTGTTTCTTTTCATTGTGTTTTATAAGTGCCATAGGCTTTCTTCACTCTTTTTTATTCTTTTTTCTTCTCTGACTGGATAATTTCAAATACCCTGTCTTCCAGGTCACTGATTCTTTCTTCTGCATGGTCAAGTCTGCTTTTGAAGCTCTCTATTGAATTCTTCAGTTCAGTTATTGTATTTTTCAGCTCAATGATTTTTGTTTGTTTTTTGATAGTTTCTATTTCTTTGTTAAACTTCTCATTTTGCTCATGTGTTGCTTTCCTGATTTCATTTAATTGTCTCTGTTTTCTTTTAGTTTACTGAACTTCTTTAAGAGGATTATTCTTAATTCTTTTTCTGACAGTACATATATCTCCATTTCTTTAGGGTCATTTATTAGAGCATCATTAACTTTTTGGTGGTGTGATATTTGCCTCATTTGTGTGTGTGTGTGTGTGTGTGTATGTGATTCTTGATTCTTTGCATTGGTGTCATTTGAGCAAGTGGTCTGCTTTTTCAGATTTTGCAGGTTTGTTTGGGCAGAGATAAGCCAGCTCAGTTTTGGTTTCTGTATGTGCCTGCTGGTAATGTTTTTGGGCAGGTGTGGCCTGCTATTAGGGTCTGTTTTGGGGCAAGGCAATTGTTTAAGCTCTGAGGTCAGGAGTGGGGGGTTGGTGGTGTGCCACTGGCTGAGAACAGCTGGATAGGGCTGATAGCTTGGTTCTCTATTCACGTGAGCTGTAAGAAGGGCTCAGTGGTTGACTGGAATCTATGGTCAGACTTACTAGATAGCTGGGACTGGCTACTGTGCTCAGCAGTAGGTAGGGCTATTTGAATTTGCTTTGATGCTATTTGGCAGGCTCAAATCAGTCAAGAGTGTGCACTGAATATCCTGGTCAAGTGATGCTATTGGTTTTGCTCTTCAGACAAGGAAAACTATTGTCTGTGCTCTCTGTTAAAGTGCTATGGTAAGCAGGGCTATTGAAGGGCTACATAGCTTCCTGTTTCCTCTGGTAAGGTTCCTTGGTCTGGCAGGCTGAAGGCTGTATTTAGCAATAAGTGAGGCTACAAAGTAGTTTCCCTGCCTAGGTGCAACAGGAGAGAGGCAGATCCAAGGCCACTAAAACCCTGTGCTTTGGTCTCAACTCATGTCGACCCTTGCATCAGGGTTCCTGGCTGATCAGGGCCACTGGCTTTATTCTGGGGGCAATCAATTCTGCCTACCTGCCTTTGCTCAAGCATTGCTACATTATACAGCAGCTTCCAGGTGCTTTGCAGCTCCTCCTGTCAGATGGGCCTGGGCCACGCTCCACAGCACGTAGAGCTATGACTCAGCTCGCCTGCTTGAGTGGGACTGGGAGGGCCCGTTTGAGGCAACTCCCAAAATTGCCCCAAAAGGCTTTTTGATCTAGAGGGGCTGGAAGTCATATTTTGCAGTCGGTGAGACTGACTCAGCTCTGCTGTCTGGGCTTCAGGGCTGGCAAAACAACTCATTTGAGGACCTGAATTAGTCAGACCTGAGCCATGCCAGGTTCCTGAGGTCAGACTGCCACTAATTTGATTCTGCAGGTGAGCAAAGATGCTGGATGGGACTAGTTGGGCTAAGCAGGTAGGAACTTGGTCTGCCAAGATGCAAGGCCTGGAAGCCCCTCTCCCCTTCTCTGTCACAATCAGATTCCCAGTGGTTGAGCCCCAAAGATTCCCTTGTAATCCCCAGGGGACAAAACCAGAGTAGAGGCTTCCCCAAAGTGACCCACAGAGCTGGGGTGGGGGCCTGGATATCATCTCTGGGCTCTCTTTTCTCACTGTAGCAACCATAGGCTCTGTAGACCTCTGGGTGTGATGCTGTGCTGGCCTGGGTGAGGATCAGTGTGGTCAGTGTGTGTGTAGCTGGTTCTTTTATGCTTCTAATGCAGTCTCTCTTCGACTCTGTGGTGCAGGTGGTGCTGAAGCCTCACCCCGTGTTCTAAGATTCTCTTAGTGGTGTTTTATTAGTCGTTCTTCTTGGTAGGGGAGCAAAGTCAAGAATGACCTTTGACACCGTCTTGGTGACATTACTTATCGCATTTTTAAATGATGGAGTCCCTAGTATTTCTTTCGTTTGTTCTAGCCAAACTGAGAGGGCTGCCTTTCTCACCTTTTCATCACTGGGACAGGGAAGTTGAATTGGGAATCTCCCGTTACTTGAAGCTTGCTCTGCAGAGTGTGGGATACCAGGGAAAGCTGGCAGGTGTCACCAGCATTTCACTGTGACTGGACTGAAATTGGTACTAGGTGTAGGGGTGTACCTAGTCCTGTAGGAGAAACTGGGGCACCTAGATGGCAGAAGACACACTCACAGTGGGATGGGAAGGTGGGCAGAGTGGGAACTGGGTGAGAGCAACCTTGTGAGCTTGAGGCCCTGGAGCTATGGGTGGATAGTGATTGCACCCTCAATTCCGGAGGTTGCCCTCTCATACCATAGCCCCCATCTCTTATTCCCACTGAGGCTCTGTCTCCCTTTCCAGTTTCCTCTCCACCTCATTGTACTCTTTGATGGGAAGGTTCCCATTTGTTCAGGTCATAGTTTTTAAAGAGGTAAAGTTATTGGATGGAACATGTTCTGTAGATTGGTAAGAATGGGCCATATGGTTGGGTATAGGGGGATATGACTATTGAGTATATAGGGCCATCTTGCTCAGCTCTGTCCTTGGTAGAGACATTGGTTTGGAGAAGGTTTCAGAGCCAGCTTCCCTTCCCACATCACCCATTGTATTTCAGTCTCCCCTAGGAAAGACCTTTAAGCTCTAGCCAGGGAGACACTGTGTCTGAGAGCACTGAGCTCAGCCAAAGACTGGAAAGTCTCAGTTGCCATCTCCTTGTGTATCTTTAGTATATAATCTCGTGTGGGCACCATGGTGATAAAGTGTTCACTGTGGGGAGAGAGGGGTTTGTCTGGACTATCCACTCTTAGTGGTTTGAAGGGTTTCTTTTTACTTGGCAGGTATATGCTAATTATAGCAAACTCCTGGAGTCAGGATCGTGTATTACGTCTCTTTGCACTCCGAGCGTCTATAGATTGCCTTGCATGGGGTCGCTGCTTAATACCTGTCTTTTGAACAAATGAATGATGCACTGTCCCTGTGGTAGCAATTGACAAGTTGGGACAGATTATTTGGACTCAGGTACATTTCCTGGATGCCTGGAGCTAAATGGCATCTCAGCAGCAGCTTGGACTTTTTACTTTTGCAAGGCTGTTCTAATGACTTGGTTGTATTTTTCTTCTCCAGGTACTAACTTGTCAGGATAAACTAGCTGCAGCTGGATATGAAGGTGAACGGGAGTTGCCTGCTTCTCAGGAATGCCTTAGAATTGGGTGTCTTTATTCATAGTTACCTATTGATTTGAAGTTAGTTCTGTGGCTTTTCTGGTTCCTTAGACGTTAAATGTCCATCTAGTACGTTCCCTACCTATAAAATGTTGATGAAAAGGTCAAAAATGTAGCTTAAAAAACATGACAAGACACCCAACGTAGCATGACTTAACTGCAGGAATGTTATTCTACTCAGGACCCAGTAGGTGATTGGCTCTGTGGCAACAAGACAGAGCCTGAATTTTGGGAACTCACAGACAGAATGGTGGTCTTCCTCATCCCCATCTGTGTTCCAGGCCTCCCACAGTGGCTCCTGACTTTTGCCTCCTATTTCCACCATCATCATCCCATACCATAATCAGACCTCTCTCCACAGATATTTCCTGAGTTGTCCATTTAATGAGGCATGTGTTTCTCAAGACCCAGCAAGATCACCTGCTATATTCATCCACCCATCCATTTACCTACCCATCCATCTACCCACCCATCCATCCACCCATCCAACATTTTTGAACACTGACTATATGATAGGCACTATGTGACACTGGGGATACAGTGATGAATGAGACACAGTCACTTCCTCCAAAGAGCACACAGTCTGGCTTGGGAGACAGACATAAGGAAGATGTAAACAGTGCACAGTTAAGAGTGAATGTTACGATGCATTGCAGACAAAGAACTATGGGAACATAGAAGGGATAGAGAGACAAGGGAATGACTCCAAAGACAATAAATGTTTATCACAAAGCTTAGGTAATGGTGAACTTCTCTCAGAGACCCTCTTCTAAAGCAGTGGATTTTAATAGCAAAATTGTTTTCCTAATTTCTACATGGACCACCAATAAAACAAGGAGAGTGCCTTTGGCTACATTGGGGGTGGGCAAAGTAGGGGTGGTGGTCTAGAGATGCTTGGCTACATCCCAGCTTCTGAGCGCTATCACACTTCCTAAGGTGATCAAAGATGTATCAATTCAGGTTGCTGCTGAGGACATAGTTTTGTCTTGGGAAGGTATAGGGTTGTTATAGGCAAATCTCCAGGTGATTTTGTCATTCCCACTTAGGACCCAAATGGATAGCTAGGCTTTTCCTTTGGGAAAGAGATGTCTAAGTATAATACTTAGAGGTAGGAAGCAGGGGTGGATTAATCCATTTCCCTTTCTGAGAATGGAGTTAGTTGTTGGGCCTCATGACTTAGGGCAGGATTGTGTGGGTGTCCTAGCCTGTAGGGTGGGCATGTCTCCAGTGTACAATTTCTCACGCGGGGAAAAGCCTGTCCTGGAACTTGCTAGTGCAGAGATCTCTGCTGGAGGAGTTGTGGTTTCTGGTCAGACCTTGTCCGCAGTTGTCCAAGGAACTGAGGGAGAGCCATGGGGCTCTCTGGGGATGGCTGAGAGGACACCTGGTAGGAGAAAGTAATAGACCAGGCCAGCAGAGGGGAGCTTAGTTGACCACATCAGTAGATACTATCACTGCTATCAGCCGGTAGAATGTACTGAATACTTACAACGTGATGGCCCTGATCTAAGTGTTTTGTATGTATAGACTTAGTTGTTAATCCTGGTAACAAACCCATGCAATAGGCATTAAATGTTATTTTTAACCCCCATTTTGCCGGTGAGGAAATTAAGGCACAGAGAGGTTATACAGGTCATTAGTGGTAAGAGCTGGCATTCAAACTGAGGCAGTGTGACTCCAGAGAATGCTCCTAAGTACCTTCTATATTTTTAACTCCAGCTCTGTGATAGAAGCATCATCCAGTGTCTCACAGCTGGAGAGTCTTTCTGTAATTGACCAGCTGCCAAACACAGTGTCTTTTTATATTTATGTATTTAATATATAATATATTTAACGTATATTTATATATTTTTTATTAAAAAAATGCTCCAGATGTAGGCAGGTAGAAGTTACCAGGCTGCTTTGCTGCCTAGTAGAGAAAGGTTAGAAGAAATGTAACATTTCCCCTAAAGCAGCTCCCACCTGACGGGCCCTCAGACTGTCTCTGAGCTGGGTCTCCCCGTACACAGCTCCCGGCTGGTGACTTCAGTAGCGGGGAATGACTGAATGGGGACTGCAGACTGTGAGGGGAATGTGTTGGTTTTCATTCTTTCTTCCCTGATTGAGGCTCAGTGCTCTCCTACCCATTATTGCCTTGGATGTGTTCTGTTTAAAAAAGAGGATGCGCCTCGCCGGACGTGGCTCAGAGGTTGAGCATCGACCTAGGATCCAGGAGATTGCTGTTCAATTCCCGGTCAGGGCACATGCCCGGGTTGCGGTCTCGATCCCCAGTGGGGGGCGTGCAGGAGGCAGCCGATCAGTGACTCTCTCATTGATGTTTCCATCTCTCTCTCTCTGAAATTAATAAAGATATATATATATGTGAATAAAATAAAAAGAAGAGGATGCTTTCTAGCTATGTGACTGATGCTCAAGGCAAGGCTATGAAGAGGGTACTTCTGAGGGCATCTCCATGTGCAACCAGCTCTTCAACACTCAAGCCCTGCTCATGTAGACCAGTGATTTTCAGAATGTTAAACTTTTTTTTTTTTTTTAAACCTCTCCTCCAATCCCAAACTGCATGGCTCCAGCAATGTAGTCTAGACCTTTTGATTCTGCTACCCTTGGCTCTTTCTCTGATCCCTCAGTTTCACTAGTTTTTGGTTTTGTTGACAAATTTAAAAGTAGGAAGTTTAGCCCAGCTGGGCGTGGCTCAGCGGTTGAGCGTCGACCTAGGTTCCAGGAGATCGGGGTTCGATTCCCGGTCAGGGCACATGCCCAGCTTGTGGGCTTGATCAATGACTCTCTCATCATTGATGTTTCTGTCTCTCTCTCTCACTCTCCTTTCCTCTCTCTGAAATCAATAAAGACATATTTAAAAAAATAAAAAATAAAAGGAAGTTTGGGGTGGGAAGAGGCAGAGACTGGAAGATTTTCATTAACCATACTCTCTCTGTCCCTTATTATCAGGGATAACAAAGACTTGTTTTATGAAGGATTAGGATGCCTGTGCCATTTTGCAAGTAGAAGTTTAGGAGTTTTTCTTAGAATCAAACATTAAGCAAGAAAAACAAATCTAACATAAAACCCCAAAGCTAAAAAAAATCCAACAGAAAATGCCATTCTGTTCCAACTTATGGCCTGTAGGAAAAATTTCAAAAATATTCCTTCGAAGGGCCAAGCAGCAGGCTTCCCATTTAAGCTTTGCAACTGTTATAGGATGTCTCTCTCACAAGTCTCTTTGAAATTCTACCCTTCTCATCCTGAATGATCAAACATCTTCTCTTGTTCTCACCTGCATCCTGAACAGACCTGCCATTGCTGTTCAGCAGGGCTAGTTTTAGTGTCACATCATTGTGGAAAAGCATTGATGCAAACCAGCATTATTTTCGGATATGCCTTTCTTTTCCTTTCTTCTGAGCCTAAAGAGAGAATATTTAGAAAGGCAGTTGGGTTTTCTAGGTTAGGGCAGCTTCTGGATGCTTTCCAGGGGTCCTTGGGCAGTGGAGGGATTGCTCTGTTCTGCCACCCACAGTACTCCAGGCAGAGACTTTCTGTGGACACCAGGAAGGGGGTTTTCCTGATGTCTCTTGCTAAAATGCACTCGGAAGAACTTCCCCCCACTCCATTTTGTTTCCAAAGTCAATTTATTGAATATTAAGTCATAAAGCCAGTGATATAATTTTAATGAAAAATATCCTGTATCACTCAAGACTTAAAAGAACAAAAATACCCCTTAGAAACACTGCTTTTAAAAAAGAATCACATTAACATTACACACAACAGAGTCCTTTCTTAAGCTTTATTTAAGAAATCGAGTACTGTATAGTTCAATATATATAAGACACATCCAGTATTGTGTTCCTGATAGCAAGTGCATAGATTTTGTTAAGATATCATTTTCACTCGATATAAACGTTTCATGGTCACATGAAGATAATATTCCCAGTGATTTTGCCCAAGCATGAGAGGAGAAAACAGAACACAGCAAAAATAGCAAACTACAACAGAGATGAAAAACAAAAACAGCGCATTAGCAGAACAGTCGATTCCTGATAAGTGAATAAGCTGATTGTTTGGTCACAATGTTTTATTCACTTATCAGGAACGATTCACAGTATGTTTATGTTCACTGTGTTTCCTAGCCTGCCAGCTAAGAGTCCCAGACCATGGACTCCTCATAACTGCTGTGGGCTGGGCAGACATGTGGCTTCCACCAGCAAGGTAAACGTTGACAGTTCTGGAACTTCCCAAGGTGGTCAGTGCATGGCAAACAGATTCACCCTGCTAACACTGTAGCGGTGTTTTACAGAATCGAAATAAGTATGAATTTAAGCAGGGATTAGCTTTTTACAGTCATGAGTGCTTAAGGAAACTAGCATTTTTGTCCCCTTCTTTGGAGAATTATTGTTTTTGTTGTTTTTCCAGAACAACAAAAAAACTGGCTTTGTCTTTCCCTTCTTTTACTTAGCATGAGTATTTTGTCTTGTGCTAAATGGTGGAGATATATATATATATATATATAATTTAAAAATAAACACTTGCTTACCCTCATTACCTACCCTCTTCCTCCCCTCCTTCACACACACCCCCACCCCCACCAGAAACAAAACAAAACAGGGAAAACCATACCCCTAGCCATCTTTTCCCACTAATGTAAGCTGCGGGTTTTCAGAGGCAAACTGAAGAAGGCTATGATGAGATTTACAATAGAAGTAGTGGCAGGAAGTCAGCTCCCATCTGTGCAGGTTAGAGCTGCTGGAAATCACTTCACTGAGGTGTTCGGCCTATGGAAGAAAGAGCCTCCTTTCTCCCACCTCACCAGGCCCCTTGGTTGTTGAGCCAGCTAGAGATGATCTAGGGGTCAGAGGGGCTGCTGAAACCAGAAGGTGAAGGGTCTGAGCACCTGCAGGGAGACTCTTACTGGCAGCCAGAGGAAGGATGCCCGGTGCTGGGGGCCTGAATCAGACAGAGCTTGTGTGTCTGAAAAGTTGGAGGGAGAGCTAAGACGTAGGGAGCAAACATCAATGGAATCTTTTAAGAGCACTTGGAGAGCAATCAGATTCCTGAGCATAGAGATTGGCAGAAAAGGGAGGGCCTGTGGCTTCAGTTTTAGAGGGCATACAGGAATAGTTTTTTCTTTAGATCTCTTTTTGATAACCGAGGTTGGGGTGATAGTGGGGGGACAAGGCTTTTTAAAGAACATATGTTCATTCAGGAGGGAGTGTGCGGATGCATAGGGCATTCTTGGCTTTCATTTGGAAATGGACCATAGATTATGAAGACTGGAGCTTGAGAAACTTGACCTCCTCCCCCTCCCACCCCACCTGACTGAGCAGAGCTTCCATTTAAGCACTTGGATATATTTCTTTTCTCTTTCATTAGGTTTAATAATTAAAGTTGATCTTGGATTCATTTAGCTCTTAAAATTATGTAATTTAAATTACTTTTCTATATATCTCACTTGGTTGATGGCAATACACAGACTTAACTCTTTTCACATCTTCTATTCACCATGTAAGTTTATTTTTTTCTGCCCTGGAGAGTTCACCTCTTTTAAAAATGTGATTAGTTTCTAAATAGGGTGAGACTATAATGTTATGCCTTGGACTTGTGGGTAGATAGAAGTTCTGCTGCTTCTCTTCTGAAGTTTAAGGTTATGCAGCAAAGCAGCAGCGGTTTGAAATGAATGTTAAGAACAGCATACACCCATGACAAAAGGAGAGGGGCGTGAGAAGAGGGGGAGAGGTCAGAAGACCATAAAAGGTCTTGGCAAGTCCAGCTGTGTAGGCAGTTAGTTAGGTGAATCACAGAAATAAGTATGAATCTTGGAAGCAGTGGTTAAAATGGGCTGTTGGACATAAATCAGAAGTGGCTGGTATGCAGTTTCCCCTTCCCCCAAATCAGATATTCACTTAGGTGGAATCGACTGTATCTTTTTACACAACATAGAGAAAAAAACAGATACGTGAAACAGTGAGGTGTGTAGATGTATCACCAACATATAATGACTACCAACAATACAACACGCAGAGAGAGAAACAAGTATTAGGAAAATGGTTTAATATTGGAGACAGAAGCAAAAAACTGCATCACACAATAACATACGTTACAAAAATAAGTTTGACTGTTTCAACTACACAGTTATGTTCACAATGAGGACAGAAGAATCAGAAAAAACCTTGATCTAAAGAGCAAAAAAGCAAACCCCTAAAGTTTTAACTAATACATTTATCCACTTAAAGTGACTGAGTACTTCTAAATCTAATTACCTTATTGTGTAACTGCACAATACAGAATAAAAAGTGAAACTTACCGCTGTATTTTAAGACAAAATTCTAATGCTAGATATAAGCAAAGGGAAAAAAGAAATCAAGCCAAAGTTTTTAATTCTCAAAAGAAAAGCAACTTTCTTTCTATCAACCAGAAATCAAACTTGAAGTCAGTCATTGTCAGGGGGCCCACTAGAGTAAGCCACAAAAATTTCCATTTTTTTTTTTAATCTCCAGTATAAAAAGTTCCACTGGTACAAAATGCATAATAAGTACAATCAATTGTAGAAATAGGAAAGCCTGCATTTTTTTTTTTTTGGCTCAAATTCCATCAAACAACAAAATCCAAATGCATCAATAAAACAAACAATACTCAATGGTCTTACAGTTTCCACTAGGTTGCATTAACTTTGGCTTTTCTCAGACAATATTTAAAAACTATTTTGTAATTCTAAACAAAATGATATTATTAATCTACAAACAACAATTCTCACAGCACAAAAAAACACAAATACATTTTTTGTATGACATTATTCAAAAAGGTAATGAAACTACAGGTTTTTTTAAAATTTTATTTCTTCTTGTTAATTAGCACTTAAGATAATAATAAAAACAAACAGTAAAATGAGTCCAGAGTAGCACAAGCCAAAGAGCTAGAACCCCTATGGTGAAAGAAAGATGAACTTGTTACGCCTTGAGGACTGCCATTTGATCACAATTCTCTAATTTAGTTTAAAAATGACTATTCTCTACACTTGATTTTTAAAAAAGCAGTTTCCCTGTGTGTTTTTTCTTCTGGCACAGGCCTTTGCACGCTTGCAACTTTTACCTTTTGATATTAAAAGATAAAGTGACTAAAAGAACAACTTGTTGCTGAGGAGGGTTATCTTTTTAACAATGAAACATGCCAAAAAACCCCAACAACCCAGAAAGAACGGACTTTCCCCCTAAATGTGTCTTAGTTGCCTGCAAAATAAGAAACACTTAAAGTGCCCACCCTGAGCCTCTTGCACTCAGTTCCTCTGGGGGAGATGCAGGTGGGTGAAAGGAAAAGGGCAGGAGGAGGGCAGTTTGCTTCAGTGAAGAAACCAGAAAAAATTGTTTTTTTGAGATCTCTGTAGAGATTGGTAAATGAAGAGATTCAGAACGAATCTAAGTAATTCAGATGGTGTTTCTTGCATTCCTATGCACGTATGTACACACCACCATATACTCTATATGAGAGAGACATGTGCAGTAACTTTTGTTTCAGCTGATTGCTGCAGGAAGTACAAAATAGCCCTCAAAGGATGAAGGAAGGCCCCAGCAGTAGTAAACACATGTGAGGAGAATACAAATCATTTCATTGTAAGTGCACGTGCCATAAGAAGGAAACTTTTTTTTTTTTTCATCATTAGAGGCTAGTCCTTTCCATCCCCAGGCTATCACAGCCACACACACATTAAACCAGGTGGGGTGGTGAGTAGGAAAGGAGAAAGGAAAGGGAGCCAGCAGTTTCTAAACTCCATTAGAGACAAAGCTTCGAGGCCTACTTTCAGGAAAGCAGTTGGGGCTGCAGGGAGGACATTGGGATTTGTCAAGACAGTAGGAGATCTGTTCACATGAAGTAAAAGTCAGAGTAATATGGCACTTTAAAAAGTGGCAGCAGGAACTGATGCTAGGTATTTGGTCAGTAACTGGGATAAAGAACTGAGTTTTACTTACATGGTTAGTATATGCATTCAATTAAAAAAATTAGAAGCTAGGGAAAGGACTCTTAGGTAACTCCAGACACCTCATTTATTCAGAGGTATCCACGGAGTCAGAAAAATCCCCAGCATAATGGTTGCTTAGAAATATTAATTAGGAGTATTAAAGAAACAAAAAGCAAAAATACCTCAAAAGACTACCCCATTACCAAGGCATTTAACTGGAAGGTACATGAAAATATTCTAAACTGGAACATCCCACTAAATCTGATCTCAAAAGCATACAGAATTTAAGGTTTAGTTAGATGCTGAATCTATCTACCATCCCTCCCAGAAGGTTTATTTAATAAACTGTTTTTAAACAGAAGGAATTCCAGCAGTACATTAAGAATTGTTTTTTTAAAAAAATGACCAGAAATAAAAGTTAAAAAAATAATGTTGTAGGGGAAAAACTACATACATATTTTTCCTTTAGATTTGCCTTGTGGAGATTTTTCTTTTAGATCTCAACCAAAGGATAAAAGTAGTAAAGACAAAAAACAACTCAGAGAAGATATATGCAGGGGGGAAAAAAAACCAAATTAGAATCACCCCAAAACAAACAAAAATGATGACAGTATAAAAGTTATCAACATTCCAGATAGCTCTGGGTAGAAAGGGTTAAAAGTTCAAAACTTTCTCACCTTAGAGGTTTCCATATATTATGAAGAAAATACATTGTGAGGTTGCCATCACAGCATTGATGTGCAGTGGTTAAAAAAGTGAGACATGGGCACTTATACAATGTCTTACAAAAAACATCATAGAGAAATAACAAACATTAACAATTTCAGGCAACAAGACCACAGGATAGCAAGTTAACAAACTTTTTAACCTCTTTTTTTTCTGTTTTTTGTTTTTTAAATATTAGGGATTTATACAAAACACATAATAAAATACCCATGTTATCAAATTACTTCTCACAAGAAACACACTGAAGCTCTAGGAAGGAAGTACCTTTGGAATTTGGCACTATATATTTTCACTTTTTTTCTTTAAAAGAAAAAAAAAAATCACATTTTGCTGAACACAAACACATCTAAATAGTCCACAATAAAAAAAAAATGACATCAATGCTTTACAAGCCAACACAAAACTTATTCTGGAATAGTTTTTTTTTTCCCCTCACATGAAATTTTTTTTTAAGCAAACATCTTTTTTTTGAAATTCTTTTTTAAGTAAACCAATTCTAAACTTGTCTTATCAACAAAGAACATTAAGACCATAAGACTCATGATGAAACCACAACTTAATTCACAGAAGCACCAACGCAACACAGTTTACAGTAACCTTTCTCCTGTACATTGAAACAGTATAAAATATAGGTAATTTCATGTGCATTAAACCATGGATTGTCTAACTGTGAGTCAGTTCAGCAAAAGGTGACACAAATAGGTAGCATTTGCCCCAAAACAGGGTAAATATTTTTCTTATACTAATCTACAAAAAGTGGTTCTATATATATATCTTAATGAGAAAGTGAGCCACCTAAAATGGCCTTATCAAAAAACTTTACACTGCCTGAAAAATGTAAAAACTATTACAGACCTCTAGAGACTTAAAATCAGACAGTTTTTTTCTCAAACTGTTTTTGGAAGTAGTCTGTTAGAAACCAACATTCTGTGTCCCTGGACACATATTGCTATTGTTACCAGTGACCGGGAAGAATGCCAATCCCTGTATAATACTTTCAAGTCTGTTTTATGAAAAGAAAAGAAAAAAAAAAAACAACATTTTTGCCACAGTTTTTTTTTTTCTATAATTATTTTTCTAATAATAAATTTCAGTCTTGCATGAATGCAGCAATGTTTTTCACATTGACTTCCCAGAATTCATAGCTAGATGAGGTCACATGCAAATTTCAAAGGTCAAACTAGATCAAAGGTCAGTAGGAGAACCAAATATGATGTGAGGTCAGAAAGACATCAGAAACAATGACGGGACGATGAAACTTTTTTTTGAGACGCCACAGGGACATGCTAGGCAAACGGTGAACTAACGGGCATGAAGATGTCTAGGGAGAAAACAAGGGAGAGGAAAAAGTTACACAGAATCTACGCAGCAGCAACAAAATCACTCTTAAGGGTGCAGGAGAAAAACTAATGCAAATCTTAGGTCATTAGGGAGTCTACGAGCCATCCACATAATTTGCATTTCTTACAGTCTTTATCACAGCACAATGGAACCCCAAGAGAATCCATCCGGAGAGGGAGAGGGAATGGATTCCAGGTGTTTTGGGGTGAGGGGCTGGCAAGGGACAAGGGGAGGATCCAGTTTCAACGAATGTAACATAAGGGGAAAGTCAGACAGCTGAACTGTAAACTAGATAATGGAAGTTACGGACAAAATAATCAGACAGATACAAACAACAAGAGGGTAAAGCATGAACTTTAGGCCTAGGGTTCAACGGTGAAAAAAAGCCCATTCCTAGAACGATTCCTTTAGAGACTACTTCAAAAGGATCTAGCTAGCACAGAGAACTGCTCTTTAGGTACCCAATAAGTTAACAATAGGCAATAAATAACTTCCATTATTTCTGAGGCAGTAAAAATTTTGTACAAAAATAGAAATGCTTTTTTTACAAATAAAATTTACAGGCCTGTGGCTTTCTTTTTTATTTATGTATTATTTATGTATTATTTATTATTAAATTTATCTTTCAAGAAACATCAAGTATTTTCATTCATTGTTATTTTATTTTTAAACCCTGTAGCTTTAAGAAACAGATCTCTAAATCTTTTTACATTAATCCTTTCTAAGAACTAAAATAAAACAATAACAAAATAGACAACCAGTGTAATAACCTGACCAATAAATGTTTCTTTGAACCCTAAAATAAAATCCTACTTATTAAAACAAACCGAATGTAGTGGAAAGACGTTTGTATTGTTTTAAGTGCTTCTCCTGGCTTTTCTCTTGCTCTAGGCCACCACTTTGACCTCTAAACAGCTGGTGCCCTCCTAGGGGTAAACAGGACAGGAGGGGGTGAATTCTCCAGGCAGTGCTCTCAGGGCACCAGGGGGTCTCTGAGTTAGAATTGCACATTAGCCTTTGTTTGCCTTTTAAATTCTCAAGATGTCATTTATTTGTGTATGTTTTCCTTTAAAAAAACAAAGGTAAAAGGAGATTCAAATTGCAAAACAAAGGAGAATACAGTGGCACAACTGGAGGAGTTTACTCATAGAAACAAGGTAGCCCAAGTTTTAAATATGGCGAACTGGGTGGGGGTGGGAGGGGGAAATGGAGGCCTTATTGTAAAAATAACTGTCTCTTGGTAAAAGTTGGCAATGTGGTCCTCCTCTGCTTTTCCTGTTGAGAACAGGCTGGCTCGTGGGACTTACCCTAAGAAAGCTAAAATAAGAGCAGGGAGCCTCAGGGGTTAGGATCAGTAAGGTTTGCTGTCGTTTTTGGAGCGCTTCAGCTGGACCTTCAAGCGTTTCATGCCAATCTGAAAGCCATTCATAGCCTGGATAGCAGCTTGCGCAGACACTGGATTGTCGTAGCTAACAAAACCTGGAAAATAGAAGGGGAAGGAAGGTGGGAATCAAGATGGAGAGGCAGTAGAGAAGGGGGGCCAGGGCCCCCTGGGCAGTGTAAACTGCAAATGGTGAGTTACATGTGCCCATCCCGTGGCAAACAGGGCATGTGTTAGGGACAACATTGGAAATGGCTACTGAGAAGCAGTGAAAAAGCTAGCTGGATGGGTAATTGGGTTTGATGAGAAAACCCCTCTGCAGAAAGCTAAAATCTCCAACTCAGTTGTTTGAGTAAATTTAGTCTCTCTGCTTTCAGTCCAATTCACTTGTGTTTAAAGTCCCTTAGAATCCTTCCGCAAGAACCCCAGGTACATGAGTAGGTGTTGCTAGATAGGTGGTGGTATAAATATGCAGGGTGGGAAGGGCCCAACCAGGCTGAGCCTAAAAGGCAGGGATAATTAAGGGAAGGCCGGCTGCTAACAGGGTGTGCAGCCACAGCCCCCGACCATCTTTCCTTCTAGTTCATCTATGTCAGAGCCTACACTTGTTTGGCTATAGGATGGGTTCAGTGAATTAACTCTAGAATAATTTATACTTGATTTTTAACATTTTAGTTATTACTGAGAAGCACCTGGGGACCCAGGGGAAATGCTGGCCCTTCCTCCTCATTCAACTTCCATTTTCAAAGCTCCACTGAATTCAACAGAATGGAAACGGCTATCCTTGTATCCCCAAGAGCCTTGAGGAATAAACAGTCTACAGCACAGGGCTTAACAGCCATCCTAATAGAGTTCCCAGTATCCTTTGTTCCAACATTCACCGCCAAAAAAGATAGGGAGGGCATGCTTTTGGAAAGAGCTGATGCTCTGCAAAGATCAAGAAGCAGAATTCTGATCGTACAATTTATCCTAACACCAGGGGGTGGGACTAGGCAGGGGGTGGTGGTACCACACAACTTTCTTTAGTTAATGCTGATGCAAAAGCATGGAGCTTGTACAGTCCCTACTTACTTTTGGTAGTGAAAGGAAGCTCTTATACTAAGAGTTCTCAGCTGACAAACGTGAACATATGGCAGAAGGTCTCTCATAGGCAGGCTGTATTGCAGAAATGGTGATATACATTTTTTGAAATCTAATTCCCAATAAACCTGATCTCAAATCTAAGATCTTTGCTCAGACTTTCTCCTTGCCCTGTGGGTTTTCATCCAGAAGTAGCAAAATGACTCGAGAATGGAAATGGGTCAAGAGTGAAATGGGTAACAAAACCTGGCCAAGAGGTTAGAATGAAAGAATGGGGTCCCACCTTATGACTAGCAAACCTGGGCCCCCAAGAAATTAAACTGGCTCACTGAGAAACCTCAGTATGGGGTATTATGTCTTTTAATAAAAATGGAAAACACCGTCCATGATGCTAAATAGTTGTCTGGTGATACTCATAGCTATAACTTGCATTATTATAAACACATTGGTTAAGTAGCTTGTGGGCTGATATGAACTCTTTTAAAAGCAGAGAATATTTCCTCAAACCATGAAGCTCAATCCCTTTCCAATCTCCAGATAAACCCAGGACATTGGCAATGAGGAATCTAAAAGTCTGGCTCAAAATCTGTGCAGGGAAGCTCCCAAAGGTAAGCTCATACTGAAACACACCCTATATAACGACTCACTTCCATTTTGCGGTCTCTTGAACCATTACACAGGGGTTGACACACGCCGCAGCAGCGAAAGTGTAATGGGTTCAGGCTGACAGCCTTTCCAACTTGGATTAAAAACAGTGACTTAAATGGCTGACATACTAATTCCCCTAACAACAGAAGCTTCAGACCTTCCTGGGCAGTAGCACAGAAATTAGAAAGACGTTATGATAACAGTTTTAGAAGCCAAATCATTCTGGTTGCCTATTACCAGTCAGCCAGATAATAAGTTTTAGTTTTGGCTGTCTGAGAACCACCGTACCTTTCATGTTTTTCTTTATACCATACAATTTTATTTGTATTTCCTCTGGCCCATATGTATTCTACTTTATTTTGTTTTATGCTACTGTTAATACCTGCTACCAACATGAATTAGTAAATTGGAGGGGTGACTCAAGCAAATGCTATTTCTCAAACTGGGTCAGGGCTTCCCAAGTGAGTAATATATACTCTGAACATTTTGGCCTCTAAACTACTCTGGGGACTAAAAGGGTTTGAAACAAATAAAACAAGCAATAATGTAATGAACGCTCTCCTCCTGGTGTAAAACATTAGTGCCTTACTCTCTTGGGGCAAAAACTGCCTGGGCAGGCAAAGTCAGCTGCTTGAGGAAGGAGGGCACGACTGCTCGGCTGCCGAGGAGCTGCGTTTCCCATGTTCTCAGAATACCTGCACCTCCGTGCTCTTGCAGCCACTCAAGCAGTCCCTGCAGATCCCATCATGCCAACTTCTGGCTCCAGAATCCCAGCACAATGTGATGCTTTATGTCACCACAAACTCTGTTAACCAGCCCCCCCTGTGCTCCTGGAGCTGCAGTGTTGTGGTGGGTGGCCAGACCACTCCCTACTGGGAAGGTGTGTGCACTTGTGTGCAGTATATCAAGATGAACAGTAGGCCCCAGTACAGTCTGTCACTCACATCCATAGTGGCTCAGTCACATTGAACCTGACAGGGTAAGGAACTTGTGGTAAAGTGGCTGCAATACCATCCTGTATCAGGACAGCCTAAATTGCAGGTTGTTAGCTGTAGTCCCATATGGTAGAGATTGTGGTTCAAACTATGAGGTTTAAAGAAATTGCTGTTGCTCTACAATGACTAATTAGGAGACATATGTAGCAAGACATGTCCATAGTACAGTATACAACATTACCTAATGTATGGGCATTTGGTTTAATTTCTCAGATACTTTTTTTTCCTACAGCCCCTTCCTCTTTTGTTGTTTGATTAAACATCTTTGCCCAGTCTGCTTACATGGATCCAGAGAACCAGAAAGCACCATCACACAGGGAAGGCCCTATCCTGACTTCTAGAATATTTGCCATTTACATCTTCCTTCCCATGACTCCTCACTTGGGGACGGGCTGTAATATTCTAGCTTGGTTTCTTTCGCATACCAAAGCACTTGCTCAGATTGGTCTGTTTGTCAATGAAGACTTTAGCAGAGATAACATTTCCAAAAGGCATGAACATCTGCAGAATGTCCTGGTCTCCAAATTCCTGTGGAAGGTGGTAAATAAAGAGGTTTGCACCCTCTGGACCTAAAGAGGAAACAAAAATCAGAGTAAGGTATTCTTCGCTGCTTGGTTCCCAAAGCCGCCTCTTAGGAATGTCTTAACAACAGGTAGGCTAAGCATCTGCTTTCCCCATACTGAAAGGGGACAGAAAAATGGACCAAATGTCATGTGCCGGTGTGTCTTTTAGGAAAGCAAACATCCTTCAGGTTTCCATCATTTCCTCAGAAACACTGGTTAAGAATTCACTGATAATCTTGTGTGGGTCACATTTGCTTACTACACGTGAGCAATATTTTAGTCTCTTCATGAGGTAAAGGTGGCAGTCATGGGATAGAGTGGGGAGGAGAACACAGGTGTGGGTTTTGCCTGGGTGGCCGTGTTTGGCTGTGGGTATGTAGTGTCTCTCAGAGGAGAGTGTGTCCTGTGCATTCTAAGCAAATTGCAGCAATTGAGAATAATGGGTATAGCAGTAATGCTGCTTGGATTTCTCAATCATTTACCTAATTATCCATCCAGTTTTGATTTGCCAAATCTCTTAACACACAGTCTAATAATCATCTTTATTAGAAATGACTGGCAATGAGTCAAGGCAGGGAAAAATAGGTAGCCTGAGCTTCACAACTGTGATAGGAATTATACTGCTGGGAATTGGCCTTGGAAATGAATGTGTGAGATGCAGCAGCTAGTCAAGCACTAAACTAAGCCAGGCTCTCCACTCTTACTCATCACTTTCTAGATACAAGAAACAAGGGCAGAGTGAGGAAGATCTGAGCTATACTGGTTAGAGAGGTATCTGAAGGTTAAAAGAAGCAAAAAGGAGAAAGGAGGGGAATCTGGATGACCTGATGGAAGGTAATCATCTTCTAGTATCTAACAGGCAAGAATGCTTCCCAGCTTAGAAGGTGTTGGGGCTCGTTGCATATTCTTTCCCGGGTGGTCTGGAGAAGCCCCAGGGTGGGATGCCTCTAGGATGTTCTATGTTCTGGGCATGGTGTCCCTTCCAGACACCAAGCCCAGAACATAAAATTGGTGAAGTAAGCTCTGCAGCTGGTTCATGGAACCTTCACTGGCATTCACAGGAGAGGAACCAGGACTGGTGGCCCTACTGGGAAGCCCCAGGGGATGGGCTGCAGTGGGGGTGTGGGAGTCCATGGGAATGGGTCAAATAAAAATATAAATGGGGTGAAAAGAACTTTGTACAAATAAAAGGGATGAATATCTTTGCAAAAAAGCCAAACCAGTTTCTTTCTACAAAACAAAAAAATACCCCATAAAATAAATGTTTTAACAAACGGGGCTTTTCGCAAGGAAAACTTACAGAGGCAAATTTGTGAAGCTAGAGACAGAGCACTTCTTACTTAAGTGTTAGCCTGACCACTTTACCTTTCTATATCGCTCGCATTTCCATGGACATGGCCCATCCAGTGCAAAGGAGGCAGTCTGTGTTTAAAGGGACACACAATTGCACGCTTTGTTTCCCAAATGTTTCCTGGGTTAAAAAACCTCTTAAAAATGCAAACTGTGAACAGATATAAAACCAAAACACTGGAAATGGGTGTTCTGAGTATACTATGCCACGCTCGTCCTTTGCAACATGTATATTGGGCAAATCTGGTACTACCCAGATTTAATGTACCTTTAAAAGAAAACATCCAAACTCACAAACCAGGATTAATGGCACCCAATTTGAATTGTGAGATTGTCTCACCTGAAGCTTGGGGAGAAAAGTGTAAATTTACTGCCTGTGCCTGGACATTCTAGACTGCTCTACATTCTGAATGTGTCCCTGCTAGATGGGGGACCAAGAAAAAGAAAGACAGGTAAACCCAAGGAGGCTCTGTCCTCTTAGTCATCACTTTCCCAGGAAAAGTGCCACCATCTCCTAGTATAGATCCCCATTTTTTCCCATCACCAACACTGTTAACACTAAAATGGGAAAAAGTTGACTCGACATGGAAAAACCTCTCTTGTGTGCAAGGAAGGTAGCTACTGCTGTAGATGCCAATGGTTATAAACAAAATTTTTTTGAGGTCCTCCTCGCCTCTCCCTTAGTAAAAGCCAGCTGACAAATGATGCATTCCTCAGATTTCTCCTAGCACCCGTTATTTTAACGTGTTAGAGGTCTTGTACTGTTGGTCTCAGCTGGCTGGTGTCATATTTGTGGTTCTCACAAGGGCACTTGATCTAGCACAAAGCACCCGGCGTGTTTCTATCAGACCACCAGCTTCCTTTGGGGGGTGTGTGTATGTATTTGTGTGTGACTTGCCTCCTGCAAACATGGGAAGGTGTGAAAGAGGTCAGAGGATATTTAGGCAGGAAAGGTACTCAACTCTTCAGGATTTAGATCAATAGGGATGCCGTAACCCTTCAGAAGATTTAAAACCACACTCTGTACAAAGCCAAACTGGCTTGAGTTCCCATGGGATAACATGCACCAGGGCACACGACTAAACATCAAGCTGATCAACTCTCCTCACTAAAGGACAAAACTATATAGTAGCAAACCTAAAAGTCTATTTAATACAATTCATTATGAGATTTTTTTCTTTCGCAGTGTAACTTGCCTTTGCATTATATTTTAGTTAAACTAATACTAAGATGGTTTACACTTCTTGAGCTCATGTTAACTGGGAAGGTGAGAGATGACTAAAAATAACCAAAAAACACCATCAAAAAAATAAAAAGCCCTACACCATGCTACTGGTAGCCTGCCTACCTAAATACACATAATCTGCAGTTGGCAGTTGTCATTTCAAACTATTTTACATTAATTCCAGAGGGTTAGTTACTGCACAAGCAATCCGGAAAATGCAAGGCAGGGACTAAATTTAGGGCAGTGGACTGGGGTAAAGCAACTGAGGAAAATGTTTCAGGGCCCAGACTTTATCCTTAAGCCACTCAATTTTGAGTCTTCTGGGTGACATTTTCCCAGCAACACAGGCTCTACAGCTTGCTGAAAGGCGCTGCTGGCTAATGGAGAGGTGACTACAACCCAAGTGGGGAAAGTGGCTTTTACGGTCTCTCCTGAGGAAGTCATTATCTTACAGGACCCTCCTGCTGCCCTTACTTGTCCCACTGTAGTCAGTCTCCAGACAAAGGGGCCTCAAAATGGACTTTTTTGGTGGAACTGTATTTATGACATAGCATCTCCACACGCCTTCGGAAACAGTTGTCTGAACAGTTGTGCGTGTTTTTAAAAATCTACAGCAGTCACAACTACGAGTAAAGGAAAAGTTGAAATAATGAAAAGTAACTTAGATTTCACCTATCTTTTAAACAATCTCTTATTTATAAACAGGAGAAACCTTTTCTTTTTTTACCCGTGACTATCTTTAAAGCTGTGTCCCCTTTAAAATTCACAACTTTGTAAAGTAAAACTATCCTATTTCTTTATAGAATTTCTTTAAAGTCAAGTGTTTAAACAAAAACAGTTTGGAATTATGGGGTGAGGGTAAAGGAGAAGGGAAAGAAATTAAAACTTCAACAGCACTTCCCCATTTTAGCCTCTTATCTCACATTCTTAACACGTCAAAAAGAGAATAAATACAATATTGACGACTCTGCTTTAAAGACAACTTCAATTAAGGAAGAAGAAACCAAAAGGAAGAAAGAAAAAGAGACAAGTTCTTCTTATTTCTGCCAGCTCATTAACTATTTTATAATTAGCTTTAATTTATCTCGAACTTTAACTTCCTGATGTTCATTTTGCTTTACTGGCAGAGAACAAGGCAATCAATCACTTACTTGCTTCCCCAGAAGACCCCCAATTAAAGACCGAGTCAGTCCTAACGGTGGACTCATCATTAACCTGGAAACTGCCACCTAGTTAGAGGCAAGCTCCGCAGTCACAGCATGTGCCTACTGAGAAGCCTGGGGCTGGCTGGACAGTGCTTGAGGACTCGATTGCCTCATCCTGCCCACTGAGGAGGAGTTTCGTGTAAGGGGAGAAATAACGCTGATTTGGGAGGGGGTTCCTGGCAGTTTTTTGATGGCAACGACTACTAAGCAATTGCATATAAACACACAGTAGGTGAGAGATCCATGTTAAGAGGTAGATGAACAATTAAATCAAAAAATAAAAACAATGTAAGACTGAACAGGAAAGAAGAAACAAATTCCTTAGGCTGGTAAGGTCTCTTGAAAGAAAAAACATGAAGAGTAGAAATAAAACGGTTGCTTTCTCTGAGTCTAGGGTCTTTGAAAATACGCTGCGAAGGCGAATGCTGCCCGTGGGGCTGGCCGCGCCAGGCCGTGCCCGGGGCCGAGGGTGGCACGTACCTTCCTTCTGGCTGCCTGCCGCGCTCTGCTGCTGCAGCAAGCTCTGGCTGTACAGAGTGGGCAGTGCCGCCGCTGCGTACTGCTGAATCCCTGAGTAGGCCTGGGTGAGGGCGTCCATGGTGCCCGCTGTGCCATTCGTCAAGCCCGTGGCGCCAAGTCCTCCATTCAGAGCCGCCATACCTGAGAGCATTTGAGCAACTTTACAAAAAACCCAACAATAGAGAAGAGAAACAGCACTTTTCATTAGTGCTTTCCAAAGGAAGTTAGAGAATCATTTGACAAGTACAACAGCAAGTGCATGCAGCTAGCACACCAACAAAACCAACATGAAATTAAAATGAAACTATGAAGCTGTAACTCACAGTAATGGCAAAAATACAAACAACAGGAAACGAAAAAGCCCCCTGAGCAACGCTAACCCTCGTTCCCTAGGCTGGTGATCAACATTCAGTGAGGTGCTGTGGTGAGACAGTACATCTTAATTTCATGCAGGGTGCTACTGGCAAGTACTGGGGTTATCTTTTTGAAATAAAAGCCTTCTGCTTCTTAGCACTTAGACGCAAGAAAAAATATTACTGGCAGAGGCCTATGACATCTGTACACTTAAATCCATTTACTGGGCTCTGTGAGGCCCCAAGAGGTTGAGGAGCAAAGGATAAAATAAAACTTTTCTCCTGTGAGCTGTCTGACGAGGAAATGGCAGAGAATGAGCTTGATGCTCAATAAACCAGTGACTAGGCCGCTCTATTAAGTGGCTTTCCTAAATAGGAGTGTTGCCAGGACTGGGAGTGTAGGAATAGCCCTGGCTGATGAAGAATTAAGGCACAGGAAAGAGTGTGGACCCTTCCACTACCTGTAGAGGCTGAAGTTGCATGTTCAGTATGAAAGGCAAGACGTGGAATGGGGCCGTTTGTTTTCAGCAGCACACAGTCAGCTACTTAGACATACACACACGGGTACTAGCCCGTGTAACTGGAGTTTCCGTCAATGAAAGAGCTGCGTGTCACGTTTTTCAGTCAACTGAAGTGGCACTGTGTAGGCTGGGTCTTGGCTAATCACTGATATGAACTGGATGTTGGCCAGCACACTTTTCTGATTTTTAATCCTTATATCCTGGCTGGTTTTCTGCTCTATTATGGTTGCTGACTATGTCACATTTTCCCTGACTGCTGAGTCAAAACAAGCAAGACTTTATAGAGTGTTAACTTTCATACGAACTCAGGAAGTGGAAGAGGTGATATCATAATTGCCTCTAGTTCCTTTTATGATTAAAAAAATTTTTTTAAAAGGTCCGTTTCTGGAAAGAACTTACTGAAAACATTAAGGAAAACCTTAAAGGGATTAGGGTTATTGATCAGGGCTATTAAACAGCAAAGATGACCGACTGTGAAGAAAGTTGGTAAGAAGTCCAATGAGAACAGAACAACTGAGGTCAGGTGCTTAGAGATTTTGTAGAAAAATAGAGGCCAGCATCACCTCAGTGCTCACAGCAGGGTTTTTCGTCGCCACTCTTGGGAAGCAGAGGTGGGGAATGTTCTTACTCCATACGTGCTGGTTATTTTGACAATTTCATCTCTTCGATGAAAAGAACTACATGCAAGATATGAGTCAGACCACTGCGTAACAGCAGAGGAATCTCATAGTGTCTCTGGTCTGGTATTTTTTCCTGGGGGCTTGAGGAGACAGAATGGGGCCCTGGGTGATGTTACCAAGTATAGACAGAGGACGGGTGGGTGGAGTGGCATGGAGAGGCTGAAGGACACGAGAATGGAACAAGCCTACTGAAAAAGGAAATTGAGCAGATCTAGAATGTAAACAAAGCTGAAAAGGTGCTGGCCAGCAGAGGTCCTGCCGACTCTGCTTTAAATTTCTTGTTACGAAGGAATCTCTTCTATTTTTTTGGTCAGGCCAAGTCAGTGCTGTTAAAGAGCTTGGAAATAGTTTCTCCTGCTCATTAAACAGTCCCTCAGACAACAACTCATCACATTTACCTCACTGGCTCTCTCCTTTTCCATCCCTGTTATTCTTATGGCTGCCAAAGGGCTGAGGAGTAATTTCTCTCTTCTTCTTTGGTCTTATTTCACAACCTCCTCTCCCAGTATTTGTGTGAATGCAAAGAAACATCAGTGTTGCTTTTCTGAGAGAGGTGAGAGGAGGCTGTAAAATACCTCAGGAAGAGCAGCACACAGCTGGTAAGTGCTGCTGGTTTCATTTTTGTCAGGCTGCTAATAGATGCTAGGGATACAGATGGTCATGTCATGGGCTCACCCTCTGGAAAGTCAGGCTCCTGCGTGGGAAGAAATTCTAGGAGTGAGCAGTGACTTGCCGCTCGTTCCACTTACGCCTCAAGGCGTAAGGTTCTAGGTGTGTGTCGCGGCCTACAGAGCTCCGTGGAACACAGTGACCTGGCAAATAGGGGCTGAAGACAGAAGCTCCACTACAAAGAATGTCTCTGAATTCCTCTGGCATCGGTGGGATGGTTGAAGGCACTACATCTCCATGGTGTCCTGTTTGTTAAATGCCTCAGAGCTCTCAGGCCTCCCATGTGAGACCATGTAGAGTGCCTTCCTGTGATTTGTAGCCTCTGCGACCTGGATTCTCCAGAGGGCTAGAGAAGGTGGGATTTAATTGCCACAGTCACTGGTGCCCCCGACTCCCTTCCCCGCTGGGACATGCCCTTTCTGCTGTCCAGGTAGATGAATTATCTTCTAGCTCTTTCCCATTTTTTGCTATTTTTTCCTTTTGAAACACAGCAGCAGCATGAACTTCATGCTCCTGAAACACTGGATGGATGTTTGAGGACCATAGTCTTTGTGTGGCCTGCAGCTCCAGCCAGTGACATTTCTGCCACCTCCTTCCACTCTGCCTGCCTATACTCCACAGTGCTTGGCTAGATTTTAGGACTATACTTCAGGGCCAATCTGCTTTCTGAAGGGTTCTGCTTGCTTCAGCTGATTCCATGCGTGTGGAAGATAGTCATGGCTGGCCTTGCCTGCCCAAGGTGGGGAGGAGATGGCAGAGGAGGCACCACGTAAAAGGTGTGGGTGCCAAAGAGAGGACTAGTCAGGGCCTTTCCAGCCCACGGCTTTCCTCCATGGTATAACTATCCTTTTGAGTAAAAAACAGGGGTAACAATTCTGACAAGTACAAGTGCATTGAAAATATTTATAACTGAAACTACCCTGGAAATTCTGGTGTATTTGCCAAAGCCGAGGCAGAACAGGTAACTGATTATCTGGCAGAATTTGAAGGGCCATCAAAGGGGGATTTCAACCTCTGAGAGCTGTTCTTGTGAATTACCTAATGTTATTCTGTATTAAATAATCATATCAAAGTTAACACTTGTCAGTTCAGTTGCTGGTATCTGATTACATCTAAAAACTTAAACAATAGAAACAGGTTAAGTTGAATAAAATGCCTTTCCCCTTAAAAGAATAGGGCTTTTCTTTGAAAAGGCCAAATGGATTGGTGATTTCATCCCATTTAGTCTAGGTTCCCATGAAAGGCATTTATTTGGATACGGAAGGCTGGGACAAAATGACAGGGGTGGCAGACCGCGACAAGGGAAGGCAGTGTGCACAGTGACTACTAAGTACTTTAAATTTAATTGCTCTCCAAAGGTTCTCACCTGATGGAGGCCCAAGGAACTGTGAGATTACTGAGTAAATCTGTGGAAAAGACACAGAAGGACCCACCAGTAAAGGAGTGGCTGCTATGAGGGTGGTACTGAAATGGAGAATCAGAGGCAGAGCACCATAAGCAAACTACGATTATTTTCAAGCCACTCCGCTAAGTTTTATACTAAACAAAAATAGAGCAAAAATGAGGGATATCTTAACATACACAGATCTGAAATCTATTTACTGAGATAAATTTCCCTGGTGTAGATGAAGCATATCCTTCTAAGCTGCAAGCTGGTAACGAGAACTTAACTATGAAGTGTCTAAAACCAGGAGAGATAAGTATGAACATGCACAATCAGTGGCACTCATAAGTGTGCCTGTGTTAATATGGTCACAAGTGTGTATGAGGTTGTATGTGCTTATGTATGTATGTATATTCTAAAGATACAGATTAAAATAGTCATTTCCAAATGCAAATAAAGGGTGGCAAGCCACAATAATATGCCCAAAGCATCTTCTCTTTTCTCTCCTTTACAAAAAATATTTCCACAAACACTATTCACCAGGTATTTGGCTGGTTATATTCAGACCATCATAATTTTAAGTACTATATATAGGTAAGCCACTTGGAAGAATTAATGCCATTTAAAAAAGGAAAAATACATTTAAACACACAAAATCAGATACCCTTGGGTGGACATATCTGCAAAAAATGTTTTATCTTAGTTCAGATACGAATATACAAAACACGGCTGAAGAACCCTCAAATAACCCATAAATGAGGGCCCTGTTAGTGAGTCCCCCACACTCCTCACTTCTGATCTGGACAGTTTCTGCTTTTAGCTTTACTGTTCAATTTTTTTTTCTTTTGCCTTCCCATTAATGAATGTGTAAAGGAAGGAAAAGGATGTTAAACTCAGTTCAATGTAGCTACTTGTCTACTCACCAAACTTCAGGGGGGAGGGAAGAGGGTCAACTTTATACTGAGGTGAGACTGGGAATTAACCAGATCCCATCCACCTACTTCCGCGGCTCCTCGGTTCATGGAAAAGAGTTGGCTCTGTTGAGGAAACCAGACAGCTCTCCTCATGGCAGTTACGTAATGGTTCCCGGGTTGAGGGGCTGGGAGACGGCAGCGACAGGGAAGCTGAGGCCAACTCTTTCAGAAGCTGCCTCTGTCCAGGTAACTTTCTCGACTACCTGTTTTGAGAATTATTTGGTAGGACAGGTGGCATCATCCTGTCTGTTGAGGGAGAATGGTCTGAAAGAGGACACTCTATATCAGAAGGCTTTCTCCTTGTATTTGAGACTCGCAGCAAATATTACCCCCCAGCCATTGTTGGGATTGTTCAATAGCCCTGCACTAGTAATATTCACCAAATCAGAAAGAACGTATTTTTGTTTTAGCATGATTTTTGGTTTAATTAAACCTTCTCCTGGTTCATCCTCTCTGGTAGGGGGTGTTTGAAGCTAGAAACATTCTTAATTTCCCATGGACTATACAAACTTATATTAACCCAATGGCAAAGAATTTAAAAAACAGAACAACTTAAGCCTGTTGTCCTTGCCAGAGCAAAATTTGTGTAACACAGATCCCACACAAGACCTAGTCATGGTTTCCCTGCCATCTAACAAAGTCCCTTGCTAGCCCCCGATAATGATGGGAAATCCCAGCGAAGTACCACACAACAGGACGGAGAGGCAGACGCACGAACAAGAGGACGACACACAGCAGTCATGAGCACGTGCTGAGGAGGACAGCCACTCCCACTGGCCTGTTACTTTGCAGACCAAGGACAGGCAGGCGATCAAATCAAAGTCCTTGTTTTAGGGGAACTAGGTCCTGGGGCAAGAGAAGCAGCATGAAGGGCTGTGTGCAAACACACACACCTGCAACCGAGGGCAAGGACAAGTGGGCTGGAGCGTCTGCAGAACAAGGTCAGAAACAGGAGTCAAGGCAATGAGGGCTCCTGAATTGGGGAGCTGGAGGCAGCTTTACTGGAATAAAACATTTGTGCTGTCGCATGGTTACCACTTCATATCTTATTTGCTAATCAAGAGCCATCATATCTGGAAGGAAAAATGTTTTTCTTTTCTTCTTTTTTTGGCCTATGATCAGATAAAACAGTCTCAGTTTAAGTTTTTGTTTGTTTTTCCCAGAGCATCTGATATTTCCTACCTCTAAGTAAATGATTTACTTTCTTATCAGGATTCTAAAAGTTAGCCTTCATTTGGATGAGTCCTAGGTTCCTTTTTTTTTTTTTACTAAATAAATTGTAAAGTATTCTCTTTGCATTTTTAAAGTATAGAATCACTGGGATTTTGCTTTGTTTTTGTTTTGCCTTTTTAACAAAATTGTACTGCCTGATAACCCTTTAAAAATAGTTCATGTATTGAATCATGGCTTAAAACAGGGCAACTTGCCAAGAACCCCTTTCTTAATGCTTAAAATGGGGGGTGTTGGGTTGCTTGGGCTGCATGGTAGGTAACTGGATCCCCAGATTAGAATCTCTTTGGGCTATCACGGACCTGCTGGACTTGGCTGCTGTTGGGCACCCAGGGGAACCAAACTGAGGGAAAGAAAAATGAGGTGCCCCCTCTGTGGGGCCGGTGCAGGAGCCAGCACCAAGCATGAGCCTGCAATGTACTACTCTGCTGGCTGGGTACTGCTCCCCCATAGATCTAAAGTGCTGGAGTGGGTCAGCTGTGGAGCACAGACCCGAGTGCGTCGGTGAGTCCCTGTGCTTCACAACTAAGTGGTTCTGTAAGCAGTCGGCCCCAGCTGCCAAGGGCCTCTGGAGCTGCACTGCTTAGAGACCCAGGCCTGCGGGGGCCTAATGAAGATGCCACACCACGTTCCCTTTAGCAGTGGCTCCTCTCTGCTCGGCTGGACTCCCTTCTTCCGAGGCCTTGCTTCCCCCTCATAACTGTCAGGAACCTTTGGGTTTTAGAGCTGGAGGGCACCTTTAAGATCATCTGATCCAGAACTTTCAATTGTCCAGTGGGAAAAGGAAGCTCAGAGCGGGGCAGTGATTTGCCTAAGATCCTGCAAGTAATTACTAGCAGATTCGGAGCGGGGCCCATGTGTCCTGATTTCTGGTCCATCAATTTTTCTATTATTAGCACACTGCCTCTCAGAAGAACAGAATAAATCCCAAACCCAACCAAACCCCTCAAAACCTGCAAATGCCTGCCAACCCCAGAAATGTGTGGATGAATATGCACATACTGCATATTAGAAAAGACAGGGTGGTGAGTGGTTGGGTGTTTTTGAGGCAAAATGAACCTAGACAGCGTCTGCCTATCAAAGCATGTGCTCCTCCATCCCTAGTATTAGTTCTCCCTGTTATGTATCCTTTTTAGGTCATTTCTGGCTGACCGTTTTCTGTGGAGAATTTGGGGGAAGGCTGTCCACCAGAGCAGCAAATACTCACTGTTTATGGTACCTGCAAGTGCATTAATATTATTCAGTCCAACTGTGGCTCCCGCCAGTCCTTGCAGAGTCCCGAGAGAGGTCAAAGAGTTCATGGCCGCACCAGCAGTGGAGTTGGGGGTTGAAGCAGCCACTGAAAAGCAAAGAGGAGGATGGGGCAGGGGGGAGAGAAAGCACAAGATGAGTGAAAGCCAACTGGCCTGGCAAGGGCTCTGTCCTCACCACGGCGGGGGAGCCAGGGAGTCGTGCTTATGTGTTGGGTGGGAAGGGCCTATGGGACTGTACTTGCGGCACTTCTGACCGTTAGATTTGGTGATTAGTAACAGTGATCACAGCTCTGCTTTGCCAGTACACTGCCCTCATTGCTGGGAGGGGGAAATTCGAGACGAGGTGGCAGATTTGGTGATTAGTAACAGTGATCACAGCTCTGCTTTGCCAGTACACTGCCCTCATTGCTGGGAGGGGGAAATTCGAGACGAGGTGGCCCATCCTGGGTCGCCTCATCTCTCATTCACCCCAACTCTCATTCACCCCGCTTTAGCTCCATGTGTCCTGATTTCTAGTCCATCAGTTTTTAGAGACCTGTCCTCTCAACCGCCTCCTCCAGGTTAACAAATTAAGAGTGGGGGAGTACGATGGCAGTGCTTGGTTTTCTTATTGTTCCTGCTTCAGTGTTGGCATTTTCGCAAAGAGGTTTTGAGAAAAAAAAAAATCATACATCTTCCTGAGTTTGACAGAAGACTCCAGGACCCTGGTGGCAGTGATAATAGACAGGGTAGAGAACAGGAGATGAAACCACTTTGGTCCAAACTCTTCTTCCCCTGTTCTCCCCTCCACAACTCTTTTTATTTTTATTTATGTATTTATTGATTTTAGAGAGAGACAGAGAGAGAGGAAGGGGCAGAGGGAGGGGGAGGGAGGGGGGAGAAGGGGAGGGAGAGAAACATCGATTTGTTGTTCCACTTATTCATGCATTCATTGGTCGATTCTTGTATGTCCCCTGACTGGGGATAGAACCTACAACCTTGTCATATCGGGATGATGCTCTAACCAAATGAGCTACCTGGCCAGCCCCGCCGACACCTCTTTTTAAATGACAGCTTTACTGGGATATAATTCACATACCATAAAATTTACCGCTTGAAAGTATGCAGTTCAGTGGTTTTTAGTATATTTACAGAGCTGTACAACCAGCACCACTATCTAATTGTAGAACATTTTTATTACCCTCCAAAGAAACCCATACCCTTCTGATACTGGCAACCACTGGTCTACTTTCTCTATGGATTTGCTTATTCTGGACAATTCCTATAAATGGAAACTCAAAATATGTAATCTTTTGTGACTATCTTTTCACTTATCAAAATGTTTTCAAGGTTCATCCATGTTGTAGCCTGTGTCAATGCTTTCTCCCTCTTTATTGCTAGATAACAGTCCATTGTACTGGAGACAATACATTTCGCTTATCCTTTCACCGCCCTGGACATTTTGGTGGTTTCCACTTTTGGGCTATTATGAATAATGTTGCTATGAGCACTGTGTACAACTTTTTGTGTAGACATGTTTTCAGTTCTCTCGAGTATACACATAGGTCTGGAATTGCTGGGTCATATGATAAATAATCTGTTTAACATTTTGCAGAAATGCCAAACTTTTCCAAAGTAGTTTTATTCCCTACCCTTTTTACAGCTATTATAAAACAGCTATTATAAATGTGTTTAAAAAAACAAACAAAAAACTAAAGGAAACTGTGCTTAAAGTATGAAAGAAAGGGCCTTGGCCATTGTGGCTCAGTGGTCAGAGTGTTGGTCTGCGCACCGAAGGGTCTTGGGTTTGAATCCCGGTCAAGGACATGTACCCGGGTTGCAGGTTCACTCCCCACCCTGGTTGGGCGTGTGCGGGAGGCAGCTAGTCAGTGTGTCTCTCTCACATCGATGTTTTTCTCCCCCCTCCCCCGCCCCCTTTCACTGTCTCTGAAATGGAACCTCAGGAGAGGATTAACAACAATAAAAACAACAACAAAAAGAATTAAACAAAGGCATGATGATAATGTTTCATCAAATAATAGAGATAGAAATTACAAAAATGAACAAAATGGAAATTCTGGAATTGATAAATGCTTCTGTAAATAACATTTCAACTATCTTTCATTTGTTTAACTTGACAATCTGCTTTTTCACACAGATCATCTTTATCCTGGTGATGGAGGCAAAGGCTAAACTCAACTCTGACCACGGCTAAAAGACGACCTTGGTCTGTTTCTAGCTGTGAAATCGCTGTGAGGGTGAGGCTTCCTTTCCGTCTGGCATGGCCAGGAACTTCACCCCTTGCCCTGGAGTGTTCCTGCCCGGGGGGGGGGGTACCCCTGCTCTGCCTTCCGAGACCCACAGCACTGCTTGCAATGTACCTTACTTGGGATTCCTTTGGGATGAGGCCAGATCAAATGTCTAAAAGCTGAATTCCCCACCTTGTCACATTTCTGTCCTTGTACGACACTGGCATCTGACACCTCATTATGTGTGTATCTTTTCTTTGTCTTTTTAAAAGAAAATTACAGACTCAAACCAATGTTTTCTAGTCCTTTTGTATTATAAAACTTTTTGAATACAGACAAAAGTACAAACAAGAGCAGTACAAACTCCCATAAACTCATATTCAGATTCTAGAATATTTGAGAACCAACTCACCCCAAAATCTAAGAGTATTAAAAACAAACTTAAGACCTTATTGCCATTTCACTTCTACATACTTTTTTTGTAAGCAACTCTTAAAACGGTGGACATTTTCTTTTACAACTCTAAACCATCATTAAACCTAACAAAATTAGCAATAATACCCTGGCTTCATTATGTGATGATGTCTTGTTTAGGATTTTTTCACCTATGTGCATGAATAAGATAGGCCTTTATTTTTCCTTCTTGTACTACCAAGCTTTTGCTAACTTCATAAAATGACTGGGAGAATATCCTTATTTTTCCACTCTCTGGAATAGACAGTATAAGATTGAACACTTATAATTTAAATATTTGGTAGAATTTGCCAGTAAAAATGATCTGGACTTGATATTTCATGATGGGATGGTTTTAAAATATTGATTACATTTCTCTAATAAAGAGGATTGTTCAACTTTTAATTTTCCTCTTGAATCAGTTTTGTTAAGTTACAACTTTCTAGGAATTTGTGTATTTTAAGATTTCAAATTTATATTGGTATAAAAGCCTAAGGTGCTGTTGAAAATAATAGAAATCTTGGTGGTGAGTAATTAAGAGGAGACTCATACTCCACACCAGCGGAATGACAGGCCAGCTGGGAGTTTAACAGAGAGAACCAGAGAAGGAGACAGGTAAGAAAAGTCCTCCTGGGGTGAGAGCAGGCTTCAAGGAGTGACCTTGCAGAGTTTCCCTAGGCAGGGGCCTGGCTTGAACTGAATCAGGCTGTAAGGGCATTTTATGCTCCAGGGTCAAAACAATAGATCAAACAACTAGAAAGTAGTGGAGGCTAACAGCTGGATGTGATAACAGTAGACACAGACCCACCAGACGTTTAACAGGGAGATCAGGCAGGGAGCCATTTGGGAGAGTTATTCCATTTAAAAAAGGAAATACAAGTGTCACAGCCCAGACTGTGTCCCCTAAGGAGTGACAGCAGAAGCATTCAGTAGTAGAATAGGTTTAGTTGCACTAGTCTAGCTAAGTCACTAAGCAAATAAGCAAAGAAGTAGTTGGGTTTGGGGGTAGGGGAAATAGAGTGAGGAGGATCAGTGTCCAGAATTGCTATGATACATCACCTAAAATGTCCAGTTGTCAACAAATTATGAGATGTGCAAAGAAACAAAGTATGATCCAGACACAACAAAAATGCAGGTGACAGAGACTGTGTTTGAGAGGGCTCAGATACTGTACTTAGATAAAGACATCAAAGCAGCTATTATAAATATGCTCAAAGAACTAAAGGAAACCATGCTTAAAGAATTAAAGAAATGTATGCTGGCAATGTTTCATCAAATAACAGAGATGGAAATTACAAAAATGAACAAAATGGAAATTCTGGAACTGAAAAGTAAATTACAGAAATGAAAAATTCACTATGGGGCTCAATAGTTGATTTGAGCAGGCAGAAGGCTGAGCCTCAGGGAAATGTAGTACACCATTAATCACACTAACATACATGTCATGGGAGTACCAAAAGTAGAGAAAAGAGCAGAAAAAATATTCAAAGAGATCAGAACCAAAAACTCCCCAATTTTGATGAAAAATATTAATTTATACATCCAAGAAAGCTGACAAACTACAAACAGAATATCACAAAGATATCCATACCCAGACATGTGATAGTAAAAATGCTGAAAGCCAAAGATAAAAATCTTGAAACCAGCAGGAGAAAAAAATGACTCCATGTATAAGGGGTCCCAATAGGATTAACAGCTACCTTCTCACAAACAGTGAACCAGAAGGTGGTGGGAAGGCATATTCCAAGTGCTGAAAAGAAAAATCTATGAACTAAGAATCTTATATCCAGCAAAACTATCTTCCAAAAACAAAGGAGAAATAATGACATTTCTAAATGAACAAAAACAGAATTTGTTGCTAGCAGATGTGTCTTAACAGGAAACACTAAAGCGAGTTTTTCAGACTGAAAGCAAGCTATTCCAGACAGTAACTAGAGTATGTATACACACACACACACACACACACACACACACACGCACCAAAAAACAAAACCTCAAAACAAGTCCAAAGAACACTGATAAAGTAATTATGTAATTATAAAAGAGAGTATAATTGCATTTTTCTTCCTTTCTTCTCTTAATTGATTTAAAAATCAATTGCTTAAAACAATATGTATATAATTGCATTGTTGGGCCTATAACATATGGAAATGTAATATATTTGACAATAAAAGCACAAAGGCGGATGGGAGGACAATATTGTTTGGAGCAAAGAAATTATGCCGGATGGTAATCATGAAAAGAAATGAAGAGAGCCAAAAATGGTAAATAATAGGATTACAAACTATTGACATATACTTGCTCTCCTTTCATTTTCTTTAAAAGACATTAGGTTGTATAACATAATAGTTATAACAATGTATTTATTGTTGGTTTTGGAACATATAGATGTAATGTGTGTGTAAATAACTAGGGGAGAAGGGGCGAGAGTTCCGTAGGAGGAGATTTCTGTATCTCACTGGCGTCGAGTGAATATAAAACTGAAGTAGATTCTGGTAAGTTATGGTGTCTGTTATAAGTCTTAGGGAAACCACTAAGAAAGTAAAATTTGAGCCCGGCCGGGCGTGGCTCAGTGGTTAAGCGTCGACCTAGGATCCAGGCGATCAGGGTTCGATTCCTGGTCAGGGCACATGCCCGGGTTGCGGGCTGCAGCCGATCAATGACTCTCTCATCATTGATGTTTCTATCGCTCTCTCTCCCTCTCCTTTCCTCTCTGAAATCAATAAAGATATATTAAAAAAAAAAAGTAAAATTTGAAAATATTGAAAAAATCATGAAATTAAAATGTTATATTAGAAAATATTTACTTAATGCAAAATAAAGCCATAAAGGTGAAACAGAGCAACAAAAAGACATGTGACGTAGAAAACAAAAAGAACAGAGGCACATGTAAATGTAACCATATCAATAAGAACATTAAATGTGAATGAATTAAACAATCCAATCAGAAGGCAGGGATTGTCAGACTGGGTTAAAATAAACCAGCCTTAGCAGTGTTGCTCTGCTGGCTGGAGCGTCATCCTGTACACCAAAAGGTCGCAGGTTCAGCAGGGCGCATACGGGAGGCAACCGATGGATGTTTCTCTCTCACATTGATGTTTTTCTCTCTCTCTCCCTTCCACTCACTCTGAAATCAATAAAAACATATCCTTGGGTGAGGATTTAAAAAACAAAAAAATGAAAAACCAGCTCTGTCTATGATGTCTACAGGAGACATACTTCAGATTCAAAGACACATACAGGTTGAAAGTAGAAGAATGGAAATATATACCACACAAACAGCAACCGTGGGAGACTTTATAGCCATTTTAGAGAAAGAAAATTGGATATGAACTGCTTGCACTGTAAAGGACCTTAAGATGCCGTCATGAGAATCTGTGTCTGTGCTGATGAAATGTAGCTAATAAACGGAACTCCAGGGCAGGTATACAACGACCGTCAGAAACCCCTTGCGTGGTTCGGGGCTCTGGTTTTCTTTATCTCCCTCGGACTCTCCGTTCACATCTGAGAGAAGGGAAAGGAGCGGGAAGGACCAGGATGAGGTGTGGAGGGGGGTAACTGGGTAACTGGGTCAGGATATTCTGGCGCTCGTCTGATGACCATGTGGGAGCTGCTGTTATTATCAGGAAGCCCCCAGACGCAGTTGCCACTCGCACCGATGATGGAGAAGTGTGGGTGCCAAAGCACTCACAGCAGTAACCTGGAGAAGCCGCCTATCAGGAAGGGACACCGCCACAGTCCTAGGTGGTTTATGGTGCTGTCATCGTGATGGTGTTGTGTAGTCATCAATGTGATTGTTGGAGACACAAAGTACGAAACTGGGTCTTATTACCTTGGTCTCTGCGGCTTAAAATCTTCAGACCTCATTTACAGCACAGACCTCATGGGTCTCTAATCCCCTTGGGCGGGCCATCTCCATCCCATCCACGGTGGCCACAGGAGGACCACGAGGTTGGTTGGCATGGGCATCCCTGAAGGACAGGAAGAAGTGCCCCAGCTTGGCCCCGGAGATACTGAAAAATGAGGCTATAGCTCTAAATAAGTAACAAACATTACAACCCCATCGCCCTCTTCTAAAAACAAGACTGGGGGCAAAATGGGGTTGTAGTGAAGCCTGAGTGCTTTGGACTCAAACTGTCTCCTCCTCTCCTCAGGCTTCTGCTCCATCATTTTTAAATGCAGGGGAAAAAACACCCAACTTAAAAACGGCTGTGGAGATTAAATGAGGTAAACTATGTAACGAACATTGCGTATCTGGCACCATTTGGGATGCTTTAGACATTGATCATTGGGTATAGACTGAACTGAGCCTATACGGCATATATTTCATAGAACAACAAAAAATTATACACGATTTTCTCCACTTTCAGTCTTAACACCTGCGCTTACTGATGACTACACAACCACTGGTGCTGTTTCTGTTGGATGACCCTCTTCTGTCTCACGTGACATTCTAGGGGGGAGCCCACGTGCCAGGCCACGAGGCCCCTCTTCCCACAGAGGCCCCGGCGAGGCTCCCGCCTGCTTCACATCAGAGCCGTCGAAGCAGCAGGAAGCAGGCTCATCAGGCACCTGCGCCCAGCTAGTCTCCCTCGGTGTCTAGAGGGGAGAGGAGCCGGACGGCATGAGAACTGGCTCCTCTCATGCTTCATGGGTGACTCTTCACATCCTTCAAGTCCCAGATAAGTCTGAGGAAGGGGTGACCCGGCTAACGCCAGACTCTGCGCTTGTGTGGATGAGTCACAACAGGGAGCTGGGGAGAGAACTCATCACAGACACACAGGACACAGGAGCGCAGGGGAGGCCTGGGCTTGGGGGCGACGGGGAAGGTGGGTGAGGCTGGGTAACTCACTGCACCTATTTTGTGGCTGATAATTAAAAACAGTACGCAGATCAGAAGTCTCCACATCTGGGTTTTCTATTTATTTAAAAACCCAGGGAGATGGGCCACAGTGAAGTAAACTGAACGTAATTTTCTGCCACCTTCTTATGCTATTCTTGGGTAGTCCTGGCAGAAAGATGGGGACAGGAGAACAGGAAGCGGAGGAATCAAGCATGAGACTGAGAAAAGTGAATTAAATCACTTGCCTCACAGTGGGGAGATGCCATGTGCTCCACACCTTTGGACGATACTCTGAGAATTTGCCCCCGTTTGAGTCTAAGTTGGAAGAGATACTCGAAAGCATATCTAACTGTCTTTAAGAACCTCTTGATTTCTAACAGTCTAAAGTAAAAGAAAAACTCGAATTTGTCACACAGCCAACTTCAAATATTTCAAAACTAAATATTCAACAGACCCACAATGAAGAAAGACCCTAAACACAATAGACAGGGACAAATTAAATGCCACCAACACACACACTTTCCTATTTATGGGCTGGCAGACTGGCAAGACGCTGCCCTGGGTACCTGCATTCTGCCCACCCCAAATTCCCTTCCGTCTCCACAGAGAGCTGTATCCTCTGCTTCCCCAGTTAAACTGTTCACAATGCCAAAGGAACATTTCGCGATCGCCCACGGCGCCTCTCAGCGGAAGGCTGCTCCTTGCAGAGGAAAGGCTGCCCCACAGCCGAGGGGCGCCAGCGGGGAGGCTGCGCCCCTCACCCTGCTCACGCCCTGGCCGACGTCCCCGGTCGCACGTCCCGTTTTGTGCTTGCTTTATCGCTGGTTAAAAATTCCCAACCAGCCCAAAGGTGTGATCACCAGCTGGCTAACCAGGACGTGTGATGGGCGAAAGCCATGCTTATTAGCTCCCATGGCAACACAGTTCTGTGCCTTTTTATGAAAGAATAAAAAAAAACGCGCGGGGGCAGTGGGCTGTTAGACAGTGAGGGGAGCTGGTGGGTAACGGGGTCACTGGAGGTGAGCATGTGTCAACTTTGACCTGGTCAGAGAATTTCTTCGCTGCTTTAACCAGGTTAATTCATTGTTGGAAAGACTTTAAGCTGAGTAGTCTCCAAACACCCACCCCACTCCAGGGGACACGTCCTCTCCCCTCATGTCTTGGATGATCAATGTATCTAGAAGAGTTTCTTGGCCCGGGTCAAAACCGCAGGCCACAGAATGCCTAGGCTACTGGATCCCTTGCTCTGCAAGGGGAAAGAAAGAAAGGAGGGAGGGAGGGAGGGAAGGAGAAGAAGAAAAAGGAAGCCAAGGAAAGAAAGGAAAGAAAAAACGAAGGAAGGAGAGAAAGAACATAGCGCTGCAGGGCCCTCGTAATACCCGCTGTCGGACAGCACAGAGCTGAGGGGGAACTCGCCCACGCAGCTCAAATGTTTCTCTTCCCGAATCCCCATCAAGAATAACAAAGGACAGTAAGTCCTTCCCGCGTATTCCTTTCAGGTTGGGTCCTGCCAGGCCACCCCTGATGCAGACACGGAGTCACCCCCTCTCTGGAGAGGAGGAAGCGGGGGTGGCCCCGGGCGCACCCCTGGCCCGGGCCGGGTCTGCCCCGAGGCAGCCGCACTGCGCCTGCTGTCGAGATGCTAACGGGGGTGGGACGGGCGCTGCAGAAAACTTTCTTAAACCAACCCAAATAACGAGCAAGCCTAACCTTACCTAAGTTAACAAAAAGTTTCATTTCTTTACTTTTTAAGTTTATTTGTGCCAGAGATAAATGCTACTTGTTTTTTTCTCAACTTTCCAGAGAAAAGGCCCTCAGCTCCACTTCTCAGGACAAAGTTCCCCTCTCTGCCTTGGGAATAAACTGGAGGACCCGCCCTTCCAGCCCCGTCCAGCGGGATTTCCCTGGGGGAGGGGCAGTGAGCATCCCGGCTGGAGAGGCTGGGAAGGACCTGACATCCCCAGTGGTGGGGGTGGGCCGCTGGACCGAAACCCAAGACACCAGCGTGTGCTTGACAAAGGCCCTCCTGTTCTGTTCCTTGTCTGTGCAGCTCCTGCACTGCTCGGCAGGTCGATGAAGCTTATGTGGGGCCTCAGGGCTGCGTGTGGAGAGGGAGGTAAGAATTACTCTGCATTCTTTGCGGGAGGCAGAAAAATGGTTCCTTCCCTAAGGATGTCCATGTCCTGATTCCTGAGCCTTTGACTATGTTAGGTTATGTGACCAAAAGGAGGTCAAAGGTGCTGTTCCGCTGACCGAGAGATGGGAGATGATCCCGGGTTATCTGGGAGGGCCAATGTCATCACAGGGTCCGGATCAGGGGAAGAGGGAGTGGAAAGGGAGAACCGGAGAGATGGTGGCGTGAGAAGTGTGACCGGACTTTGCTGGCTCTGAAGATGGAAAAAGGGGCTGCAAGCCAAGGAAAGTCAGTGGCCTCTACAAATTGAAAGAGGAAATGGATTCTCCCCTAGAGCTTCCAGAAAGGAGTGCACCTTGCTGATACCTTGATGTTAGCCCAGTGAGTATGCTGGCTTCTGACCCAGACAACTATGATGTAATAAATTTGTGTTGTTTCAAGCCACTAAATTTGTGGTAATATTTCACTACAGAGATAGAAAACTAATATATTCTCCAATTCAGTTGTGACAGGAATAAAGCTAATAATGATAGCTTATATTTATTGAGTGCTTACCACGTGCCAGTCATTGTTTTAAGGATTTGATGAGTACTAGCTCATTTAATCATTTATAATTATCCTGTGAGGTAATGTGTAGAAGGCCACACAGCTGTGAGTGGTACAGCCAGGATCTAACCCCACTGTGTGGCTGGCTCCAAGGAGTTAACACTATGCTGATATTGAACTTAAATTCCTATTTTGCACCTTGCACGTATCTTGGGGTTACTGTGGAAGTTTACTGCAGAAGCAATGAATTTGCAGTCACTCAGATTCACCCCTAATTTTCTGGCTTGGTCCCTCTCACCAGGCTTGACTTAGCTGAGGTTAGTAATTATCTGCTAAGTTGGAATAATGTGACAGCTCTGAGAAGTGACATGGTAATCAAATAACCAAGTGAGGTGGCACTGATCTCTGGTATCTAGTAGATGATCAATAAACATTGTTGGGTCTATATCTGAAGGACGAGAATCTGGTCATTCTGCCCTCAAAAGGAGAAATTACATTCTCTTCATGTCATTTTATAACACTTGAAGATTCAACACTTCCCCCAGCGAGGCAATTGCATGGAGGATGACATTCTGCAGCCTTTCTCATTAGTCTGAGCAGCAGCAAGCTCAGCCTGTGTATAGCTTTGAGAGTGTCCAGAAGAGGGCGACCAGGACTGAAAGTCAAGTTGAGTGAGAGAGAAACAGTTGATGAAAACGTACAGTTTAGCCTAGAGAGAAGACTAAGGGGAGAAGACAGTCTTAGGTTTCAACATAGGTATTCTTTGTAGCTTGAGAGACCAAAATGAGGATCAGCGGGTGACAGTGACAAGGAGGCAGATTCAGTACAAAGGAAGTGTCAGCGGGTTAGAATTCTTCCGAAGTGGCCCCGCTGCCTCAGGGGATGTCCTCCCTGCTTGTGAAATACCGAAGTGGAGGCCTCCAGATGGTCACTATCAGGAGGTTTCTGAAGGCCCTGAGGCTATGCTTGACAGCCTCGGAGGTCCAATACACTCACTTTTGAAAAACTCTTATTATTTCTACCAGCGCCAAAATTTGCCGGCTGCACCTCCTGGCAGGGAAACAAGGACTGTAAGGCGGCACAATTCGACTGGTTCAAGGCTGAACTTTGGTGAAGGTTCCAATTTGCACCGCCCACAGCGTCATTAGACAGTGGAAAACCCAAGGTCTATTTGAGACTGCAGACCAAACACAGGCCTGATCCAGATCAATACATAAGGTAGCTTCTACCTTCCCCTTTCCCAGGAACACACAGATCAAGCAGCTACCCCACTGAGCACACCCAACTCAAATCCTGAATGACTGAATCAGAGAGAAAATGATCACCAAGAGAAAGGCCAGACTTTTGTGGTGTGAACCACTCTGACCCATGGCTGGGGCAGCTGAGATGCTCTGACTGCCATTTGGTGAGAATTGTTCCTGGAGGCAGGGAACACATTAGGGGCACAGTAACCATACACATTTAATGAAGAAAGATCGCTTTTTTAAGAGTTAATATTCTAGGATTTCCTGCAGCAGAATCACCTATAGGTAACCTCAGACCCACTGAACCGAAATCTCGGGGGGAGGGGTGGGGCAGGAATCTGATTTCAACAAGCCCTCTTGATGTGCCTGGCTCAATAAATCCTGAGAACCGCTGGTCTGGGGCTGTCTGAAGGCAGTAGCATCAAATTCCATCAGGGCTGGGTATAAAATTTAGTTTATGGCACAAGAAGATGAAAGGTAGGGAGAGAGAAGGTTTGGTTTGTGATAAGGGGAACACATGCTGGAAGGCAGGAAACCAGGAGTAAAATACTATGTAAGGGTAGTAAGTTATGATACTATCTTGTATATAAGAAAACCCCACCAGGAGACAAGCTTATTAGAGCATGAGTTCCATAGCCTGTCTTATTTTCTATAACCTACAAGAGTAATGGTCATATCGTAGGCACTAAACATCTGCTGAGTGAATAGATGAAAGTTCTAGTGAAGACTCCACGTCCAGTTTCTCTTAGGGTGAGGCCAATCTGTAGGCCCGAATGAGCTGGACAAAGGGCTTTCCGTTCCACCTCATGGCCTCACAGAGACACAACTGAGCCTGTGGCCGAGTGAAAGAGTCATCAAACCATTCCTTTTTTTCTTATTTTATATGCCAGAGAAAGAGTGTGGATATTTGAAAAAATAGAATCAACAAAGCCAATAGCTGCCTTGTCACCAGGACAGGGGCAGAGAGACCCTTCATTCCTCTGACATAATTCACGCAGGAGGAACCAGGAGCACGCACAGGGCCAAGTTCAAAGGCCAGCCTGATGACCTCATCCTGCCCTTCACTTTAACTGGAATTGGGGACACACAGAGTAATCGCTGGGTTCCTCCTCATTCTTTGTGGAAGGTGGGACGATGAACAAGGTTCCCACTTTGGGGCAAGGTTGACTGCTGACTGTGGGAACTCAGCTAGTCCTCCTTTCACAGATTCCAGATCCACAAAGAGTAGAAAAATGGCCACTAAGGGCTTATCAGCCACTCACATTGACCACTCCTCCATTTAAGTTGTTCCTCTCACATGAATGTGGCCCTTTCCTCCTTGCCTTTTATTGCAGGTCACGTCTAGCATTAAATCCAACCCAGAAATGACTGTGCTTTCTAGGAATCAAATGCATGAAATTCCTCTTATTAACTCTCTTCCCACTTTTCCTGGACAGCAAGAGATTTTTTTTAAGCAACAATGAAACAACATTAACAGAGACAGCCAGAATCTGCCTTCAGTGCATTCATTAAACACTTTCCAAAGAACAATTGCATGGCGAAAGCATAGTGGCTTTGTGGTTTAGGAAATAAAATAGTTGCAAGCACAGAAAAGTGCTGCATCAGCCAAACCGACTTCAGGACACTGGAGCCTGCAGTTGTGTTCTGCCTCGAACGAGCTTGGATGCTGGAGTCCGACAGCGCAGGGCAGACCGTGAGGATGCAGAGTAATTAAGCAGTGACACAGGCACGAACATTATTAGCTAATCACAACCACAGGGTGGTAACAAAATGCAGAAGGTCTCTTCTCCCATGGGGTCTAATTATTCCACAATAACCACACCTCTCATTTTAATTTACTCCCTACAGTTTTTTTGAGGGGTGGGGTGGGTGGGAAGAGGAGGGGTGACAGGTAGGAGGAGGCTGTTTGTACTAGAGAACGGCGTTGACAGGTGCTGAGGTGCTCTGATCTCACTACGTGACACTCCGTAAAAGCCTATCGTCTACCCCGTAAACATCTGTATCGCATTCTTCCACTTCAGCCCACGAGGACTGGTGAGCAACGCCGGTGCAACATGGGGCCGGACACGCCATTACTGGTTCTCTAGAAGGTGGGTAAGGGGAAAACTCAGAGTGTTTGAACTCTGAGTTACTTTTAAGGCATTATCCTATGATGATAAACATTTTGGAAGGTGAGAGAGTGCTAGAGAAATTAATGTGGACAGTGTCGCACTCCTAATGTCCAAAGTATTCCCACTGTTTTCTTCACTTTAATTTTCATTTCCACGTGCTTGTTGGAGCTCACATTCGTTGACTTTCTAAGACCAAAATCTACTTTGTTAGTTGTCACTAAACCTGGGTACCTCCTTAATTACCTTACTTTTAGTATCTGCCCCCCCAGACCCATAAAGGGCAGACACTTAAAGAATTAAGATGTAATCTGGACCACAAGTTTGAAAACGTCAGCTTATATAAACACAGTATATATGGATATAACAAGGCTGGAACAAAGGAAAGAGAAAATCAAGCCTGTTTTCTCTCCCAATGGTATTCTGCTTATAATTTACCAAAATAAATAAAAGCGCAAACCTTCCCTTAGCTGGCCTCAGATGTTTGTTTTTACAGATGGTCATGGATACAGACTGAACAAAATGTTAGTGATGTTCTCTTAAGGGTGAGAACATGTACGTGGAAAAATCCAGAGATATAACTCTGGTTCCCCAGGAGTTCCTGCTTGAACCTCTCATGGCAGAACCACGTGTCACCCGTGTGGGTCACGAACGAGGCATTGGATAGACTGTCTTGACGATGCCTCACAACTATAGAATTGGATGATGTGACCAGGCTCTGGGTCCTGCAGAGAGAGTGAGGAGCACGAACTTCCTCAGGAGGCAAGTGCATGTTGTTGGGTGGTCACCGAAACCCGTCTGCATCCTGCTCTTAGGAGGGCCTGGAAAAGGGGCATCCTGGTAACAGACTTTCCAGGGGACAGATATTCCTTTGGATAATATGACGCCCAGGTTGGCAAAGGGTCAAGAGACTGTCCGGCAGCGCAGGCTAAGTGAGTGTGCAGGGCGGAGGGGCGGCTGCCTCTGAGCCAAACCCAGCAACTGCCCTCGGGCTTCTGGGCCTGACGCCAAGTGGTGACGGCCACAAGGCAACCCTGCCTGGACTTGGTATCTCACTCGGTTGAATCTAACGGTAAGTGGGGTGTGTTGGTCATATAACCTCAAGTCAAACTGCCCACTGCTGTGGGATGTTCACTGCCAACTTCTTCAGCTAAGGAAAGGCTCTACTCTCTGCATTTATCTTCTACGCTCGATCTTGGCCAAAAGGCTGAGAAGGGATCTGCATTTATACTCTAATATTTTTAGGATGGGTGGGGAGATGGTTCTTTGCCAGAGGCAAGAAATTCAGAGAAAATTATCACTGGCTCTTATTCCAGTTTTCACATAGTTTCCCGTTGTCCAGAGGAGAATTTCGTTATCACTCCCAAATCACGAAATCTTTTCCATATGATACTTTAATGTTGTCATTTTTTTTTTTTTTTAAAAGCAACAGTATGTCATATATACTTATTAACCTCGTATTTCAATAAGAAAAGTAAAAGCAAACAATTTCATTTCACAAACTCAGAAAACTAAATAAAGATAAAATGATTTGCTCCAAATCACAGTCTTTCAGCTCTTGGTCAAGATGCCCACATCCTCTAAAAGATAAACTGTAAACCCTCGATTACGTTCTTTAGGTTGAGTATCTTTTTAAACCTCTGCCCTGGGTAAGAACGCTTCTGGTTGGCTGTAGATATTTAAATTCTTGACCTATGGTGTGATATAAATGCTCTGCATTCCTGACTCTGCTCATGCCCAGAGGCAAAGGCGCGCGCTCCCCTCCTAAGGCCGCAGGCCACTCGCTCAGTGTTGACTGTGGGTTACATGTCTTAACGTGTGTACACAATGGTGGGGAGAGCTGGAAAGGCCAGGCGGGGGCTGCAGGCCGGGAGCCTGGCGGCAGAGCCCTCTTCCCGGGCAGGAGGCCGCCGCCAGAGCCTCACAGGGCCCTGCTGCGCAGGAGTTCCACTGTCCCTCCAACCTCCTTCAGCCCCGTGCACCGCGCTCACCCCCGCTGGCTTCTTCCCTTTTCCTTAGGAGGATGTTCACGTTTTCTTCATCTTAAACTTTCTCCTCCTATTGACCTTGCTACTTTTATAAACTATTTAAAAAAAAAAATCACTACATTTCATGAAAATTCCATAAGTAAATCTGTAATTCTCGTCTCCGGTCTCACATCCCTACACAGGGGTTGTGTCTCATTGCCTACACAACTGATACCTACTCCACCACTGTAGTGAGCTGGCCACTCGTCAGGGTGAACGGACCACCCCTCAAATACAGTCGTCCCCCTTATCTGTGGGGGATGTGTTCCAAGACCCCCACTGGATGCCTGAAGCCATGGACAGAATGAACCCTATATACACTGTGCTTTTCCTACACATGCACACTCCACAGCTTGTCTTTGGCATATCCGAATCGCCAGCATCACGACTCTTGGGCTTTGGGGCCACTGTTTAGTAAAATAAGGGTGACTTGAACACAAGCCCTGCGATACCAAGATAGTTGACATGATAACTGAGAAGACTACTAAGTGACTAAAGGGTGGGGAGCATCTATAGGGTGGAGATGCTGGGTAAAGGGATGGTTCAGGTCCCAGGCAGGATGGAGTGGGACAGTGCCAAATTTCATCATATTACTCAGAATGGCATGCAATATAAACTTATGAATATTTCTGGAATTTCAATTTAATAGTTTCAGACCGAGGTTGACTGTGGGTAACTGAAACTGCGGAAAGTGAAACCGTGGATGAGGGGGGATACAGGACCTCTTCTCTGCTCCCACCCTTGGCACATTCCTGCTCCACGTTCTCTTGCTTGGTTTCCCTGACACTGTGCTACCGGGGCAGCCCCCTTCCACCAACTGGTTCTTCCTTTCTGTCCCACAAACAGAGTCACCAGGCAGACTGTACGCCTAGTCCCTTCTCTGCTTTGTTTGATGATTCCAGCTTAACGATCTCGCCCATCCCCAAGATGAACTCAGCCCGCCTCACCGCTGCAGTTCATTCGCAATCCACTGCCTCAGCTCCATCCAGCCTCTGGGATGGACTCGAGGGTCAGAGACCCAACTGCCTGTTGGATGCATTTAAATGAAAGGCCTGTTCGCATGTGCTTCAGCTCAACACGTGAAAACCCAACCAGCTTCCACACAAGCCTTCCCCCTGACTCCCTCCTCTCTGCTAATGAAAACACTGAGCCGCTGGCCCCTGGGACTAAATTCGCTCTGTCTTCCTCAACTCCTTCCTCCTGTTCCCCCCATATCCATCCCGCACCCAAGTCCCACCACTGCCCCTGGTGCTCAGAGCCCCGCCACCGCTCTCGCTGCCCAGGGGAGAGCCCGGGCCCCGGCTCTCAGGGTCCTCCGCGGCCGTTCTTTCCCAGCATCTCGTCCTTGTGAAAATGAGATAAACTTCCACTTGCCAACTCAATTCTTTTTCTGCATCTTTTTTCATCTTTGACACATTTGCTGTATCTTCCATTCCATTTCTACCTTTCAAAATCCTACTTTATCTTAAAATTTTGGCTCCGATATCAGCCTTTCTCTTAAAAATGTCCCGTTTCCTGAAGATGGACTCTCTCCTGTCACCGGGACCCTGTACCTTCTCTGACTTTACTTTCTGCTCTCTGACTGGGCTGCCCAGGTTTGTGCGTTTTGCTTTTTCGTATGTGACCACTGCATCGAGTTTACAGGAATTCCTGGGATTAAACCACATGTGAACGAAACATTTCTATCTGGTCACTTTTGAGTCCTCATGCATGGACCTTGGATCATGAACCTCTAGGGAACTGTGACCAGAATTAAGTTTTGTTGCTTTTCTCATCTAAAACGCACTTAAGCAGTGAACACATGCTTTGTCCCAGTTCAAGGGGTGTAAATGGTTAGATTAGGCAGCCACATCGATAAGCTAGTGGGAGGAAACACTGAGGTTGTGCTGTACAGAAAACACACCTCTGAGCCCACCCGAATCACGACGACACCCGGTGTGGCACCTGGGGTGGCTCTGCCCGCGATGCAGGAGACTGCAGGGTGGTATTTACAGAGAGTCACCAACGCTCGGCACAGCCAGACTCCGGAGCCACTAAAGACACACACTCAAAGAATGAGAGCCAGCGTCTAAAATATTAAAAAGTGCACCCAAAACAAAGCCCAGAGTGAGTGGCTGCCCTCTGAATCCACGGCAGGGACCTGTCCGCCCAGGGGACGTGGGACAACAAGCGGTGCTCAGGGCACAGGTGGAACTGGCTCGCTTAAATCTGGGTTTGGGCTCTGTGGCGAAATGATGAACCATAAACATCTCCCCACTCAGCTTCATTTAGCTTTAAATTAGCTCAGGGCTATTAAGAGGCTCCAGGTCAGGGGCATCTCGTCGACTGCAGGGCTGCCCAGCCACCGTGCAAAGTTGTTCCGACGGCAGGAGGTGGGGACCCTCTGGCAGATCAGGACACCAGAACGAGTCAGAGAACCAGCTGCTTTTCTATCTGCACCAAGATACTTCTCATTTTCTTGATGAGATGTGAAATTTAAAGGCGATGCCACATCCAGATGCCCAGCCCATGAAGGGACCATCAAGTCTCCTCCGGTTGGGAGGTATCTGCATGTGTTCTGTTGTTGTTTTTTAAATCTAGAAGCAGGATGATCAATACCAAATACAGAACCATTTACTAGAAAGGCAGACCACTGCCAATTGTTCCCCCCCCCCCCCCCAAAATATGTTTTAAATGTCTAGAACTTTTGAAATATTTGATTTTCATGAAATGTTTCTCTTGAGAAGCCACAGAGCAGAGCACGAAGTACAGTACACGCCTCACTCTTTCCCGGTTTTGTGACTTACCAAATCCACCCTCATGGCTAATTCTACTCCCAGAACTGCTCGTTGCATTTAATCTATAGAAAAACGGTTCACAGAAGAGGAAGAAAGTGGTCTCCCCACTGTGGTCTAACACAATATTTTAACATAAAGTACATGTCAATATTGGTTATGAAAGTGTTTTCAAAGGGTGTAGAAGTTATAGTTTATGCTTAAAGGCTCACCAAATCATCTTGCTCCAGTGGGAATTCAGTAAAATAATGCTTTTTAGAAAGTGAATGCTAGAATATCATCTACACAAGGACTCGGATTTTTGTCAGCTTTGTCCTCTGATATGTTTCGAATGTCTTAGAATAGCTCCAGGTACATAGCAGACACTCAGTAAATACTGTTGAATGAATGAAAAATATATTGGGCGATTATAGTCACTATAGTGACGTTTTATTTATAGAACATTTTACATAATGTCAAAGCTCCGTTAGCACTGATGAAAATAAAGTGAGCTCCCTACTGTCGCGAACCAGTTAACACATGGAAACTGTCTCAAAAAAAAACAAAACAAAAAACCACACCAGGTGTTGGAACTTTCTGGAAATGAGCGAAGGATGGGATGTCCCTTCTCCTTTGGGAGCAGGAAGGGTGTGAAGCTGTTGCAGGGATTCGACCCCACAAATAAATCGCTAATTCTAACAACACCTGACTGAAACGCTGAACAAACTAGCTAGACAGGGAGAAAACAGGCTGTTTAGAGATTTACTTCTTGACAATAAGCAATGAAAGGAGATGGGCCTGAGGAGAAAAGTGGGCGGTTCAGAATAACTGGCCCCTGAATGAATGAAATGCTGACGCATATACATGACAAAGACCCCTAGAAGTTAGGTGGGGGGGGCGCTGAGGGCCACGGGGAGTCAGTGCCACTCACGTCACTAAGGAGTATGTTTTGGGGATGAGTTTTCAAAAGCCCACACAAGGGCAGATGATTCTTTTGAAAATCAAATGCCTTTATTTGATATGAGACCCTTCCTTATTCCATATCATAACATCAGAACATTTTGAAAGCCAATTTCCCTAAAATTATTGGGATACAAAAACTGCTCTGTACGACTGTGTTCTAATGTAATCACTACTGATTCATACTTCAGAAGCTGGTCAGACCTGAATCTTCACCCGTGAGATGTGGCTATGTTTAGGTCACTGAGAACCAAGTCAGGGGTTGCCAGGTGGGTCACTGACCCTCTCTAAGGTCACTGTGACAGGCTAGGTACTGTTCCTTCTCAGAGATTCCACCAGCTCTAGAATAAATAAAGGGCTTTTAAACATCTGTCTCAGAACATCTTTGCTACTGTTGTTCACTGAACTAAACATCTGAGTGCCTGGTGTGAGGTATCGTTCCAAAGGCAAGGGGGGTTCAAGTAAACTGTTCCTGCTTTGAAAGAAGTCACTGTCTTCTGTGAGAAGGCGTGTGCTCAAACACCATCCGCAGCAGAACTATGCGAAGTGTCAGCAGAGTATGAGGAACGGGCTTTGGCCACAGGGAAGGGCAGAACCCCCTCCCTGCCCCACGCTTCAGCCTTCCCTCCGTCTCAGCCCTCAAGGAGCACCTAATGCAGCTGCTTAGGGAGGAGTCTGCATTTGACTCAGGCTTAGAATCAGTTCCATGTCTGTCAGTAATATGTATGTACTTGCCCTGCACAAAGCAGAGGCTCGAAAACATGGATTACGTCAGCCAACAGGCCCCATCCCTTCATATGACGCGTGCTCTCGAATGGCACCCATGTAGGCACAGTTCGAGGGACGGAAGCCTCTGGGAACACTGAAAGGCTTGGGGATAACTTCTTGTGTCCTAGGGACACGAGTGTGTGACCTGGAAGATGACCACTCCTGGTCCTCCCTGTGTGAGGAGTGCAGGGGAGGCCTGAATCTCATGAAAACACCTCCGGTCTCTGTCAACCTCAAACAGTCCCCAAGGAAGCCGCACCATCTCCTTGGGTCTCTGCTGTGTCTGTCACAGCCTTCCAGGAGGCAGGGAACATCTGGAGATGGGGAAACAATACTGCCTAGAATTTCAAGCGAAAACTATTTGAAAAGTCAGTGGTGGGAATGGAAAAATGCTTCCTTAGCATTTTAAAATGCTTCCCACTATTGAAAGAAATTATCTATTATCCTGAAGTGTGCACTTGATTGAGTGCACTTATAGAGCATCTGGAGAATTTTAAAACATTTTTTTTTTTTCTTTTAAAAAAAAAAGGAAATAGAAGGTCAGTGGAATAATGTGGTATAGGAATGCAATATTGTATTTTAGACAAGAATCGCCAAAGAAATGTTCCTATGTGGTAATAACAATGTTTGCCTAAGCTCTCAAAATTACCAAGCAAAACAACACATCTACACGCTGTGTAGAAGACAAATGTTCCCTTTCTTTAAGACCTAGCTGCACGCCTAGAGACAATTTGCCTCTTTATACCAATACAGAGACACAGTCCTCAAAACAGGCTGAAAACTGGGTAAGAAGAAATGACCCAAGAATTAATTAACTTAATAGGAGATTGACGTAAACAAAGGAAAAATTATATCAAAATAAAAGACAAGAAACAGGATTAAACTAGGCTTCAAAAGACCTGGGAGAAACTTATAAAAGGCGTAATATGCATTTACCTGGTTTTAATTCTTTCATGATTTAATTCCTAATTTTATTCACTATCATCTGATAATTATATGAAACACTTATTCTAACCATGGGCAATTTAGATCATTTTAATTTTTATTTCAAGGCCATGAGACAAAGGAACCTATTTATTGCCTAAGGGGATTTTTTTAAACAAAAATTAAAGCTTAATCTTTCATGTTTTAAAGCATATTCAGTTTAAAATCATTTATAATAATGCTGTAGGGAGACTGTTCCTGGGTATGCAAAATTGAAATGATAAATTTACAATTATTAAAAGAATTAATAGTTTGGGGGATTGAATTGTCCCTTTCCTTTCGAGATAGATTTGTCTGGAGCATAAGAGACATCTTTAAAAACAGGGCAAAACCAAGGCCTCTGCAGGAGTGGTGCGTTTCACTTTGACAGAGTTGTTAATGGAACAATAGCAAGCCCAGCTTTTTATTATTTAAAAAAAGAAGCTAAGGCACTGGCCTTGGGAACTGCCTATTTTTTTTTCCCAGAAGAAATTGCTCTGATGAAGTGGAGAGTCATGAATTCTACTAACCATGTTTTCTGTGACTTTGAAAGAGTCCCTGATGGAAATTAGACAAATAATTTACTTTCACTTAAACGCCAGATTTTTTAGTTACACTTAAGAAAAATAATTGAAATGTAGATTTAAATCGTTTCTGCTGCTGCACTTCAGGATTCTAATGAAATACTTTCAGCTATTATGCAAAGCTTTCCTCAACAGAGAGGAGGAAAGCCACGCTCAGGGATCCCTGGGTGCGCGGTCTGCGGAAGGGCAGATGCAGCTCTAAGAGCGAGGGGAAGGACGCTTGCTGGTGCTGGGTTCTAAGGAGAGCAGGAGGGACTGGGTACATCTCAGGACACACGGGCCCTTTCATGAAGGCCCAGGAAAAAAATGAAAATGGTCAAATATATTTAAAGCTCCTTAAAGAAATACTCCAGCCATCCTCCCAGGCTGTCTAAGCCCAGCGCATTCTAAGCTCAGGCCATATTCGTGCTCCTGACCACACTGGAGGGAATGGATGTGGAGCCATGGTCGCAGACTTCACCTCTCCCCTCTCCCCTCTCCCTGCTCAGCCCCACGGCTTCCTTGCCAGTTTGTGATCATGCCAAGCGCCCTCCTGCCTCGCAGCCTTTACACCTGCTCGGTCCTCTGCCTGCCCGATGCCCTTTCCCTAGGCATCAACGTGGCTCCCTCTTCTTTACTCAGGTTTCTGCTCCAATGTCACCCTTTCAGAGAGAGAAGCCCCCTCAACCCCTTTACTCTCCCCACCTTACTGCCTGGTCTCTCTTCACGGCGCTGTCCTTCACGTACAGGGCACGCACCGTTTGCTTCTTGTCTGAGTTACCCTGACGGACTGCAAGCCGACAGACGGAAGGAACAGACTGTCCCTCCTGTTCACGGCTGGGTCCCCAGCTCCCAGGGCGGCGCCTAACACTGCGCCGGCCCTTAGGAGGCACCTCTCGCAGCCACGTTATCACACGGAGCAGCTCACACGGCTTCTGCACTTGGTTTCTTGGACCGACAAGCCCACTTTTAAAGAAGAATGAAATACTTGAATATTAACTTTGATTCCCTGGAACCAAGGCACATTTCAGCACAAATATCACGACAGAAGAATATATTTTAATAAAGTCAAATGAACCCTCAACAAGCAAACAACAGGCCACATACCTTTAACCTAATTGTCAGAACAGCAGAATATTAATGTAACAACAATATGTCAAAGTTAAATTTAAGGACTGATGGTCCACACTGTGGGCTATATGGCTCCTTGCCATGTAAGGAAGAGAATTTTCTAAGAACAAGAGTTTTCTTTTTTCTGTCTTGTTACCAGTGATTTGACTGACTTCTGTTGGTTATTTTCAATAAAAGGGAGAGAAGGTAAAGGCTAAGGTTGGAAAAATTAGAAAAATTTACTTTAGACAAAATAAAGTTAATATTGCTTTCTCTTTAAAAGAAGAGCAAATCCTCTTCATTTTACATAAACAAAAAAGCGTTCAGACTGAGTGACTTTTAGTTTTTTTCTCTCCAAATAAAAAATAGTTAAAAATATCAGCTTTTGCCTAGCCGGCGTGGCTCCGTGGCTGAGCGTCGACCTATGAACCAGGAGGTCAAGGTTTGATTCCCCGTCAGGGCACATGCCCGGGCTGTGGGCTCCATCCCAAGTAGGGGGCGTGCGGGAGGCAGCCGATCAATGACTCCCTCATCAGCGATGTTTCTATCTCTGCCTTCCTCTCTCTGAAATCAATAAAAACATATTTTTTTTAAAAAATCAGCTTTTGACTAAGGATAAAGATACAATAAAGTGTGTGATGTTTTAATATAATCATTTCATAGCCTTCATAAGAGAGACAAAATTCTTATTTGAGAAAATACTTTTAAATCCGAGTTATAAAACACGTATGTCAGAGAGGTTAATTTTTAAATTTGTTTTTAAGAAAAATCACTGTTATTTTCATAAGGGGGATTTATTGTGTCAAAAATGTTTATATTTTAAAAGGGGTCAAAGGATTTATTTAAATAACAAAGGTATCATTTATTGCAGTGGAACTATAACTTAATTTGTTGAAAAAAATGACAAAGTTGTTTTTCAGAAATGTCACCTGTGGCAGGAATGAAGCCCACACAGAGTAATGGTACATTTTTGAAGACACTTTAGAGGGTGAAGTCAAGGCTCTGTGGGCTGTTGCTATGAGATTACAGCACATTAAGGAGAAACCCCCCAGCTCCTCCTGAGTATCTCCTAGATTTCTCCCTCCAAACGTACTCAGAGGGGAATGTATTAGATGCACTGCTTTATAAACAAACCAAGGGCTGTTGCCTTTGAACCTGCCAGCGGGCTCATGGCTCCCTGATGTCAAAAGCCTTAAGAAAGCTGGTCCGCGGTGTGCTGCGGCATTCTTTCATTTTCTATTTTTCTGAAAGGAAACCCTGCGCTGTTAAATAAAAGTTTTTTCAACACTTAGCTAATCTTTTGGGCATAGCCAATAGAGGGTCGTTCGTGAGGTTTTCAAAGTTAGAGAATGCTTGGAGGTTGTCCAGGCCAGCTCCTCCACGCACCAGAGGCGGCGGCGAGATCATTTATCAAGGTCTAGAAAATTCAGAGAGGAGAAGCCAGCGAAACATTTCTTAACAAACAAATCTCTGTATCTAAGCAACCACATTCTGTCTGGCTTGTATGAAAGAAAAATGGCATCTGCTTTTGAATAAGGCAACATTTCTGAGGAAAGACTTTAAGTGACACAGCCCAGAACATGACCATGAACACACAACAAACACGGTCCCTCCAGACTGCGGACTTGGAAACCAAACGTGCAGAATGGTGCTGGTCTGAAACGTAACAATGGAGTGATCAGGGATTTTGAAATTTAACAGAGAATTCTTCAACTGCTAAAAAAAGGGAGAAAGAGTCGACAGGAAGAAAAAGAATGACCAAGAGATTGAGGCTCTTCATAATCGCGAAGGCCCAACAAGGATGGAAGGGACAACACATTTTTGAAACAAAATGAATGTGTGAGAACCACTAGCATGGTAGATTCTCTCAGAGAAAACTGTTCTTGATTGGAAAATAAAACACATGCACATGGAAAATGTGGCTCTTTAGAAATAAACAAGTTAACCCTGAGGCCCAGTCAAAAGTTGCCTGGCTGTCTGGACATGTCTAATGTGCACTCGGCACCCGGGTGCCTGCCGACCTGGGTCCCCCTCTTTCCGTGTCCTCTTACCGGGGCTGGTGAGGGCTCCCAGGGCGCTGCTCGTGGTGGACAGAGGGTTTGCATTGGTGGTGGTGGCTGAGG